>NW_024340696.1:3860201-4279355 GCF_902729225.1 Pteropus medius
AATGGCATGGTTAACAAAAATAGCAAGAAAACAAGTGGATAAGACAAGGACATTCTTCACAAGACTTCCTATTTGGAAGTCAAGGATTTAAATTACCTTGGGCAGTTGCAATGAGAGTTAGTGGGCTCTAAATGAAATCGTTGTCTCTTGTTTCTGGCTGACTAAAAACTACATGGAGTCAGCTGAAATGAGGAATCTATGTTGATTTCTCATGTAAATAACATTTTTGATCACTCATTTATTTAATATATATTATTTGAAAACTTACAAATATGTCATTCAGTTTTCAAAGTTTGAGTGTTATTTTAGCTAGTATTATCATGATTAATGCAACTTTGCTCTCTACAGACTTAACTTTTGGATATTGAACATCTAGGTATCCTTTTCTACCTAGAGCTTTACTGAGAATTCACCCATTAAACCACAAGCTGAGTTGGAGCTAAAGGGTTTCATCTGAAACGTACCTTCCCATTGGAAGAAAATAATTTAGTTCTTAAATCATAGTACATATTAGAAGTCATCCCTGAAATAACTCATGAATTCTTAAATATTAATTATATGGTTTTCAACTATACAGTTGGATCTAGAATAGAAAATATGCTTAATGCACAATAGATTACAAATAACTAAATTGTTATGGCTTTATAAAGGGCAGAAGCAGTTAAAATATAATTTTAAAAAAATCACAGCGAAATGAGAATGCAGTTTCATATGCATATTTAAACTAGTCCAAGCTTTTCTCTCCTAAATGCAACTTTTTTTAAATAAAAAATTACTGGGAAATGTGACAGGGCTACTACATGGTAAATTAGATTTATGAAGCTTTTCCTAATATGTGGATATAAAACAAAAAGTGCCTAATTACTTGGCTCATTACAATTCTCATAAACCATACTAACCAGTGTACAAAGAGATCAACTACGTATAGCTCAAGTGAGGGTAAAATTAAATTAAAATAAAGAACTGCCCTCATAATCATTTTCAAAGAGACCAAATGAGTATACAGTGAAGTTTCAGTTTGGAAAACAGAAAAATCTTGGACATTTGCACAGAAGAAAAATTGTATAGGGATTTGGCTATCTAGGTGATGACAATTTGATTCTTCATGATGCAGAACACAGGTGGGTAAGGACAAAGATGTTTGTGAAAATAAACAACAGCAGCCCAACTGGTGGCTTCTACTAGAGTCTGTGTACTGCACCATAATGTATTAGGTAAAGAAGGGTCTAGAAGAAAGTCCAAGACTTTCTAACGCTGTTACTATGAATCAATAAAATAAACCTTTATAAAATAATAAGGTAATATAATTTTCTAAGGATGCATTATTATATCCTGGCTAACATAAGATGTGTACTCTGAATATGTAACATATCCTTTATGACATAACCTGAGATAGGAACCATAATATCAGAAATTAAAAGATGTGTTTTCTTTTTCTTTTCTTTTTTTCTTTTCTTTTCTTTCCTTTCCTTTCCTCCTTTCTCTCCTCTCTCCTCTCCTCTCCTCTGCTCTCCTCTCCTTTCTCCTTTCCTTTTCTTTCCTTTGAATGTTTGCTAGAATTCTCTGGTGAAACAATCTGGTCCTGGACTTTTACTTTTTGGTAGGTTTTGATGATTGTTTCAATTTCCATACTGCTGATTGGTCTATTTAGATTTTCTAGCTCTTCTTGATTCAATCTAGGAAGGTTGTATTTTTCTAATACTGGTCCATTTCTTCTAGGTTATTAAATATGGTGATATATACCTTTTCATAGTTTTCTTGTATGATCCTTTGTATTTCTGCAGTGTCTGTTGTAATTTCTCTTCTTTCATACCTGATTTTGTTTACTTGTGTCCTTTCTGTTTTTTCTTTAGTGAGTCTAGACAGGAGTTTGTCAATTTTATTAACCTTCTCAAACAACCAGCTCTTTGTTGCATTTATTTTTTGTATTGTTTTTGTTTGTTTGTTTGTTTGTTTGTTTTCAATTTCACTTATTTCTGCTCTAATTTTGATGATTTCTTTCCTTCTACTGACTTTAGACTTCATTTGCTCTTCCTTTCTAGTTTTTTAAGATGAAGCGTTAGGTTGTTTATTTGGGCTCATTCTTGTTTTTGGAGATAGGCCTGTAATGGTATGAACTTTCCTCTTATGACCGCTTTTGCCATGTCTCAAAAGTTTTGATATGTTGTTCTATCATTATTATTCGTTTCTATGTATCTCCTTCTTTACGACATTATCACTGCTTTGAATATCTAAATCAGCACATTTTCTAATTTGTTAAGTTACTCAATAAAAAAATGTAGTCATTGATCTGGTAGAAACATAATTACCTCATTATGCAAACCATGTGGTGTTGATAAAAAGTAAAATGAGTTATCTAAGGTCCAAAGTAATATCGAAATTCAGGCTATGCCCCCAAAAGGGTTTTCTTTGGTATATCATAATCATCCATGTTTTGTCTGGGTTTTTCTTGAACTGCTTTAATAGTAGTATTGGGAAAATTACATTTTCTCCTCCCAGATAAATTCTGTCATATCAATATCTTATATATCTTTTAAATTTTATTATATTATCCCTCTTGTTTGTGCTTTCTTCTTTAACTTATTAACTTTATAACTATGATTATCTTTCTCTCTCTATGGGTTGCTTCCAAAAGTTTCCTCTTTTCTTTGTCTAAGACATAGCCAGTTCTGTAAATTATTCTATAAACCTTTTAAAGAACATTATCCAAAATATTTCTGTATTTAATTCACAGTACATATTTCTTTTTCTTCAATAGATATGTCCTTTGATATATGGAAATACAGTTGCTTATAGACTACTCGATTTTGGCCAAGAAAAAAAACACATTTATTTAAAAGAGTTTCATTAGAAAAGAAGTGGAAGGTTTAAATAAGGAACACTGAAAGATATTTCCAAAAGGAATAAATTCATACACTAGAACTGCATTCATATCTATTCAAAAGAAATAATTGTTATTTTAATAACCAAACCTGAAACTCTGAGATTCAGAAGTGTGGTTAGTATGGTTAATTCATTTTCCAAATGGCTGTTTTGATGAATTATGGATGGGCAATTTTACACATGAACTCTAGGGGAAAAATGTCTGTTACCAGCATCTTTAAAACAAAAGACATGCACACAGCAGCCACGAGTAGACAAGCTCAGAAATCTAGCAGGATGATATCACAGCCTAATACCTTATGAATCTATTCTGCCTGAGCTGAATAAACAGAGTGTAAAGGTCACAGTTTTAGATACTGAGACACAGAATATTTGGTCTTGAAACGTTTACAAGTCTGACCTTTCAATGAAATATGTTCCCACATGGCCATATCATTGAAAGCTCAAAATGTATTTTCACTCATTTTCTAACTGCTAAGTTATTCTTAAGTTCCTAGTACACTATTACACAAAAGGTTAGTGTTATTAAGGTCTGCAGCCACATCCAATGTATTGAGAAAAATATTCCTTCCTGTTTGCAGAAGCCGTAAATGCAATATTGTGGAAAATAATTAAATTAACAGGCAGTATCAGGAACAACTATTAACTTTTCAGCTTCTATATGATACTAAAATTCCCATTATGCCTTGGGTTTATCTCTGTATTTTTTTAATAATTCTGAGTCCAGAGCAAACACATTAGGGGAACTACTCGCAGAACTTACGCCAAGTATCCAGTTCATGGTCCAGGTTTGGAATTACTAGTATAAGCTCAGAGAGAATGTCCTTATGGTTGAGGTACAAAGTCAAACGCCTAAGTTGAAGATGTATGTCTGAGCATAAAATCTGAAGTGCAAGACAAGACGGAGACTGGAAAATCATAAGGTCAGGTGTCAAAAAGATCATGAATTGATGAGAAAGTGAAATAGAAGATGAATTATGGCAAAAAACTGAAGGCGTTTTCTACTTGATTTTGTGGCATAGGTCTACATGCTTAGAGAGTTCGGGAATCAGTAGAAGATAATTCAGAGTCTCTGACATGCCCTCCGAGAGGCTTCTGGTTGACAAGCCCATGGGGTTTCTGGTGCAGCTCTCCTTAGTTTCCCTCCCACCTACTTGATTCTTAAAGTCTTTTTAACTTAATATTCTCTTGCTGAGGGAAAATCTTTCTGTTTCTTCATAGAACCATCATTACTTTAAAAAATCACCTTGCAATTGCAAAACTCCCTGAAATAAAAAAAAAAAGAGGGTAATATTTTCCCAGGTATAAACTTCAATTTTGTTATCGTTCGCTAGGTCTGTATACCTTTGTTATCTAGGGGATGTTCATACATTATTGTCTGGCATTTAGATGTGCTACTTTACCTCTTCAGATCTCCCCATTTAAAAACTTCTACGGTGTGGTAAAATAATGTCTATTACACAGTAAGGCCTGATATATAAAAAGTTTCCCTAAGTTATAATTTTTTCTTTCCTTTTTTATATGGCACGTCCTGTTAAATGAAGAGTAAAATAAGGGCAACATAAAAAGAAAGTAGAAGGGTGATATAGAGAAAGCAATGTATATGGAAAACATAGAAGAATGGAAAAAAATAAAATTAAACAAAATATCAGTAAAAATATAATATTGTGACAAAGCAAACACAGAACTGAAGAAAAAATAATAAAGATATAAGCAAAATATTGATATGTTTTATCTTTTACCTAAACTGACAAATAAAATATAGTACCTAAGCTTTTCTCGCATAGGGAGTATTTGGGGAAATGACTTGATTCATGATATATTTACATAGAAAAATAAAGCTGCAGCTTCAGCTGTCCTCTACCAAACCACAGAAATAGATATATCTGAGAAAATCTCCAAATATGAACACACAAAACACAGAGGAGGGCAAAAATTAAGGTTAGAAAAGTATTAAGAAACCAATTTCATGATAAAATAAACTCTAATATTCATGATCTTGCTGTTGCAGGGTAGGTCTGTGTACCGCATCTCCAAGGAAATTCATACAAAAATCTGTAGAATTAGACAGGAATAAAATCTTTGCAGTAACCTCACATAGTCAAGGTTAAGATGCCTTCCATAAGTCCTCACAGAATTCCAGGTCCAAGGTCCAGTCCCATTGACACTCATTCCTTCCTACTCTACTCCTAATTACAGATCCATAATTCAACAATGTTCTTAAAAATTCTTGCCTAACTTGCCTGCTTCCACTTCCTTTCAGTAGCACATGAATAATGAACATAAAGTTTCCCAAATCCTACACCTGTCACCACAGTTTAGAAGTATGCATAGTAGAGAAGTCTCTTTTATTAAAGGTTAATTAATAAAACAGTGCCATCCCTGGCAAGTGACTTGGAAAAACTGTTTCCCCCAAACCCTAGAGAACAAAAGTAGGAGGTGTGGCTGTGGAGAACATTAAAATGGTAATGAGGAGGAGATGGCGAATATAGTAAAAAGTGGCTCATCTAGGATACACCATGAATTATAATGGTAGAATTAACTGAGTTGTTTTGATATGTTAGGTATTAGGAAAAGTCACCTTCCTGGTCTGCCGGTGAGTCAGGATATTTAAAACAAATATCTAAGATCTTATAATTGGATTATTCCACTAAAAGAATTTTCACAAAGTCCCTGAAAATAGAGTTTTTAGTAATGCTGTAGATTTAGTCCAGGTCTACTTCATGTTTCTCTCATTTGTCTTGGGATATCAGGATAACCGGGAGATTTTCTTCTTTTGATAACAGCAGAAATTCAAGGTGGACTAGAAACACTTTGTGGCACTTCAGGCCAGGCTTGAAATTACCAGTGTCTTCTGTCCGCATCTGAAGTTACATGGTGAAGACTTACACGAGTGTACATACAAAGAGAAGTAAAGAATTCGGCATGATAATTCTATAATAATCTAATATGTATTAGACACTATTCTAAGAATTGAGAATACACGAATGTATAAAACAAAGACCCTCCAATCTTGGCATTTGCATCCTTTTGGAAGATACAGACAATAAACAACTAAATGTATAATGTGAAAGGAGTAAATAAGAACACTGAAAAATTTAAAAGCGGGTTAAGTGTATAGTAGTAATAAAAATGAGACAGTTGCCTGTGGGACAAATCTGGCTTTCTCCCTATTTTTAAAAATGAAGTTTTATTGGAACACAGCCAGAATGTTTATAGTAGGGTAAATAATGACTGGACTAGTTGCCAGTAAGTCAGTAACTTCAAAAACAGAGTAAGATATTTTTACTAGAACACTCACTGTCATTGCTCTTGGGAATACCAAAGTTCGAGGTCTTTTGTCAGCACAAAGACAATATTGCTGCCTTATTTGAAGTTCTAGGTTTCACATTAGAACAACCAATAGGAGAATTCTATTTCTTTTGTTATTTGTCAAGGAGAAAAAAGCAAAAAGTAACGTGATATTACTGAGAAATTGATTGATTTTCTTACTTGCTCTCCACCTCCATGAAAAGCTGACAATTGCTTTTTATCGACAGCTGTGAAAAGGTTAAACTTATAATATTTATACTAGAAAGTTTTTTTACTCAAACGTTAGCATTTGGACATATTTTCAAGCAAAGTCTCAGATAACTATTGACCCTTCAAAATAACTCATAGACTCTACCTTTTTATGATCTTCTATAACTAAATAGAACCCTTTTTCCCTTGTATAGTTAAGTTATGTACAATAATCATTGGAAAGTTTTACACAAGAAGTCAAAATGTTTGAATTTTTCTTGATTTAGTTTGTTTTTGTTTGTTTGTTTGTTTGTTTTTTAATCGAGGCATTTGCATTTGTGCCTTTAAATCATTTAAAAAAAAAAAAGAGTGAGGGAGAATCAGTGTTTTTTTCTTCTTGTGCTTTTTTTCCTTGGCCTGAAAACTGGGTGTTTTCCCAAATAAGTCAGTACATATTAAAAACCAAAAGAAATGAACCATGATGTACTGTCACTAAACCATAAGCAACTAGTTCAAGTACATATTTAACTTACTTTTTCCAATTTCATCTCCGATTCTAGTTATCATGCATTCTATGTTCTAGCCAAATTAAATTTCTTAGTATTTCCATAGCAGGTCTATCCTTTGCTTGCCTGCAGCCTTTCTTTTCCTGTCTGTAGGATAAAAAAAAAAATCTATTTTCTCTGTTCCATGCATGCCCATATCTAATTCATCATCCTACACCCAGTCTGGGAACCCTAATTTACTGTTTCCCTGGTCATGTATTGACAAGAGTAATTTCCTTGATTTCTTATCTTCATTGCCTTTCATCGACATATCTTTTATGCTATTATATTATTTCTAGTGTAAGGTGCTACTTTTCACCTTATACTAGAAAGGTTTTTTTTGTATATATGTCCTAGTCTTGAGGGACTCTAAGCTCTTGAGGGCCTGGTTTTGTTCTCTGAATGCTCTGTAAATAACATTGATTGAATCTCTACCTTTATTCTATGCTGAAAAAAAAAATTGAAAAAAGAAAAATATTAAAATGATTGGCACTAAAACAGATGGATATAAACATCTATATAATCCCCTTTGAATCACTATTATTTTGAAAATGTGTAGCATCATTTCGTATCCTGAGAGATGTGGTATTAATTATGCATGTGAGTGTGTTATAAAGCTTTTGCAAATTACTTTGTAAATAAAAAAAAAAAATCACTTTTTCTACAACGGTGTATACTCTATTGCATAGAATTTCAGTATCTTCTTTGTTGTTGAAATTCTTTGTTCAAACTCTGGCTCTGTGACACAGTAAGTCTACTACCTTTGGCGAACTATTTAAACTTTATGAGCCACAGAGTCTTCTGCAAAATGGGGATCATAATACTACCTACAGCATGGGGTCTCTAAGAGGATTAATAGTGAAAAAAATATTGTGTTTGGTAAATTAAAAGAAATCTATAAATATTATCTTTTAGAATACCTGTCTTTTAACCATAAAAAATCATGTAATAAAGCTACCATTTTTGAGTCAATATACATAGTTTGTTCTACTAGTAGTTTAAGTGAGAGAAGACTATTGAAATTTTCTTAAAAGTGCATTTCTCACCATATACTACCACCTGGATTTGTCTCAGGGGAAAGGTTATAATTTACAAAGCTAAATAAAGTGATTCTGTAGTTAAAAGTTTGACACTTTGTAACCTAGGAACTGAATGTGTTCATTTGCTTTGACTCAGGCAATTTTAGCTCTTTTTAAAGATAAAGTACTGGATTTTAAAGAATTTATATTAGGTCAAATATCTATAATAGCGGAAAGGTTACTGTGTTATTAATGAAATCATTAATTTGCTGAGACCTGTCACCTCAATGTATACTGAACACAGTTATTCCATTCAAATGATTCATGATGACTATTAAAATGCCAAATGTTCAATTATCTTTGCCTAAAAATGACAAATAAAATGGAATGTAGGCTAGAATCTAAAAGCTAAATAAGCTTGTTGTAGGAAGATATCTTAAAAATAACTCAGCTCAATACTCGTCAATGCATCGAGTCTTCTTGGCTACACTGCTGACAAGTGGACAAGTCATCTGCTTTCCTGACTCTAGTAAAAAGACTAAATATGTAGGAATTCAATAATTCTTATAAAATTATTAATAATAATCATCATTTATTAAATTGCTATTAGCAGTAAAAGGAGATACAGAAATATTTGAAAACTTTGTTTTCCTTCATTTGTTGTTACGGAGTTCTTCAAGGCAGAGTGGCTTTAAATAAGCATACAACCTCTTCATGGATTTTTTTGCTTTACTTGAGTGGAACTATTATATTAACTATACCCTCAGATCTAGAGGCCTTCTGTAAAAAAGAGCATATGAAGGAAACGTAAAGAATTTCTTTGTCCAACTAACTGCTATAAAAATTCAAAGTCTAGGAGTTTTGAAGTATGGCGTGGGTTCTAAGATTTCTAGTCAAGTCTGGATTTTTATGTTATGATGACTCCATGATTTTATTTGCTCAAACCATAAACTTGGAATCAACCTTTATATTCTCTCATACTGTAGATCCATATCATTGGCACTCAAAAAATATGTGTTGTCTAAAGGCCATGAATTTCAATGCCACAATGCATAAAATGGGTAACACTGAATGGGTTAATAGACTCTGATCTTACGTTCCTCATCTGTACAGCATGGGATAATAACATCTGCTTCACAGGTTATTGAAAACATTAACAGGAAAATTATATAAAATTAATATATGTCCAGCACATAGTGATTATTCTTTAAGTATCTGTTGAACATCTCTTACCTCTTATTGTGAAATTTTGTCTAAATACCGCATTGGGTTTAAAGGCTCTTACTAAGTTCAACAATTGGGAAAACACATTATTTCAAATTCTAGCCTGATATTCATCATTAAAACACTCTAAGGTAAGAGCATAAATCAAATAAGCCCAATAGTTGCAGTTGTTTTCCTCTAGTTGTTTTATTTTTTTCTCAAATTACATTCTTTAAAAGTAAGAGAAAATCGTATCTCAAGTCATTCTGCTTCTTATTCAGGCCTTCAGATGTTTTTCTGGTTCCCGCTGAAAGTATCTTTCAGTTTCTAAGAATAAGTAGGAATTGGCAAAGTCAGTAGATCTAGAAGTCCCAAGAGGCTCACTTTTATCTCCACAATCTGGCCTTGTCACAAGTGCCTATCACTTCAATCAGAAGTAATTAATAAATTGCTTCTTGGCCTTTTGCTAAGATCAAGTGTGGAAGTAATAAATAAACTTTACCTTTTTTTTTCTTTTGCAATTTTAGATTTTTGATTAAGAAAAAAGCCTTAAAAAACATGTAATCTAACTCTCTATTATTTTACAAATGAAAGAACTGAAGGCCATAGAGTAAAATCATGTAGCTAAGATCTCCCTGTTGATGTAGCTAGAACTGAATGCCTTATCTCCAAGTTCAGTGATCTCTCTGTGATAAACTGACCCCATGTGACCTAGAGTCTAAATTTAACATATCCTTGTATCCACTTGCCCAGTAATCAGTAAAAGTGTTCAAGAATTTCTAATATTTCCATATTCTAACTACATCATCCCTTTACCATTTCGATGTTTGTCATGTTTTTTAACTTTTCACTAGATAGGGTAACTTGCTTGCATTTATCACTCACAAAGATGGAGATTATTCTTGACAGGAATACAGATGTAGGGCAATTGTCACTAATAGCTGTATCTTTCATTTTTTATACACCTTACTAAAGATGCAATGACTTTCTCATAGTAGACCACAGATCTGCAGTGTCTCTCTGATTCTCACTCCAGGAAATGCAAAGTAATTTGCTGATTTCCTATGTCCTGATATTCCACCCCCTTCTCATCAGGTATTGGCATTGTATTGTTATGGTTTAGGTATGACCAATCACTAAATAAAACAAATGTAGCAATTGTCTACCCGCTCAGATGGCAAACACTGAGCCCAAACATAGAAAATGAACAATTGCTAAGACAATCATTAAGAGCATTTAGAAATCAAATAACCAGCTTTACATTTCTCTCTTCCTGTTTTAGGAGGAACAATGAGTGGATCAACGACATTACTAATGCTATCTCCAGGCACTGTAATTGCTAATGTTAAATTAACTTTTATGTAACAAAGTAACCGAAAAGATTAACAGGATATGTCTATCAAGGGCTAAAATGATTCAGAAAATTCAGAGAAACCAGGTGTAACAATCAGAATGACCTGTACTATAAAAACCTTATATATCACTCAAGCTACATGTCATCCCAGGTCAGTTATGGCTCTGATCCACCCCCTCCTCATTTAGGGAAGATAAAATTAATAGTGCATACGATGTGTCTTACTATGCTAGAGGAATATTTAGACAAATTGAAAGTTTGGAGTTTAATTAATTACTGTTAATTCCATAAAACATAAAGAAAATTTTTAAAAATCAGTTTTTAAATTTAGAAGTAACTAAAATGTTGTGAAGAAAAAGAAAAGCAGTTTATTAGCTATGAAGAGTATATAGTTAATATAAACACTAAATTTCAAACTAACAAAATCATGATATCACTTTATTGTTTTTACAAGATTGACTATTTAGATACTCATATAAGTGGAATCATGTAGTATCTGTACTTATGTGACTGGCTTATTTTTTTTGAATAGTTTTAGTTTTAATAATTAAATCTAACTCATTGGCAATGCCTCCATCAGATTTACATTTGCTTATTGCCTATAAAAGCTTTTTTCTGTGTTTAAGAACAGTTAAGATGTCCACTCAAAATTATACTTATTTGTAGACCTAATCTTAACATCGTTTCTTTTGATGGTTTCTTACACATCACAGCTTCCAGGGGCTTCATAGACAAAACTCCTGACTGGCAGCATTCCACTTACAATTTGCTGGCAAATATGAAAATCAATAATCTAGATATGGTCTGACAAATGGAAAATACATCAAAATGTTGAACAATTTTTGTAATGGAATTTTTTTTTTATCATAAAGCTCTCCACTGTCCAAAGGGCTAATCACTTCCATCCTGAATTTTGCACAGTATAATTTTTACAGTTTTGTTATAGCTAATCATTCTTTCATTTAATCATGAATCAAATTATTTTTAGTCCTATACAATGAGATGGGTACTGCAATCTAAAAATTTTGGTAAGTGTGCTTTCAAAATCTGACTTAAAAATAAATAAAGCAGAGGACTAGTAATAGAGTTATCTCTCAAAATGGATGTATAATTACATGTTTTGAAAACCTGCCTGTTGAGGTTTCCTTTTTTTCATTCAGCTGAAAAACTAAAATGACAGCCTTGCCTCAAGCAAGGCAGCCTATGTGAGAAACCCAACCTGGAATAGATGAGCCTGAGGTGCTGCTGTGCCAAACAGAACCACTCTCAGGGGCTTAAGGCCCATTTAAGCAAAGGCTTGAGGCTCATCTTTAGTCTAAGATGCAATGCCACAAGTAGTGACAGGTATTTTATATCAAGAAATGTCACCAAGCAATAATGTGCTTATGTGAGTGCAATGGACACTTAGCCCTATAGAGGCCAAAAGAGCACACAAGTATCCTGCTATATTTTATCAGAGTTGTGTGATGGTGAAGAATTCTCTTAGCACTGAAATAGAAGAGTAGAAAAGAAATCAGTGCTGACATATCATTCAAAATTCTAGAAAGACATATACCAATATTTAGTTCAAATAGTCAGAGTAGATTTGTGCATGTAGTCATTATCAAGTAAAGAGAGGGGATATGCCTTGAGGATTGTAAAATTGGAGAAAGTCAGACTGACTGGGTGCTTCTCAATGGGGACCAGGTGGTAGCAGGTGGAAGCAGGGGGACGATAAGAGACTAGAATATTTGAAGCCATTTATTTCTTATAAAGAGCTTTGTGCACCTTGATGCTCTCTTATAATATCCCTGCTTCACTCTCATAGATGGACCATAGTCTGTTTGTAACATGCAGCTCTCAGAGTCTAGTATTCACAAATAATCATCATCAAGTCATAACAATTATAAAATCATAACAAATCATAATAAGCATATAGCCCCAGTTATTAAGAAATTATATACTTTTGCTATTAATAAACACTTGTATTTAATTGACAAAATCAATTAAATTTACTTCTAAAACCAAATTCTAAAAACATTCCAAATGTTTATAATAGCGTGTCATATGTTTTTGTTGATTTGTTGTTTGTTTTTGCTTTATCAAGAGATATTGAACATACTGTCAGTCACTCTTGGTTTTATATATTTATATATGTAAATATATACATGTATTTGTATACATGTATTTGTATACATGTATTTGTAACTAAACATTTTATGTAATATATACTTTATATATAATATATAAAGTTTAGTATATATTATATATATTATACTATAAAGATTTTCCAACGAGAACACTAATTTATTTACAAAATATGAAAACTAAGGCTTTTCTTGGTTTCTTGTAGTTTTTTGTTGTTATGTTTAGAAAATAAGTATAGTTGACACATAGAGGTCTATGATGCTATAGACTGAAAAAACAATATCTGAATGTAGGAATGTGGGATTAGAGAAAATCCATATTACATGGATGGGTGAGTTGTCTCTTATTACAAATAAGCCATCTTATTGTAAGAGGAAATTTCTAATTTACTTGGCAAATTTCCTTAATAAATATTATCAGAAAAGAGCTAAAATGTACCATAATCAATTCAAAATGTTCTATAAATCATTGAGTTATATTCTTATTAAAATGCATTAAAATGGAATGAGGAATATCTCATTAATAAGTACACAAAGGAGAGTTAAGGTTTATATCAGTCCCCAAGTACTTTTAATTGCAGCTTTCCTTTAAAACTCTCTAAGATATAGGATGTTACGTGGACCGTAGATCGAAATGTGAAAGGAAAAACAATAAAGTACTTACAAATTTTAAACAAAAACAAAGATTTTCAGATCTCGATGTAGGCAAATGTTTCTTAATCACAAGATCAAATTTAAGAACAACACATAACAGGATTGATAAATTAAAATAAATAAAAGTACTTCTAGTCACCAGGACATTACTTAAAAAGTAAAAAGGCAAGTCACATATTGGCAGATTTTGCAACACATTTAAATGATAAAGACCCTATATCTAACATATATAAAAAACACTTATAAATCAATAAGAAAAAGACAGTTAATACAATTAGAAAAAATCATCAAGAGGCATAACAAACACTTGCAAAAGAGAATATTTAAAAGGCTAATAAAAATATAAAATACATGAATAACCACAAGGAACTATAATAAAAATAAAAAAAGATACCATTAAATATCAATCCCAATAACTAAAATTAAAAGGCTAATAATGACCAGTTTTGGTGACATTTTCATGATTTTTGGTGGAGTAAGTTGAATTTACGGGATTGTAAATTGTCCAAGCATTATCTACCAGACAGGAATATACACATACTTTCACCCACTCACCTTCACCCATTTTACTGGGTCGCTGATGCAAATAATTCATCTAGCATTAAGCCGGAGATTGTCCAGAACCCAGCAATTAAACTGCATGAACAGGTGGTCCAGACCCCCAATTTGCCTACCCCTGTTGCACTGATGCCTATCCTTCAGTTAATATCTGAAAGTTAATGGGAAGTTTTGTTATGACCAGGTGAGAAGAGGAGATGGCAGGGCTAAGCTCACTTTACAAATGGGTCAGCTCAATATGTGAAAGTAAAAATATACTGCTGCTGCACTGGAGACACACAGGGTGTTCTTGCAAAACAATAATGTGGGGGAAGTTCTCCCAGTGGATAGGACTCTAGGCAATATAAAGAGAAGTGACCGAAAGTTAACATGTCCAGAGACTTATGGGCAATGAAAATTAGTTTAGCAGGTTAGTCAGGTTATTCAGCCTTCCTACTCCATGGCCATGCTAGAACTTGTCACAGTGAGCTGATGAGTGGAGTACCCACGGTGTTAGAAATGCAGGCTATACATGAGTGCAGCTATGTGGAATCTCTCCCATCAAAGATAATTTAGGTATTGCCTCTGCTCAGTGTCTGGAACGTCAACAATAGAGCTTAATGAAGAGCTACCAATAGGGAACCATTCCTTAAAAAATCGCCAGCTACCTATCGTTAAATTGATTTCATCCTACAAACTTCAGTCATTATTCCTGACCAGAATTGACACCTATTCCAGGAATTGGTTTGCCTTTTTTGTCCTTAGGGTCTTACCCAAAACCATCATCTCTGAGCTCTCAGAGTGTCTGATTCACCTACATGGAATCTTGCATAGCATTATTTCAGAACATGGGACCCCTAAGGCAAAGAAGATGGCAACCGTAACCAGGGGATTCTCTGGTCCTTCCATATGCTACACCAACTAGTAGGTGCTGGTTCGTTAGACTAGTGGAACATATAGACTCATAAAGGTTCAGTTGAAATATCAGTTTGACAATGACAACATCAAGAATAAGGCAAGATTCTTCATGGATGTGTTTAGACTCTAAACCAATAGCCATTAAATGATACTTTGGACAAAATACATAGAATTAATAGGTGAAGGAACCAAGGAGAGAAAGTAGTAGTGGTATCATGGTTTACCAGTGCTTCCAGGGACTCAGGGAATTTTACTTTTTAAAATATTGCTTGGTCAGAAAATTCTGTTTGTCATGAAGGAATAGTTCCACCAGTGGAAATAGAAATCAATTAAATTTAAAGTTATGAATATTGCCTGTTCTTTAACCTTGAATTAGTAGACTTGGGAAGTAAGAAAACAAAACAAAACAAAACAAAAACAAAAACAAATGACCTTTATTTAATAAAAAGCAATTACTATTGACAATTGTAATTAGCTTTGATAATCATGAGGAGATTGGACTGCCTGCTATATAATGGGGGCAGGGAGGAATGTGTTTCTCACTGTGACACACCAAGGCATCTCTTTTATTCCTATGCCCAGTTTTAACTGTAAATTGGCCAGTATATCAACATGATAAAATAAGTGTATGGTAACCACGTTCTCTAACATTTCAGAGATGAGGGCCTGGTTACTCTATCAGGCAAGCCCCCAGACAAGAAGACATGCTAGCAAAGGAAATGGCAGAGAAGAGCTGAGAATAGTCAAGGGAAGAAGGAGAAGATAAACAATAGTCAGAGCCTTGGAAGCAACTAACAGCTTGTAGTTCATACCACAACACCCTCCTCTGGTAAATTTTTCAAGAGATTGAGATAAATCAGAATTCAGATACTGTAATGGATGAAATGAACTTAAATGTGAAATTGAACTGCAAAGGGTACACTGTGGTAAGTGCAGTTAATGCTTACACCTAGATCTTCATTTGTGTACCATTCCCCCATTTAGTGTGAGTGATGGTTCCCATCAGTTCACAACTGCCCTTTACTTTGGAGAATTGCTCTCAGCTGTCAGTAGACACTTCTGCAGAGAGGTACCCACTGCGGCCTCATCTCCCTTACCACACTCAGTGCAACAGACAGCTCATAGTCGATGATCAACTGATACATGACAAAATGCCAGCTATATGGCCTTGAGGGGAACACTGCTCTGCAATGTGATTTATGCTTCAGCCCCTTCTGAGGACGAGGCTAAGGAAGGCCTGACTTTATAGATGACATTCTAGATTGGGCTTTCTCCCTCCTTATCCTGCTTTCCTTACTTTTCTATGTTTTCCTGAAAAGCACTTCTTGAATAAATCAAATATGTCTAAATATTTATTCCATTCACTGCTTCTTGAACACACACCCTAAAATACTCTATGACCCAGGAATACCATTTCTAGAGTACATCCAAGAAAAAAATTGCATATATTTTACATCATATAACATGTACAAGAATATTCATAACAATCTTGCTCATAATAGTCTCAAACTGGAAATAAATCAAAAGTCCATGAACAGTTGAATGAATATGTATATTCATTTATTTGCATTTTATTGCCTTATATTTGAATACAATGTATGGCAGATTGTATTTTCCAAAGATAGCTACAAAAAAACCTCTCTCATTTCATATGTCTGCCTTAAAAATAGTACCCTAACTCTCCTCCCATCTAGTGGTGTATTCTAGAGTTCCTTCCCTTAAGCCTAGTTTTTCCTTTTTTACTCTCTTGAACAATAGACTACAGAGAAAGTGATGCTATGTGATTTCTGAGGATAGATCGTAAAGATACCACAATTTCACCTTGATTTCTCTTGGAACTCAGCCTTCCTGCCCTGTGGAAACCCAACTAGCCTGACTACACTGAGATGGCATGTAATGTTCCAGCCAATTTTCCAGTGGGAGTCCTAGCTGACAACCAGTATTAACTGTTAGACATGTGTAGAAACCTTCAGATGGCTCCAGCTTTAGCCATTGAATCATCCCTGGCCTTTAAGCCTCCAGACATCTGTGGAGCAGAAACAAACTGTCCTACCATTCCACATTCCTGTCCCACACAGAATCAGTGAGAATAATAAAATTTTTGTTTTATGAAACTGACTTTTTTTTTACATAGCACTAATAAATAAAGTACAGCATATTTACACACTAATGAGAATTAGCAGCATATGGATGTTGCCTTATATGTTGTTGAATTAAAAATATATATAATGTTGTGTGAAAAAGATGCAGAATATACACACTGTGAGATTCCATTACATATATTAAGAACAAGTAAAACTAACCTATACAATTAGAAATCAGAATAGTAGTTACCTTTGGGGAGAAGAGAAAAAGTAATGATTTGAGCAGGCATGAGGGGAGCTTTTGGGATACTGGTAAAATTCTACTCCTTGATTTGAGCAGTGGTTACACAGGTGTGCTCACTTTGAGATAATGTACCAAGCTGAGCAATTTGTCTTTTAAAAATATTCTGTATGAGTTATACAGATTAAAATAACGTTATCTTAATGCATGCAGAAATTGAACTTTAATATTTTTGATATTTTATATTACTTATGCTATTTTAGTCTTCAATTATATACAGTTTTGTATGTTCATAGTTGACACTTGAACAACATGGATTTGAACTGCATACATTCACTTATACATGGATTTTTTTTCAATAAATATATATAGTACTGTCAATGTATTTTCCTTATGGCTTTCTTAATAAAATTTTCTTTTCTCTAGCTTACTTTATTGGAATACATAACATACAGTATATAATACATATAACATACAAAATATGTGTTAATCAACTGTGTATGTTATCAGTTAGGCTTCCAGTGAGCAGTAGACTATTAGTAGTTAAGTTTTTGAGGAATTAAAAGTTATACGCAGATTGTCAATGGTGCAGGAAGGTCAGTGCTCCTAACTCTTGCATTATTCAAGGGTTAACTATATGTCATTTGCTTCAAGTTTTTCACATTTTCTTCCAAAATAATTAACTCACTAGCACACTTTTATCTGATAATAAATGACACATTCTTTAATAAGTATGACATGATAAGAAATTAATTGTAAACACTAATATATTTAATATTTATAATGCAATAGTTTTCATTTTTAAATGTTTAAGTTGTATAGGCCTAAATTCTAAAAAAGGGTTCTAAAACTTATTATTATTTAAAATTAATATATCATTTGTTGTGCATTTCCTAAGTCCTGAATTAAAATTAGGCATTAGTTATTTATAGATAGCTAACTGTTCCATTAAAAAATAAGTCATGTTTTAGGAGCTCTATGGGACATCAATGAGTAGAAGAGTAAAACTGTGTAGTATATATCAAGCTTAAACAAAGGAAAAAGATAAAATTTTGAATAAGTTCTTATATCTATAGAAATCATGAAAATTTTCCATTGAATGAAAAGTGGACTCTTGCTAAGAATAATTCCAGTCTCTTGTGTCCTAGAGATAATTTTCTCTAATATTATGTGGTCTTTTTACCCTACAAGTATAACCTCAGACCAGTATCTAAGCCCCTATTTAAAAGAAGCAGTTCCTCCAAATTGTTATTTCAGTTCTGTCCCTTAAAAGAGATATCTCCCAATTTTAGTTAAAACAATCCTTTTTGATCAGATCAACTGAGTGTGAATTTGAATAGTGAGACCTGACTAGGTTAAGGTCATTGCACATCAAAATAAATAAAATAATGGAATTAGAAATTGTTGAACTGAGATTCCAGAACCTTTTACTAAACTAATATCACTAACATATAGTATATAATACATATAAATACAAAATATGTGTTAACAGAAATATGTGTTAAGCAGAAATTACGCTCATCTTAACAAGACATGAATTTCAAGGTAAATATTTCCCACATGAAACACAGTTGTTTAAACAGAAAACACAATTGTTCTCAAATAGACAGAGCTTGTTATACAAACCAATGTCTGATCAGATTTATATAAAATATGTTTAGATAAATGTAAATGTGAAAATATTTATGATGCAGACCAAAGAATTAATTAATCAAAATTAAATGAGCCAATTATAAGTACATATTACTGAATACTAAGAATGATCACTTTTATTGCAAAATATATTTGTGGGCCTTGAAATACACCAAGCAATGATATGGAGTGAAGATTAAATCTCTTAATATGGTGCTTCTTGGTGACATTTCTTTAGAAATAGTCTATTCTATTCAACAGCAACAATTGTTGTTGGCATGATATCAGACATTACAGGGCCCCTGAAAACACTTCAATCTCTTACAGAGTATTTTTATACAGTCTTGGATAAGTCGATATCTACTTAGAGATTTTTGAGACATACACCAAAATGTTTTTTAAAATCTTTGTGTAGATTAAAGATTTTTAAAAATCTTTCATGTTTAAGAAAATTTTAAAAATCAGGCGTTAAGAGCCAGTTTGGTGTGATGGGAAGACAATATAAGATTTGGACTCAATCATTCTAGATTTGAGTCTTAAATACAATTTACCATTTGAGCAAATTTAAGGAATTCACTTAATCTTTCTGAACTATAATTCCTTCCTCTGGAAAATGTAATGTATGCTCTTTGTTCTAAAAATTTGTTTTCATTATCAAATAACACATTAAATTTAAATTTAGTGCTTATGCATTAGCTGAGAAATATTTTTTAAAAGTCTATCATCTACCTAGTGCATGAAATTCCCAGATATGAAAGAGATTGTTGAACATCAAAGTACAATTAATATTTTGCAAAATGGCCTTTGATATTGGGAAAGAAAAGCTATAGCTTTCAAGTTCCAAAAAAGATGTTTTGTATTATTTAATTGATTTTCCTCTACATAATCTTGAGTATATTAAAATTAATCTTCTTGCAGATATGTTTTTTCAATGTCTCAAATTATGCTATATGGTCTTGAACAACTGAAATATCAACAACTAGGTTGTATTATTATCTCATTTGCAAAACTCCTCTATCCCATTACTCAGTCATAAAATCGTAGAAATTGAGCTTTAAGAGACATCACTGGGATCAATTTAAACTATTTTTTCTTCTAAAATGTTAAAGTGTCTCCAGAAATAAAACAAAACATATTAATAAATAATGTTTGGACAATCACTGTGATATGGGAGAGACAACATTTACGTCTAGTTCAGACCTTAAGATTGACATTGGAAAATCCTTCTAGATATGAAAAGAGAAGAAAAAAAGAGGAGAAAGTAAATGGAGATCTGTTTTACAAGGATTGCATCTTTATCTATATTCTAAACCCTGAAATTGGAGAAGAGATGCCTCCAATGCTAGATTTCCCAATAGAAAAACAAAGCAATTGCTTGTCACCATTAAATAATGAGTATATAGATTTGTTTGGCATTTGGTATTTGGTGTGGAGTGTGTATGTGTGTGTGTGTGTGTATGTGTGTGTGTGCGTGCACATGTATGTGTGTGAACATACCAATCTAGGCATTGGGGAAATTCAAAGTTTTGTTATATGTCATTAATTTTTTATAAAGTGGCATTATTTTATTTTGAATAGCACATAGACGGGCACTATATTTTTACATAATCAAGGCTTCTGTAAATCTTCAGTTCTATATCAGTTATTAAGTTCTGGCCTCACAGCTCCAAATTTACCCATTTTTGCCCTGCTTTACAGTACTGTGTCTAAATAATGTATATATTTCTGCTTTGTCAGTTGCCATAATATTAGGCTCTTGAAGGGCCACTAGAAGTGTAGTGGCCTGGTCTGGAGCTTTTCTTACAGCTTCTGGGCTAGTGATGTGTGACAGAACCCATGGTACACAATCCCAGGAAGTCTTGCCTGCAACAGAGCAGGGACCATATTAGCAAGTTTTATGTGCACCCCAGCACGTGGCTTGTTTATCAGTTCTGGTCTATGGCATCTCAGATAATTTCTCTACTATCCAGTGGGCCTCAGACACAACCTCTCCAATGAAGTAAATATGTTACGCTTGGCATAGATAGGCCCCCTTTCTATATTCTTTCCTCAGATTCTCTCACTTAGCTCTAGATGTAATAGCTGTGCCCTATACCCATCATTCCTATATTCTTTTGATTTTTCTTTACCACTTTTACAAATTAATCCCCTCTTTATAACTCTTTATGTGAAATCTCTCTGCTCTAATTACTGATGTGATACCTATCTCCTGACTGGACCCTAATAAATATATGTCCTTGCAATCTTCTGTTTCCTTTTTTCGAGAGCTCTTATTTCCATATTTCACAGAAATTAAAATCAAAGGCATAGGAATCAGATTGCCTGAGTTTGAATTCTGGTTCTGCTAATTTCTCATTGACATTTTGGGAAAGTTACTTCACTTCCTTGAACCTTTGATTTCTCATATGCAAAATGGAAGTGATATAAACAGTACCAGCCTCATAGCATTGTTTTGAGGATGAAATCAATTAATTCATGCAAGGCACATAGAATGGTGCCAGGCAAATAAAAATCTATTAATGTCAGCTATTATTATTATTTCTTTAATCTCCACTTCATGGAGTTACAGTCATAAAAAAATATAATATACACAGTCTTTCATAAATTTTGTGTAGTATAAAAAGTAAAATGGAGAGTCCAACTAAAATTATAAATTAGACCTTTTACAGGAAGCCTTTCCTAACCATCTTCTCATCTTTCTGCTTCTTTGTGTTATACATGACTTTATCCTTGTAATCATCACACTGTACTATAAATGGTTTCTTTAGAAATCCGTCTTCTGGAGTAAAATGAGAGTCAGATGCTAAATATCATTCATGACTCACGCATAGCAAACACCTATAAAATGTTTAAGGAAAGATAGTGAGAAGTAATTAACATATTTTTCCGTTATCCTTCCCTTCAATTTTCAAGACAAAAAAAAAAAAAAAAAAAAACTAACCTAAAATATAGTCTTGACTCCATCAACTCTCATCAGAGAAACTATTTTATTTCCTGTGACAGAGAATGGAGAGAGAGAAGTAGAAAACTAGTAGGGTCAGGTGTCAAGGGTGGTTATTCAGAGATTTAATTTGTGTTTAACAGTTAAAGATCTATGGGCTTTGCTATCGAATGCTGACTATAGTAAGCAGGATTCTCAATCTCAAATCACCTCTCTTTTCTTTTCCTTAATTAGTCTGTTAATGTACTAATGTTTTCAATGGACCGTAAAATTAAAATAATGTGCTTTTACTGTGATTGCCAAACATTTTCACTGGACATAAAACAAGTTTCAACTTCAATGGGATTTTCTTTTATCTATTGATAAACAAATCAAAAAGACAGCATCAGAGAGGTTCAAGTGTCTGATGGGTGAATAATAAATACTCCTAGCATGTGGAACAATTAAATAATCTCAAACAAAATGAGATCAGAGGCAGATGCATACACTACAAGAATAACACTTGACAGGCAAAGGGAAAAACTCTACATGAATTTCAGATAGGGGAGCTTGGCTCAGTGGCCCACAATTTTGTGTTTGTTCCTTTGTCGATGAAGAGTGCTTTGGATACTTTGTATGCACTGGGGAGAGAGCTCTTCAGGCAATTCTGAGGAAAGAATGATGGCGTTTAATGTTGCTGTGTAATCAGAAAACACTGAAGTGGACTCACAAACAGAGGCTTTCCCAGCAAAACCAGAACACTCAATATTCCTTAAACGGTCACCATACTTTCTTGCCTCTGAGTCTTATTTCTCCTATCTGTACCTGGAATCTATTTCCTTGCTTCTACCATCCACATTTTGATCTTTAATATTCATTCGAAAATCTTTAAAGGTTATTTACTTCATGAAGCATTACCTAATCACTCTAGCCTTGTGTACATTAAACTAGACTACCTGCTTTAAAAAAAAATTATTATTTCTAACAAAACTTACTAGACAACTAAGTGGGCTTTTTTGGGTAACATTTATTAACTTTTGTTTAAAGAGAGGACATCTATAAAATGTATAGGTAAAATATAATGAGCAAAAGAGACAGAAATGGTAGTAGGTTTAGGAGGGAGAAAATTGATATGTTTTGGTGATGAGATAATTTACATGAAAAAGTTGATTTGAATCTTAAGAATGAAAAGGTCAATAGGCAGAAATGATGACAGGATGTTCCTGACAGCAGCGGACCCAGCAAGAGATGCAGAATTAAGAAAAATCATATTGGATTTGGGGGGTTAGAAATTGAACCATTTGATTCATGTGTAGGGTAAATTTGGAAAAGTGAAATAAATTGAGGCTAAACAAGAAGATTAAGTCAAGAGGAAAAATAAATATTAGGCATGAGCTTTTGAACTTAGTCTATTAAATATTTTAGGACAGCTGAAGGTTTAAAGGTTGGAAGAGATTAATCTGATTATTTACCTTTAAAGTTTGAAAAAAAAGTTTCACATTTTACTGAAAAAAATAGATGAATAATTTTATAAGAATGAAAGAAGTGATGAAAAGAAAAATTCTTATACTTGTAGTTGAATAGGCAATTGAACTGTATTGTCAAACTTTAGAAAAGATGTCTGAAATAGCTAATGAAAAGCAACCATTGTGCATGTGGATAAAATGGCATTGCTCAGATTTGCACAAAACACAAATATAAAGAAATCTACAATGACATTTAAACAATTATGGAAAACTTGCAAACAAGCTAAGTCATTAAGAAACCAATTGATCTGAAAAATAATAACATAGACAGAAATCTGCATGAACATTTCTATTTAAACTTTAAATTCATATGAAAAAGCAGTTTTTATAGTCCTGTTGTCATTATCTTGTGGAACTTTATAAGGCAAGACATTATCTAGACCTTAAAAAGTCACGGCCCCATAGGAGGGAAATAGTTCACATTAGTAGCATGTATTGAGTGCTTACTGTGGGAATAAAGATAAATAGGATATGTCCCCTAATTTACAGTATATTACAGTTATAGCTAACAAAAATACAGATAAACTCTTTGTGGTATGTGATAGACTATGGTGAGAATTTCATATTTGAGAGATTACAGTCTTGATTCTTGAAGCGAATTTGCAAAAACTTTGCTTTACTCTTTGGTTGGAAATGTCATTGTTTTTGAGACAGACTTTTAAATGCCCTTTTACATCCCCCTGGGGAGCCCTGGGCATTGACTTCTCTGCTTAGAACAACGGTAAAAGGGAGACGGCAAGGTCTTGTTTACTCAGGCACTGGTAAGGAAGCTCAGCAGTGCCCCGTCTTTTTGGGTGAACCCATAGGAACTGCATCATTTTCTTCTGACTTAATGAAGGAATCTCTTTTGTTACTCATTATTGGAATTGTTCTTTGGCTCATACTTGGTCATTTTATCCATTGATTTGTTTTCCTATCTTGATTTCATTATAATGTGAGCTCCAGGATCGCTGTAAGGGCAAAGATTTTTGTCTTCTTTTTTGTCTTCTGCTGTATGACCAGCACCTAGATCAGTGTTTGGTGTACATAGTAGGTGCTCAATAAAAATATGTTCAATAAATTTTTATAAAAATGAGTACATACAAGGCTCTTGAGAGCCTTGAAAGCATAACATGGGGAATTTCTCCTAATATAATTGAAGATTCAGGGAAGGCTTCCTGGAGGAGATGGTTGATATATTGAGTTTCAGAGGACAAGTGGGACCTAGTGGAGTAGAGGGAATTTTAAAAGGCATCTCAGCTGAGAACAGTGTGGACAAATGCGCAGAAGTGAGAAATGACATGCTATGTGGTGTCATAATCAATTTGCTATTTTACGGCATCACCTAAAGGGCAGGGCAGCCCAGTAGATAAGAAGGTAGAGTCTAGAATGTGACAGACCTGGATTCACATCTGACTTCTGAGGCTCCTTATATTTTAAATCAAAAATCATAGAGGTGTTGCTAGCAAATGGCAGTTGAGAATCAACTTCAGACATTATTTTCTGTGGAAAACCTTCAAAGTTGTGTCCCTGGGAGAGAACCAGTTCTCTGCAAAGAGGGGTTTGGGAAGGGGCATTCATCTCAGAGGATTAGGCTGCAAAGGAGACCGTAACCAGGATACCTGCTTCTAGGAAAGGTAGCAGCATTTGAGGAGGAAGAGCATTTGAGAGAGACAAAAAGGAAGATAAAGAGAGTCATATGTATAAAAGATTAAAAAGATGAATAGTCATTGGTATAGTTAAGAGACAAACATATTCCTCCAAATATTTCCTTCAAGAGTTGTCAGTTTATAACAGCACCAATTTATTTTATTATCAAATAATTAATTTGATATATACATTATTTAAAAATAATTAATATATTTGAATTAGTCTATCAAGACCACATTGCAACTTCATTTTGTAATGAGGTTTATATTATGATTTAAATTGATGCACAATCAGTATTATAATTTTATTATTACAGTGTCACTGATTTTTATCTAAAATTACATTTCTTAAATTCATTGTTCACCATATTTACTAGGTTTATTAATTTTTTTGATGCTAAAAGTAGTTATATAATTTTGTTTTTTTCTTTAAATACATTTATCACTCCTTAATCTGCATATAGAGGAAGAGTAGAGGGAGAAATGAGGAAAGAAAATAGACCAAAAGAGGAAACAACAAAATAAGACATATACTGAATTCTAATTTAAGAAAATTCTAACAGATAATTTTGCTAATATTTGTGATGATAACAAAAGCTTTAATGGAACCTTATTCCTTGTTCGTTAATGTGTTTTCTCTTTCAGTTGAACCAGTCAAGTAAGATAACTCAGCTATTACTATTCTACGTGTTATATTATTATAACAATTTCAAAGCCTGCTACCACTTATTTTCCTTTTTCCACAACCACCCAAATAAATTATTAAGGACAGATAATTAGATAATTTTCTTAGAAGAAGGGGGAAAAAAAAACAGCTGAATCACAGAGAGAATAAAGGCATTACACAGCTTAGTAAAAATTTAAGTAGCACCAGAAATTCAGCTTTATAACTCCCAAGTCATTGATTTTTCTGCGACAAAGATGGACAATTATGCTATACATTTTTATCCTTCCTTTTTTCTCCTCTCCTTTACTTCTCTCATTTTTCTTTCCTTTCTTCTTCCCCTCCCCCCAATTTTTGTTGTTTAGGGTTTATCAAATAAAAAGTCTGCTCATGGACCTTTTTAGTTAATTTTTTAAATATCATCATTCTGCTTAATCCCAATTAATCGTATTCTTAATAAAATGTATCAAATGTATGTATTTAAGTTGTATCAGGATTGCTCTTTAGCAACATAACTGATTTTCAAGTGTTTTCATTAGTGACATCTACAAAAATGATTTTATTACACTTTAATTAGTGGAGTAAGATATATCTCACACAGTCTACTGCATATAAAATATCTCTGGCTGAACGTTTTTGATCCTGGACAGGTATAACATTTATTCAACTCATAAATATGTTTCAGAGTGTGACTCTGAGACTACAGCTCATTGGAGGGGTGCTCAACCTCAAACTCTGAGGATCCCTTAGTAATGAGATTGATTTTCATTGTTAATGGAGAAAGGCCTTCTCATTTACAGTAATGTGCATTGGAAAGAAGATGCAGTGGTAACTGTCCACAGAGTAAAATCAGGGTTACTATGGACCCTTGTCCAAGATTATTCAATTCATCTCAGAGACTGGATATTACTTTCTGGAAGCACATTAAACAAAGGTTAAGTAAGCTATATTTTGGGTCAAGACATCTATTATGTGATGGTAATCATTATATGTTCACAAATCACTGTCTTAAGAAATTTTCATAGTTTGGCCCTGGACAGACACCCATTTCTTTAATATTGTTTTCATCTTTCATCATTCAAAATAGCTTGCTAATTAGTTTTCTCTTAGCTTCTTCCCCAGGCTCCTCTAATACTTTTGCCAAACACTAGGTTGTATTGTGTTTTCCTATTATATATGGTGAATAAAGGATTAGATATGGAAGTTACCATGTACTGCCAAGTGTTTACTCATCTTCGAAATGTGTTTGTTCATCTTTGAAATGTGTTTTTTACAATGCTTAGCAGATAATATGTTTAAAATATTGGTCATGATTATTACCAATAAACAGATGATTGAGCAATAGTATAGATTAACGATTGTAGTTGTCTTGTGGGCAAAGAAGCTCTAAAATCAAAACTCCCTAGGAACTTAGTTTATATTTAAAGTAAAGAGTGAAATGTTACTATTTCACAAAAGCATTACCATATTGACAGATTGATTACATCAAAATGTCCTATTTAATTTCCAGCATATCTTTTTATTTTATTGTCCAGATAGTTTTGGTCCTACTATTTTTTTTAATTTTCAATTACTGCATAACATACTGACTCAAAACAGTTTGTTCGTAAATCTACAAATTGGGCCAGTCTCATTAGAGATGGCTTTCCTCTGCTCAGATGGGCAGCAACTAGGGCAGTTTGAATGTTGGGAATGAGATTTTCTGAAGATGGGGTCACTCATGGGTCTGGCAGTCAATGCTGGTTGTCTGCTAGGACTTCAGCTGAGGCTATAAAAGAAACATCTAAAAGCAGCTTTTTGATGTGCCTACTTGGCTTCATAACAGCATGGTAGCTGGAGTCCTCATGAGACATCTCAAAAGGACTGGGCATAAGTTTTATTATCTTTCTTTAGATTTAACTTCAGCAGTTAAATAGTGTTAATTTTATTACAGTCACAGGCTTACCCATATTGAAAGAAAAGAACACAGACCTGATTTATTAATGAAGGAACATCAATGTCATATTTTAGGAAGCATATAGATAATAAAATATGTTGTCAAGGCCATCACTGGGAAATAAGATCTACCACAGTCTACCCACCAGCCACAATAGTTTATAATGCTTACATGTGCAAAAGGTCTCATACTTTCTCCCCAAGAAACCTTGCAAAGTTTCATCTATTATGGTATGGCATCAGATTTAGACTAGACGTTCAGGATCTTATCATTAAAATTGATTTGAGTGCAGTCAAAGACCTTTGGGTCTGATTTCTTGATCATAACTCTTCCAGTTCAATTTTCTTTCTCAGAGATGGACTTGATGTTTAAAGAGGAGGTTGTAGCTATCAGTATTGAATTTACTTCTAAATAAAATGTATTCTAATATCTGAGAGTCACATTCATATAAATGTCATACTCTTTTTGAAACACCCATTTATTTCAGGGTATTACTACATAATTGATTTATAGTCTGAAAAACTGAACACTCTAGACTGATATGTTTAGCCACAAAATAAATTTGCACAGAACTGTGCTCTCGATACTTCAATAGAATTGATTGTGCTTGTTTACTGAGGGTCAATATTGTATTTCCTACAACCACATGACCTTACCCATGCAGGAACTCTTCTGTAATCCAGTAATGAAGAGAAGGAGACTAAAGTAAATTTAACGATGTGAAATATGATAGTGTATCTTCCAAAAAATTAAATACTTCAATTTTTGTCTTTTTAGATACTGTCACCAAATATTAACACAGATAAATGTTTTCTAACTAACTGCAGTATAATTTTGTAAAGTGATCTATTATGAAAGAGTCCGCCACATAGATTAATAAAGAGTTAGGAAGATCTATTGGACTTGCAGTTTCATTTTCACATTGATCATCTCAAAATATCTTTGCATACATCGGTACTCTTTCTCTTTACACTCTGACCAAAGACCATGAGTCACAAGAAAATTAGAATAATCGGACATCTTACTACTTACGAATATGAAATTGTATAAATAAAATACTCTGAGCATTATCTAGCACAATGGAAGGCCTCAGTGAATGGCAGTTAGTTCTAATTTTATAGTATTCTGAGTGCCTAGAATACTAACACATGCTAGAGTTGGAATATTTGTTTTGTGAATAAATTAATAAATGAATTAATACATAAATAAACAAATCAGTGACATGCAGAAATAGCATTAGTATTAAAGTCATATAACACTTATGGTGATCCTAATACATGTGACAGTAGGACTGGCAAATAGACAATAATGTGTCCTTTGACACAGTCAACATGGATTCAGAGAAACCACAAAATATGAAAAAGAAATAGATTTTTAGTACTATTTACTAGAAAATTAATCTGTATTCAATCAAGTATACATTTCAAACCTCAGAAAACTTGTACTTATGGCTTATATTCATTTTATTTAATCATATAAAATAGCTTTCTTTTATCAGTTATAAAATACTTTTCTCAATCTTTCTGTTCTAGTATTGGAGGTTATATTAGGATAGGACACATTATGTGACATTATGAATTAAAACGAGATATCAACCCAAATGAGTTTATTTTTTATTCATTCACAGACATAGTCATAGTTATATGATGTAAAATCAAAAATAATCAACTTCTACCCCTTCATTATTTTTTAACATTATTGCATAATATTTTTATGTCCTTCAGAATAGCATCTTTAAGGATTGTGTAATATTCTATTATGTTGAGGTACCTAAATTATTTTCCTGGGGTTGCCATAACAAATTACTACAAACTTGATTATTTAAAGCAATAGAAATTAATTCTCTCACATTTCTGGAAGCCAGAAGTCTGAAATCAAGCTGTAAAGAGGGAAGCAGATATCTTCTTTACCACTAGAATCTAAGCTTTGAAAATTTAGGTCCTGTTTCTGGATCAAATTTTTTAACATGTTTCAATCAGTCCAGTTTCTCAGAAGTTGGCGAGGACTTGAAAGCAAGTCATTCATTAAGGGATGCTCTCATAAGAAACCATTAAAGGAGTGAAGGAAGCAGGAGAGAGAAGAGGAATCTAAGCAAGGTGCTATTTCAAGCAAAATCTTCGCCACAGCTTCATCATGCTGGGGTCTCTTGGGGGTAAATTTTGCCCTAGATTTAGACCTAACTGGAGACACATGAACTAAGCTTTATTAATTCTGCGTGAGTCATTTATTGGCTAAGGGTTTCTCCAGATTAGTGCAAACTCAGGCTCTTCTAGATCTTTGTAGGTATAGAACTGTGTGACTAGAGTAGCAGTCCCCTGAGAACAGTTCCAAGTCTGAGTCTACTACAGATGACCTTTTGCATCTCTCTGATGCACTTCCATCTCACATTAAATTCATTGTGTCCCATTAGGGCTTCTTCAAGATGATGTTTACTCACAATTCCTAGGGCAAAATTTACAATAAGAAGTCTAGAAAGATGAGATATCCCCGACTATGGCAGTTTATCCTGAAGTTTCAACTGATATTCGTTGTGTGCCTCTTCTGCCTAAGTGTTCTTGATTCCATTCATTCTACTCTGGCTCTTCTGTTGAACAAGTTTTCCCGATGAGAAGCATTTCAACTTCTGAGTATATTTACACATGAAAGTTGTAAAGAGGAGATGTATAGATGGATGTTCATGATAGCAATACTCTGAAAAAAGAAAGGAAGAAAGTAACCAAAGATCAAAATATAAAAGAAGAAAAAAGCAGCAAAAGAAGACTGTAAAAATGTCCATAAATGAAAAAATAATGTGGTTCATTTATGCAATGGAATGGTTAATGCCAGTAAAAATGAATTGCTACGTTTAATAATTTGAATAAATTTTAATGATCTAATGATGGGAAAAATATAAAACTGCCTTATTTAAAGTTCAAAAGCACATAAAATGTTAGGCACATAAATGTATGCACATCTGAAAAAATACTCAGTCCAGAATAGTGGTGTAATCTGTGGAGAAGGGGAATTAGCATAAGAAAGCCCTATATACATAGGAATAAGTGAGGAGTCGAATGGTAAGCTTAGAAATGCTCATTATATCAACAAAGTAAATAAATAAATGTGGACTAAAGATAACCATGTATCTAATACCAAGGATAATCACTAATCTGTCTGCACACCTGAGTTTCAATTAAAAAATAAAAAGTTTCTAGATTAACTGATTGAGATGTGTAGCTAAAATTGAGAATTGCTGCATTAGATGATCATTTTCTTTTTTAAATAAGATGAAGTGAAAATAAAGGGGAAGTATTTCATTAGTAAAAGTATTGGGATGTAATCTTTGAGAGAATGAGTTCTTTAAAAAAAATTATCAAATGTTTTAAACATTTTATTTTGATGTGTAATAAAAGTAGAAAACAAAAAATACCAAATTTAAATTTGATCCCATGATGTCCATTTAAATATTATGTAAAAAAACTTCTTACTCGATCAATAATGTCTATGAGTAGAATAATTTTAACAGTCTTGAATGTACAAATTAAAGTCATATAACTCAAGTAGTTCCAGTACATATCTACTGGATAGTATGTAGAAATATTGTTTCTTTTAAAAAATTAAAAAAAAACCAAACAAAAAAACAAACAAAGGGGAATTGTTAAAGAACTGCAAGCTCCATTTAATTCTTCTTATTTCAATAATGTAAGAACCTGATAATTGTTTATTCACATGGATACTTTGACCACTTTAAGACAAAGAAGAGCCATAGTATAATAATGAAACTGACATGAAGATAAATGACTCCAGTTAGCTTTCTCATTAGTTTTAACAAAGATTATTTCTCTAGTCATGACTGATATATCTTTGTTCCACTTCTCTAGCACTTTAGGGAGTTGCCTGCTAGACTAAAACCAGGTAAAGAGAGTTCATTTAAGCTCTAGATGCAATCTTCTATTTTAACTTGGGTTGATCTGTGACTGGCACTCGAGAGAGAATTCACATATATGCGTTTTAACTATTATTCCTATAGGACAATAGTTACTGATTTTGAAAGACAATATTTGTAAAATATAGTAATTAGTGAGTAATATATGTCTATATTTCATATGGTGAAAAAACTCTGGATATTTTACGGAAATATGTAGAAAATTCTTGAAAAATCTTGGATCAAATTTATGTTCTCTACTCTTTCTTGCTCTCAGTTTCAGTTTGTCATAATGCCACAGAGGGTGGGGATTGAGAATTGGGATAGGCAAATTGGTGGAAAAAACTAAAAAGCATTTCTTAAAAGCTTAGGATTCTTCTTAGGTACCTGGGGAGGCCAAGCTGGGAACAAATATTTTTCTTTAGGTTTGAAGAAAGACATAGATCAGCAGCAGAGGGAAGACTTTGCCTTTCCTTGGGTCTCAGCTGAAGATGAACATTACATGCTTTCTTGATGAGGATTCAGCAGCCTCCAGGAGCTTGTACGTACGTCCCTTCTAAGAAACTCTGTGTGTGTTTCAGGGAGAATGCTGCAATTCTTCTGCCTCGTCCTTCCCCCGGGGTGTGTGGAATGGGACTGGTGTGATGAAGGCCTCTCAAACATTAAATCCAGAGCGGAGACAAGGTCTCCTCCCTGGAAACTCGAGATCACAGAAGCTCTCTTTCCATACTTAAGCAGAAGAAAAATAGTTTACTCATCTGGTTATTAATTGTTATTCAAAAGCCCCAAGAGCAGAAACTTCCTTGCCATGTACCATCTGCTTTTTGTAGGAAAACACAAGCTACTTTGTACCAGAATCAGTTGTGGAGTTAAAGAAACACTGAAATAGAACAGGCAAAACAGAACAAAATAATAAAAAGAAAAAAATTCCACTTAGATTTACAGCCTGACAATGTCAAACTAAGGTGAACATTTAGAGCAGGAGATCCCTTTTGAGATGGAACTGATAGAAGAGTCACATCTAGAATCAGGGGTTTCTTTAAGGATTTCTGGTTTCTTTTAGTGGAAGGTACTAAGAAAAAAATCGTGGGGTTCAAAGTGCTCATTTCTACTGTAATGACATTGCCTCCAGGACTTTTCTGTAGAAAGGGCTTGAAGAAATATGTTTTAAAACATTGAGTTCAAATTAATATTTCCATTTCATTGGCACGCTATAGTTTTTACCTAGATTTCTTTGATTAATTATGTCCTTTTACCAATGTAAATTATTGATTCTGAAAACCATAATAAAATTTCTTACTTGCTTTATTCTACTATATAAAGAAAAAATTTCAAAATAATAACGCTTATGAGGATTTTAAAAACTTCATGTAGTTGTATGAATGTTATTATAACTATTTTCATGTTATATAATAGTCGATTTAGTAGAAAATAAAATCTATCAAGTATCCTCAACAATAATTGTTAATAAGAAAAGGAAGAAAAGAGAAACAGAATGTAGAAAGATAAGAAAAGCCATGATCCTGCCTTGAAGTGATATACCTCCTAATGAAAGACAGATTTATGCACAGCTCAGTATTGTATAAAGCAGAATGCAATATGGGGATGATAGAAATATAGACACAGGTTATGAAAGTACCAAAGACAAAACACATGATTGTAACTTGGAATTTGGGAAAATTTTCACAGCATGTGAACATTTCAAAGAGCAAGAATAACTGAGAAGTCACTTTAAAGAGCAAGAATAACTGGTCATTGTAGAAAAGATTAATTTTACTGCAAAATCCAAGCCAACTAAATAATTAGAAATCTAAATATAATGGAATAGTATATCACTTCTATTTTGATGTAAAGCATGAATTACAATTAGATTATGCTGGCTTCACCTTCTCTTAATTGGATATCCAGATGGTGATTGTATTTAATTTCCAATACCTGAGATGACAGAATATATTTTGCAAATAGAATTCTTAAAATAGTTTGATATTGTTTCATCTGATTTTTTGTTTCTGTCACTTTATCAATAGCTCTAGGATTATTATTTCTCCTATTAAAAATATTAAAAATCACAAAAATTAAAATAAATATTTTATAACCCATATTTTATAAGAGAAGTTACATCATACTTTGAAAGTATGAAGTTGTAGACAAGATTCTTGAAATGGTATAAAAGTTAGAGACTTCAGGACATAGTTCAAAAGTGTAAAGCTAAAATTTATATATAATGAATAAATAAATAATTGATTTTTAAAGCACAGATTTTAATGATTTACAATGAGCTCTATAACTTACCAGACTCAATAATAAGCAGAAAACAAATATGTACTAGGTATATTATTTCTTCTTCAAAGGAACGTAAGACCTATATTTGAAAGTGACTTATTGGAAAATGACAACTTAAGGTAGAGAACATTATCTCCAAAATATAATATAGAGTTTCAAAAATCACTTTATTCTTTAACAAATATACATATAGCAAAAACCAAAATGTGTGAAGCTTTATGTATAAGAACAGTGTGTGCATGCGTGAATGCATGGGTATGTATGTATTTGTTATGTGCCCTTGAGTCCTCTCTGACTCTGGTGATTCTAAGAATGAGTGATGTCCCCAATGACCTGTCCTCGACAGCCCTGCCCAGCTCTTGGAAACTCATACTTATTTTATGGAGTCAATCCTTCTATATTTGGTCTTGCTCTTTTCCTGCTGCCTACTATTTTTTCCCCAGAATTATTGTCTTTCCTAAAGAACCTTGCCTCCTCATGATGTGACTTAAGTAGGATAGCTTCAGTTTTGTCATTTTTGCTTCCAGCAATGTTTTAGGTTTAATTTTCTCTGGGACCCACTTGTTTGTCTTTCTGGTGGTCCAGAGTATTTGTAGAGTTCTCCTCCAATGCTATATTTTAAATGAATCAATTTTTATCCTATCAGTCTTCTTTACTGCTCAACTTTCACATTCATACACAGTAATTAGAAATATGAGGGTATGGATGATCTTAGCGTTGGTCTCTAATGACATATCTTTGCTCTTGATATTCTATTTTAATTCTCTAAAGTTAAAACTAAAGCAATTGATTGTTCTTCTTTATTCTAGACTACACTTCCATGAATAAGGTGTTTATACCTGCTCTGGTATGGCTAATAGAACAATGTTAGACATTTTTTCCCCTTTCTTCCACATATTAGTGAAGTGAATGGTACTACCACCTCTCTAGTGTTTGTCTGCAATTATTTTGGCTGCATGTCATAGAAAATCTGCCCAAACAGGCTTAGAAAAATGGAGGTTTAGGTGGCTTGATACAACAAGAATGAGGAAGAAGGCAGCCAACTTGGAGGCGATCACTCACTAATTTTATTAGAAACCTAGATTCTTTTTGTTTTTTTGTTTTTTTCTTTTACCATTCTTAGTATATTGACTTAATCTTCAAAATCTCATTCTAATTAGTGATCACCAAGCATTCAGTATTCTCATCCAGGGAAAGAGAACAAGGTATACAAGGCAAAGAAGAAGAACCCTGATGACTTTTATTCTTATTTTGTTTTATTAGTAAACCCAGAACTTTCCAGAAGCCACATTTAGGCACCTAATATATCTCTTCGGCAAAAATCATGCCAATTGGTTAAAGCTGCCTATTTGAAAATCTTGAAAATCAAACCTTTACTTGGGCACATTGCTATCTGAAACAAAATCCAGGTTATGCAAGCAAAGAATTAAAAGAATTTAGTAGATCAAAACCACAATGTTTAAGCTAATAACCCAAATATTACCATTGACTACATCAAGCTTACATAAATGGAGAGAAATAACATGTTTATGGGTTAAAATGTTGTCATTAATTCATGAATTCTCCTCAATTTGACCAGTAAATAGACCCAAGCCCAAATGAAATTTCAGTAGAATTTTTTGTAGAAATTAAAAAGCTAATTCTAAAATTTATATGTAAAATAAAAGAATTCAAATTTCTTAATTTTTTTAAAAACTAAGTTGAATGACTCACACCACCTCTTTTAAAAAATAGTCAAGTTAATGAAAAAGGGTATAGACATGAATCAATGAAACACAATAAAGTTCAGTAGTTGAACCTCAATATATAGTCAATTGATTTTTGATAAGAATGCCAAGGTTGTCAAGAAAAGGAACTGTTTTAAACAAAGGATGCTTAGACAATTAGATATGTGTACCCCCCGCCCCCCAAAAAGGAGTCTCTATCTTGATTCAAATAAAAAAATTGAGTCAACATAGATGTTATACCTAAATATAAGAGTGAAAATAGTAATACTTCTAGAAGTAAGCATAGAAAAATATTCAAGATCTCATTAGGCAAAGATTTTTTAGATATGACACAAAAATACAATCTACAAAAGAAAAAAATGACAAACTAGACTTCATCAAAATGTAAAATTTTTGCTATTTGAAAGTCACTGTTAAAAAAATTGAAAAGACAAGCTACAGACTGGGAAAAAGATATTTCCAAATCATATATCTGATAAAGTACTTATATCCAGACCACAAAAAACAAAAACAAAAATAAACAAAATACTCTCCCCTTCATTCTCTACTTTCCATCCTCCTAGGCCCTGTATTAGGTCTTTTGGACTACCCTCTAGAATAGAAAGACAGAGTGGGACCCAGACATCATTCAGAGAACTTGAACAGTTGAGAAAAGCAGAATTAATTTAACCATTAATTGAATAAACTTGTTTAATATACGACTTACAAGATTCTTTAAACTGACTCCCACTTATTTCTCCAGCCTTATTTTTCATTATCCTTCCATCAGACTACACTTGGAGAATTGCCTTTAGTGAAATGATTTCAATGGCAATTTTAATTCTGGATGTGAAAGTCCTCTATAGGTCAGTTATAGAGTGTTTTAGTTCTCGATGGGGCAAGATACCAACTTAGTATTATTTGGGAGGCTTTGATTTCATTTAAGACTCTTTGTTCATTTTGATTCCAAAGACATATCAACAAATTTAGTTAATTGTTGATTACCATCCTGAAGACAAAGACATCTGACTGTCTGAAATGACTAAATAATTTGAGATTTTATATATGCAACCACTGTCAGAATGGGTAATAGGATCAAAGAGCTATTAAAATGCAAAGAAGGGATGCATCAAAAAAAAATCACAAGCTGTTCATATTTACAAGGGAAATATAATTATCATACATTAAAAGGAAAGGGAACTAACATTGATTAAGCACCTACTAGGTATCAACCATCTTGCCTTGTAATTTGCAAATATTATCTCATCCACAGAACAACTCTTTGAAGTAAGCAATAAAATGTAGATTTTGAAGAATTAAAAAAAAACTTGACAAGATCATATAGCTATTAAAGGAATGATACTGGATTTGAACTCAATTATATCTGACTCCAAATGCTCCTTTATATCTGATAAAAAGGAGAGAGAACTATGCATTATCCAAAAAAAGTCATTACAAGAAAGAAAAATAAAACAATTGGTGATAGCATTCAGAATTTAATATCTTAGATCGGATCTCATTTTGAAAATATAGTTCATCAATTGATATATTGATTATTTATATTTTTGTGACTTCTATCTAACAACGTTTTATCTTAATAAAGAATTCGTAAGTTTTGTTTATTAAAGGAAACACAAATTAGCCTATTTTATTGGTGTGTATATAATTTATAGCAAAACAAACTTTTAAAATTGTATAATAATGAATGCTTATGGGAAATAATGATTTTCTGTAAAAATCACATGTATAAAATTTTTATATATTTTTTATAGAAAAATTTAAATTACATATATTCTGAAACATTATTATCTAGAGGACAAGTAAACATACAAAATTGATTACCTTTTGCGTATCATTAAGAAAACATGGATATTTGAGACATAGGAAGCCAAGAACCATTAATTTCACCATTAGCTGAATAAGCTACACTAGGATTAGCCTAGCACACTTTTCTGAATAATCCTCACTATTTGAAAAAAATTCCCAAGTTTTAACTAAAACCTGCTGAAGTCAATGGACATTATAAGGATTATAAATATCATGCAAAGAAAAGTATTTAGAAACTATAGCACATTGAAAACTGTTCTACTTTCTAAATATGCCTTATAACCAGTTTTGAAAGACAGCACTAGATATGAACTACATTAGAAAAGAAAAAATCCAAAGTCATTAATGAATAGTCCACTTTTACACATCAGCAAATTCTTGTAATGCACAGAGGCTGTATTTGGCATTGGGCTAGAAGCCCTTCATACCTCTGCTACCTCAGACAAGTTTTGTTGCATATAGAATAAACAGCTAGATGAAATTTGCTTCAGTCTCAATAGCTGAAATATACATCAATTCAAGTCTTTATGTGTTACTAACACTATACATAAGTCAATGTGAAATTTATTTGCCCTGAATTTTGCTCCAGAAGTTTTTTGGATATTTCGTACTGACATTTATATTTGTGTAATGTACGTATACAGAAGGTAGGAAATTATCATGATGAATAATAGAAGTGTAAATAAAATGTGGTTTAATGGCTATGCTAATTGTTTTTCCTACCTGAGGACAGACCTGAAGACAGAGATACAAGGAATTTTTTAATCGCTTTGAAAAACCACTGGCATATTTCTTCCTACTTATGTTTTATTTGCCACTTTAAAAAAATCTACCTATAAAAAAATATGAGGTTTCAACATAAATAAAACTTAACAACTGTTATATTTACTACCACTTTATAGGCTTATGTTTTTAAGGCCCGCTCTCACAATGCAGTAAATGTGCCAGTAAAGAGTTAAACAGTTGTTGATATAAGACATACTAATGCAATCCTTTAGATAAATGGACAAATCAATTGCAGCATCAGGTATTGCTGTAAGAATTTCAAATTAAAATACTTATGATTTTATAGAGCTTTGTAGAACAATAAAAACAAAGCAGTACATTTATTGGCTCCTGTCATAAGTCAGACGTGGAGGAGAATGTAACCTTAAACTGAAAAGATTATGGGTACCAGGTGCCAGATACATTGCTTTTCTCTTATTATACCTTATTATATAGCCCTGAGAGACACAGTCACACAAAGAGAAACAAAGCAAAGCAAATTATACATATTAAAAATCAACAACAAAACTTAAAAGTATTTTGCTGTGAAGGTGGTTAGAGTCAGGATAGAATTCTACAGACCTAATTACATTCTTTAAAATAAAATGTAAAGAGCAATAAAAGAGGGCTATAGAAGTTCAAAGTTAAGAATCATTGAAAGGCTAAGTGAGGCTCCAAATTAGAAACCATTTAAAAATGACAAACTTGATCATTTATAGTACATTACTAAAATGACCACCCTTATGTTTTGAAAATGGTGACCTTTTTTTTTTAAAGACAATTTTTAGGGTAGTCTGAGATTCACAGCAAAATTGAGAAAAATGTACAGAGATTTCCCATGTACCCCTAATCCCTACATGCATAGCCTCACCCATTATCCACATTTCCCTACCAGAGTGATACTTTTGTTACAGCTGGTGAACTGGCACTGACACATAATTACCCAAAACCCATGGTTTACATTAGGGCTCACTCTTGTGTTATGGGTTTGGACAAATATATAATGCCATGTATCCATCATTACAATACCATATAGAATATTTTCACTGCCCTAAAAAATCCTCTGTTCATTCCTCCCCATTCAGTCCCTGGCAACTACTGATGATTTTATTGTCTCCATAGTTTTTATGCCTTTTCCAGGATGTCATATAGGAATCATATGGTATGCAGCCATTTCAGATTGGCTTCTCTCAGTTGTATACATTTAAATTTCTTTGTCTTTTTATGGTCTGAAAATTCCTTTATTTTTAGCACTGAATATATTCCATTTTCTGGATGTACCACCATCCATTTATCTATTTATCTGCTAAAGAACATATTGGTTGCTTCCAAGCTTTGATAATAATAAATAAAGCTGCTACAAATGACTGTGTGCAGGTTTTTGTGTGGATATCTTTTCAATTCCTTTGAGTAAAATCGGTATATATTATCCAAGGAGCATAGTTGTTGGATATTATGGTAACAGTATGTTTAGTTTCATAAGAAACTACCAAATTGTCTTTCAAAATGACTGTACTTTGCATTCTTACCAGCAATAAATGAGAATTCCTGTTGCTCCGTATCCTTGCCAGCACTTGGTGTTGCCAGTGTTCTGGATTTTGGCCATCCTGATGTGTGTGTAATGGTATCTCATTATTGTTTTAAGTTGTTTCCCTGCTAACATATTATGTGAAAATCTTTTCAAAATAATGATATACCATCTGTATATCTTCTTTGTGGGGTGTCTGTTAAGGTCTTTGGCCCATTTAAAAAAATCTGGCTATTCATGTTCTTGTTGAGTTTTAAGAGTGTTTTGTGTATTTAGGATAACAGTCCTTTAGCAGATGTGTCTTTTGCAAATATTTTCTACCAGTCTGTGGCTTGTCTTTTCATTCTGTTAACATTGTTTTTTGCAGAGAAAAAATTTTGATTTTAACGAAGTCCACATCAATTACACTTTCATGGATTGTGTCTTTGGTATTCTGTCTAAAAAGTAATCATTGTATCTAAGGACATATAGGTTTTCTCCTATGCTAGCTTGTAGAAGCTTTATAGTTTTTACAGTTAGGTCTGTGATCCATTTTGAGTTAATTTTTGTGAAGAGTGTATGGTCTGTATCTAGATTCTTTTTTTTTTTGCATGTGGCTGTGCACTTGTTCCAGCACCATTAGTTGAAGATTATCTTTGCTTCATAGTATTGCCAAAGAAGACTTTTAAAATGTTGTAATGAAGTAATATTTTTATTATTAATTTTAATTAGATTGCATTTTCTACAGTTATACTGTCAAATTTTACTGAATATTGGCAAACTTTTTCTTTGAGAGACAAACAGACAGACAGACAGACACACACACACACACAGATATTTGTTAATGTTGAGAATTTTTTGAGTTATAAAAAATTCAAAGTTAGATTAAATTTAATCCTTTCATGTAAATGAAATTTGTTAAGAAAACATTTTTCCCTTTTAAAAAATTATTTTATTATCATAAATTAAATAGAAGAGCTGGTAAATTATCTGAAATAGAATCTAGTAATTTTTTAGAGCTGGCTTGATAACTAGGTAGACACATACACAATGAAACATATACCAAATCTAAAGTACAAGTGCACTTGTATTGTGTTTAATGAACAATTTGTTTAAAACACTGATGTTTTAAAGTACAAGTGCACTTGTATTGTGTTTAATGAACAATTTGTTTAAAACACTGATGTTTTAAACAAATGAGTGCTGAAAATATATTCATTTACTTCCTTTCTAAATATCAATATTTAATGCATGTGTTATTGATAGTGAACTAGCTAAACTCCTTGGCCCTGACACTAGTGGATGCTCTGGAGGAGCCAGTTAGGATCACTTTTCTACAGATATGTTTGTAGACACCGTCCTGTTTTTCATTGGTCCTTTGAAGTCAATTTGTATTAAAATTGGCTTTTCGTGCATTATATTTATCTGATACTACAGACTCTGCCTTCCCATATCTTTTAGAAAGATTGCCTTTTTTGTTCATGACATCTCAGTTGGTGTCAGTGAAGGTAAAGTGGACACACTAGAGGGGAGATGGAGATAGTGATATCAGTAGCAATAGAGATAGCAACACATATTTCCTAAAATGGATCTGTCCATCATTCTAATATTTAACCCTAGAGTCCTAGTCATTTGGCTGCTTTTAGATGGGTCTAATTCTATATCTCACCCTCATCTCTATCCCCAAGATATTAGGGTGAAGCTGCTTGTTTGCATGATTTTCTCTCTGTTGTTCTACAAACTAATTGAGAGTAGTAAATTAGTCTTTTCACCTTTGCCTGACTATCTAAAGACCTGGGACACAGTAAGCACTTAAATATTTATTTAATGAATAATTAAAGGAAAATAACATTAGATTATGCTGCATGTATTATTTTCTGTGATTTAAGAGTTCAATAAAACTAGCTTTGAATAGTATGTATATTTAACCTTGAAGATTATTATATCTTTGCACCATGCCTTCTATATTTAAAAAATGATGAAGATATTGAATAGAAGAAACAAAAAGTTTGCAAAATTCTTACTAACAATATTTAGAGAAAGTGTTTAATGCACATTAAGCAAAGAGTACTTGCCAGGAAATTGCAGAGCATACACACATTCATTTGTGTGTTCTCATGCAACTACTCTCTCTAAATCATGTATTTATTCAACATTTATTAACCATATGCTTTTTACTAACTAAGCTTTAGAGCTAGAGAGATAAAAAGTAATTTATTATCTAAAAAAATAACCATTTCTTTTCCGATGAAAAGAGATACCCAAGAAAGCAGGTGTTATAGTTTGAAGGTCTGAGAGTCAGAGAGTTGATGATGCAGATCCAAGCCCAAGTCTGAAGGCCTGAGAACCAGGGTATGATAGCACTGAGGATATGATAAGATTGATATCTTAGCTCTAGCAGTCAGTCATTTTTCTCTCCTATTTTGTTTTATTCAGGTCCTTAATGGATTGGACAATTCTCAACCACACCTGGCAGGGCCATCGGCTTTACTTAGTCAACTAATTCTGGAAGCCTTTCACGGACACACCCAGAAATAATGCTTTACCAGCTATCTGTGCATCTCTTGGATCAGGTCGACACGTAAAACTAGCCATCACGAGTCTCTGATAAATAATTTGGAATAAACATATGCAATATTTCAATGATTTTGCAACAATATAAATGTTTTAAATATAAGGTCTTTGGTCTTCTAATGAATAAGCTGTGCATCGCAACACATTAAGAAATTTAGAAATTAGCTGCATTTGTTTAGTAGGCTGGTCCATGCCTTAGGTTGAACATCTGGTGATAAAGTAGGAAAAGAATTCCTATAGATACATAATAAACCCCAACTGTGAAAAATATTACTAGAACAATCAAATGTTAGCATACTTATTTATATACTAAATCATAAGGCAGAAAAACTATTGAGTCAGTTTTAATTTATGGCCAACATGGATCTGCTGAGTTTTAGTTGTTTCATATAGTTATGTGAGAAAAAAATGTCTAAAAATATTCATGAATGAGATTCAAACTGTGGCCTACTACACATATATACAACAGTTCTTCTTAGCTAGAATCTAAATAAAAATGATAAATAAATTCAATAAAAATATCCGAAGAAAATCATTTTAGTAAAAACATGTCTTCATAGGTTCTTCATGGCTCTATATAATCAATTAAACATTACCCAGTAGAAACAAATATTGTAGTCACTAAAAATTTCTGAAAGTTCTATCAAAATATTCTTCACTCATTTCCTTTAATAAAATTTCTAAAGAATCTGATTCCTAGATCATGTAATCATTAAGCTTTAAACACGTCTCACCTTGACCACTCAAAGGTTCCCATAAGCAGTTAATTAATGTGTTTAAGTCAGCCATAAAAATTATATGGCATGCTCAAGACCCAAAAGAGAAAAAGCAGTTCCAGAGAAAATATTATTTTGTTCTTAGATAGATTTATATTTGAGTATCTGGTTGGTTTCATTCATACTTCTGTTTTGCATTCTTTTAGTAGCTGTAATAAGATTAGGTAGGTTTAATAACTTACCTATAGAAATACAACACTTAATAGTCTATTACTATTTATGTAGTACATGCAGATAGAGAAATAGAAAAGAGAAAGGGCATGAAAAGCTACTTAAATTAATAATTCTCATAATTCTATTAATAGGCCAAATATATTTTTTAGTGTAGTTAAAAGTTTGTCAATTTTGTGTTTTCCAAAAAACCAGCTCATAGTTTTGTCTCTTTTCTATTATTTTTCTGATCTCTTTCTCATTTACTTCTGTTTTGATCTTTGTTTTTTCCTTCATTCTTCTAAATCTGAGTTTAGTTTATTATTCTTTCTATTTCCTTGAGGTATAAAGCTAGATTGTTTCAGATCTTTCTTTTTTCATAATATTGACATTTATACTTATAAACTTTCCTCTTAAAACTGCTTTTGCTGCATCAAAATAAATCAGAAATAAAAAAAAAAGGAGACATTTTAACTGATACAGAAACAGAAAATATTGGGAGTTTTTATTATGAAAAAAATGTTTAATTTTGTCAAATACTTTTTTTTTGCATCCATTGAAATAATTGCATGATCTTTATCCTTCATTCTGTTAATGTAGTGGATCATATTTATTAATTTGTATATGTTATACCATCCTTGTTTCCCAGGGAAAAATCCCCCATTTGTTCATGGAATATAATCCTTTTAATATTCTCTTGAATTTGGTTTGCTAATATTTTGTTGAGAATTTTCATTAGGAGTATTGGCCTGTAGTTTTCTTAGAGTGTCCTTCCTTATCTGGCTTTGATAGCAAAGTAATGCTGGCCTTGTAAAATAAATTAAAACTTTATTCTTCAAGTTTTTGGAAGTGTTTGAGAAAAATTGGAGTTAATTCTTCTTTAAATGTTTGGTACATTTCACCAGTGAAGCCATTTGATCTTTGATTTTTATTTTTTGGTAGACATTTCATTACAAATTTATTCTCTTTACTCATTATTGGTCTGTTGAGGTTTTATATTTCTTCATGATTCAGTCTTGGTAAGGTGTATGTTTTTAGGAATTTATTCATATTAAATATGGATGCATGAATCTTTGTTAATTTAAAGGAAGATGAATCACAGAATAAAAATAAATGGAAAATTGTTTAAAGTAAAGCTAAATGGAAATATTGTAATCCTAAAAAAATAAATATTTAAAACATTTACATGTATACTTAAAAAATATTTAGGAATAAATTTAATCATGGAAGTGAAAGGTCTCTGAAATATTTCATCAGATTTTCTGTCTCAGCTGAGAATGTGCCTTTCTTTTACTTAAAATTGCATATATATATATATATTATGTATATACGTACATATATGTATATATATACGTATATATATATGTATACGTATATATATACATATATGTACGTATATACATAATATATATATATATTTCAGAGACCTTTCACATACATATACATATATGTATATGTATGTATATATATACATATATGTATATATATATATACACGTATATGTAATTTTTAAAAAAGAGGTTATTTTGTTGCTATAATGATATTTGGGACACCTTGAGTGATCAGGTAGGGACTTCAATCTTTGTGTTGCCACTTAGTAGGTGAACTTCTGTTTTCTCACAAATAAAATGGCAGGGAGGACCATACACTGTTTTGCTATGAGAATTAGGAAGATAATCATTATGAAAACACATTGTATAAGATGTGATGTAAATGTATAACACTTCAAAGTATTATTGTTTTTATCATCATCAGATAATATTTATCAATGCAATTTTATTTTTGGATTCTAATGGCTATATAAAGTTACTATTTTATATCTCCATGATATACTTGATAGATTGTTAATAATCTCTCAGATAAATATTAAATAACCAGTTTGTAATTTTAAAAGAGATTTTGGAAACAACAGCTATGTTTTCATCATTTCAAATAATTTCTATTATTGATAGCTATCATATAATAGATAATGTCATAATAATAGTAATAGTAGTCACCTAGATGTATGGGGTGAGGTAATTGAAAATGCCAAATGGCTGTTTGCAGTATATCTTCTTCTGTACCGCCTGCTAAGTCTGAGGGAAGAGAGAAAAAGTGAATAAATTCTTTTACTGGAGATTCTTTCTCTAGAATTGAGCTGTTAACACTGAACCGTAGAAGTAGAAGATATTTTAAGTTTGTGTTAAAGTGAGTAAAGCATGTTTTATTTCCCCATCAGTCTTCAGTTAGGTTGAAAACAAGCTCCAGGCAAAAGACAAATTTCGCTGAACCACTGGACCTCTCTACTCGCCTTTTGGTCTTCCTTTTTGAGCTGCTTTTCCCTGTCTATTCCTTTGCCCAGGCCAGATATTAAAAGTCTTCTATTATATTCTGTTCACATCCACTCCCAGAAGATTGTCATACACTCAGGGCATTTTCCAAACTATTTCACCAGTGTTCCCATAAGAATATATTGATCTGGGTTTCTCCTCCTTTCTAGACTATGCTATCCAATGGTTTCCTTATCATTTGCCTTACAGTTTCCTTTTCTATGATCTCTGAAACATTGCATCAGATTTTCTGCCTCAGCTGAGAATCTGCCCTTCTTTTACTTATAAAATTTTAACTACTTCTTGACCAAAAAAAAAGATAAATTTCAAACTTCCTAACCTAGAATTTTAGGACTTTCTATTCCTATAACGCAGTATAGTAGATTCTTGTTCTTAATTAGAGATATTTTAATTTAATAATTAAAAAATATACATTAAGCCATGTATTGTGCTAGGAAATGAAATAAAGCAAAAAATAAAGGAGTCAAAAACACTGAATCTCCAAAATTTTAAATATTCTGATGTCATATAATTAAAGCATGAATACAAATTTAGGTGAACTTCAAATTCTCAATGAGAATGCTTATATAGTATCATAATTACACTTATACACAGATATTTGTCAGTTGATATTTCTTCTTCAGTCTGTATTTCACATATATCTATTCACTTGACAAAGCATGTGATTCATATTTGTTTAATAATAAATTAAAATCCTTACTTATGGTAAACCTTTAGCATTATTTTCAAATATCAAAATTAAAACTATTTAGTTTTCAATGAAATTGCCTTAAACGTTTTATTACCAATATCATTCTCAAAAACATTTCTGTATACTAACAATGAACAATTAGAAAGAAAAATTAAGGAAACAATCTCATTTACAATAGCATCAAAAGAATCAAATACCTGGAAATAAATTTAACCAAGGAGGTGAAAGATCTGTACACTAAAAACCTTAAGACAATGATGAAAGAAATTGAAGATATCATAAATAAATGGCAAGATATTCCTTATTCATAGATCAGAATAATCAATATTGTTAAAATGTACATAGTACCCAAAGTGTTCTACTGATTCAATGCAATCTCTATCAAAATTCCAATAGTATTTTCCATAGAAATAAAAAAATCATAAGATTCTTATGGAATTACAAAAAACTTTGAATAGCCAAAGAAATCTTCAGAAAGAACAGAGCTGGAGGCATCACACTTCCTGATTTCAAACTATATTATAAAGCTATAGTAATCATCACAGTATTGTATTAGCACAAAAACAGACACAGAGAACAATGAAACAGAATAGAGAACTCAGAAATAAACCCACACATGGTCAATTAATGTTAAACGAAGGGGCCAAGAATCAAAACTGAGAGCACACAATCTTAATTACTAGACCCTCTTGCTTTTCGTTATATTCCAAGGGTTGAGTCCATGCTTTGAAACCCCAAATATTTCCTAGCTAATTCTGAAATTCACTCTCGATTGAGAAGCATTGCACTAATTTTAAAATTCTGCTGCTTCTCGAATAAAATAAAATAAATGCCCAGTTACCTTAAAGAGTCTTTTCTGCTTGAAGTGAAAATTTAAACTAGATGGCATAAGAGCTCCTGCACAGTGCAATGAAATGAAAGGAACAGTTGTTGGGTACCTTACTTTTGAACCCTGAGCAATATTATATAGATTAGTCAATAAATGTGGCATTTTAGCTTCATCCATAACCTCATACATGTACAGCATGAGCTTACTCTAAACACTTCGAGGCAACTGTCAAAGTTTTAAATTGCCCTTCCATATTACTTGTATCACATTATTAATGGTCAAAAGGACTTTTAAGGTAAGAAATGATGTTATTTTCCCTATTTGATCCTGAAAGAACTTGAGTATCAAAAAGTCATAGATAAGTTAAAGTTATTACTGATTTTAAAAAACATGTTTTCTGAATTCTTGTCGTGTCATCTGCCTTTATTTAAAAATGTTCTTCTCAGATTTCTGAAATGCAATGTTTTAATATTCAGCTTGGCAAACCATTTCTATTGCCTACGCATTCTGAATAAAAAGTATTTCATAAAGCAGGAGACCGTATCAAGAAGGAAGATGCTACATAAACAAGCATGCGGTAGTCATCAACCAAATTTACCAAATCCTGTATAAGAAAAATGGGCCTCAGGAACAGCAGAAGCAAATTAATTTTTATGAATCCTGTCACTTGAATAAATTGGGACTAAGAATGTAAAAATGTCTGCTTACCATGAGTGCAGAGAAATCAAATGAGGAGAGAAGATGAAGCCTTCGTACAAGTCTTTGCTGTCTGGGGAAGGAAAAGAAAAGTACAAAGGGAAAATGAACAACTTGATTAAAATATTTTTCTATACTTCTGTAATGAAATGAACACACAATCCTTTTGTTTAATCCCATTTGCATCATATTCTTATCTGGTGTTCTGTATGATGATTTAGGCCAAGCTCACTCCTTCGATACTCTGAAGGCCTCTCATCTACTTTAAAAATTCATAATGGATTGTACTTTCCCATACTGCATACATAGATTTGATATTAAGATCATATGTTTTCCTTCTGGTACTTCTCATGACCTAATAATGGCATATGCATTTCAAAGAATGTCCTTAAAAGTGAATATACTTATTTTAAAGAATCTTTGAGTCTATTATCCCCACATTTAACGCAACAACAAGGCCTCTTATTTCTGCCTCCTAAATAGTATTTCAAATATATTCAGATAACTTCTAAATTTGCTATTATTTTCCTAGTCCAGGATGCCATTATCTCTTGCCTGACCATAACACTTCTACTATGAGGTCTTCCCACTTCAACTATGTAACCTTTTAATCTATGACTATGTAATTCTTAGAGTGATCATTTAAAAAGTTATATTGAAACCTTCAGTAGCTTTCCACCATATGTCAAATACATTTAGAATTTACCTTGGCTTATATGTGAAATGACTGTATTTTTCTCCAGATTAGAGTACTTTTGAGACTAAAAAATGACACTATTCATAATTATACCAGGAAAGTAGGCATAAACTAGTATTCTTGATGACAAACTAAATCATTACCTGTATCTTCAAACTTTTATCCTCCCCTCACCCTGCTCCAACCAGTGGACTCTTTTCAGTTCTTTAAAGAAAAAAATTTATTGAAAGTTATTCTGTCTTTCTGTCATTTTTTTTCTCTTATCTCACCTATTCATAGTTTTCTTTCCTGAACATTCCATCTATTATCCTCACACCAAAAATAATGTTCTTAGATGCTTGTGTTCACCTTTTACAGAATAAGTAATGATTTAATTAATGAATTATTTTTTAAAAAATTATCTTCTCCACTATAATGTATTATACCATTTTAAGGTAGAGATTATATCTTGTATTCCCATCACCTAATTAGAATGCATGGCACATAGTGGACCTCCAACAAACATCAGATAATAAATAACGATTGCAAAGTGTTGATTGATCCCTTGTGAAGGTATATCTAACACTGCAAGGGTGATCGGGAGATACTGCTCTTCTACGGAGGAATTTTAAAGATGAGTCAGACCTTATCACAATAACACATTTCTCTAACCTTTGAGCAAAAAAAGCACAGGAAAGGGAGTGATGTAGTTCAACTACCCATGTGGATGACTCCTGATTTTTAATAAGCAAGCTTAGACTAAAGACATCTTAATAGATATATTACTTTATAGGGCAAAGAAGAGTAAGAATTATAAAATTCATCTTTAAATACAAATAGATTATAATAGTAATAAAATATCTCATATTTCTTACCAAATTATAATTGTACCATCGCAATCCTCAAAGCTATCAATTCACATCTGTATAATTACAGTTAACTATAGATTTTATTTTTCCTCTAAATTCTTTTTTCACAGTACTTACAAATTAATCTTGAACAAGGAATATCTTTCCCAAATCCTCTAGAATTAATTAGTTGTGCCTAAAAGTGAATCATAGTCTTGATCTATATCTATATTATATATTTTTTCCCAGACCAGAATGAGTTCTAAAAATACAGATTATTTTTGTTCCTCTAGGAACAAATGCAGAATCTAGAAGGTAGTGAGTTTTTCAAATATCCTTGAAAGAATAAATTTTCTTTTTTACTTTGCATTTTCCTCATTAGAATATTTCAAATCCACCCATTAACAACAGGCAGCTGCATAAACACATCGGCTTCACATTCAAAGCCCTCTGCAATCTGGTCCCATTTTAAATATCCACCCAATACAAGAAACTCTGATATCGCAGTGCAAGGACCATGCAGTTTCTAATTGTAGGGTGATAAGCACCACCCGATGAAATACCAGCTTCCTGACAGACTTTTTCTTATTTCTCAACTTTCTTGAACTTTTGAATTTGAAAACATGTCTGTGAGTGCAATTTAATCCTTTAAAGATAGTTGATTAAAGGAAAAGTAGTGTTCTGAGGGATACAATGATTGCATGTTGCTATAATAGAAGGCGACGTGTAAGACTTGTGGTTGAAATGGTCAGATCTTACCGATTCAAGATCAAAGCCAATGCTCTGTGGCTTTGAGTTTGGTCATTATTCATAGCAAAGCTTCTGATGTTTTCTTTTTCAGTTTTGGGCGGGGGGCGGGAATTTTCAAGTAATAATAGATAAAATAGTAGGAGATAAAAGATCAGACAAATTGATATACATGAGGATTGGTTATTTTATTTTAAAAGTATTATCAGAGCGAATGGAAACAAATTTCTTTTGAGGTCGAGGCAGTAGAAACATAGAAAAGATTTTCTTTTTGTTGTTGGTGGGGATATTTCATTTTCTTTTTGCTTTACGTATGTTTTACTTTCAAAATGAGGAATACTAATAATATAATCTTCAGTAGCTTTTTGACATAGAAAAATCAACAATGAGAATAAAGAGCAGAAAACTTTTCTCTTAAAACACCATTAAATTACCTAATGTTTCCATGAAATTGTTATAAATTATCCATCCATTTAGCCAAAAAATAATAATAATAATTTCCTGCCCTTACTAAAAGTGCTTGTACTTTCTAGTAAGTTTCCATAAGAGTAAAATATATTTACACAAAGGTATTAGAACATAGTGTGGTACTGTGTCATGCTAAAGAATTGTATGTGATTGTTGCCACCTTTATTTAAATATATCTTAGAATGTTTGATACTGTTCATCTGACTTAAATATCACTTATTACTGATTAAAAGCGATCTTATGATCTTAGAGGGGGATCTGACCTTGGACAAATGTATTAATTGTATAATTGTTAGTATTGGGAAATCTGATTGAATTTACATTGTTTCATTTAAGTGCCACTCCCCTTTTCCTAAATGTTTATATACTTAAAGAGGGGAATAGTCTGCTGCTTTATGATATAACTCTCTTCTCGCCACGTGAGCTCTTCCTACAACCAATATGTTTACTTAACATCTTTCCGATATCTATTCCCATTTCTACTTTATAAATGATATAATAAAATGACTTTGCTAGGTAAAATTTTTCAAGGGTTATTAATTCCAAGTCCTGTGTAAACTGCTTTAGTGTGTTTATCTTATTTAATTCTCTAAACATTTATAATGGGCTAGGTACTATTCTTATTCTCATTTTGTGACTAAAGAATTTGAAAAACAGATAAGCTAAATAACCTGCCAATGGTTATATAATTTCTTTAAAATAAGAAGGAAAAGAAAGAACATATTTTATCTCTAATTTACTTTATTCTGTAATTGCCCGAATGTCCTTTGGTCACTCACTTATTTCCAACCTTCACTATGAAGCATTTCTTAACTATATCAGGCCATATTTCTCTGTATATTTTAAAAATGGAAAACAGTACCCATTTCTCAAGTGTTTCATGTAACCCACTTTAGGTTTCGTGTGGATAAATTAACAGGTAAACCAAGCAAGAGTTTATTCAATCCATTAGTAACTAAAAATCCAATGGAAAGTTACTACTTCTATTATTATACTGAGTAGAATACTTTGTAACAAAGCACAGTTCTCCATCTGTATCCTCTGAAATACACACTGATTAATGGCCACAACCCCACAGAATGCTTGTGTCTAGCTGGTTACCCTCAGCCTGCCTAAAACACTTGGGTAGTTTGTTCACCAAGAGTCTACTGAAAAAAACATCTCTACCAGTCTTCAAACTATTTATCTTACTGTCTTTATCTGCTAATGACATCACTGATATACCCTGATTGGACTCAAAACTTTAATTCAATTTTGAAATATAATTTTATTTAATTAAAACATACACACACAAGAGTGTACAAGCCATGAAAAAGTATCATTTTGAATGTTTGCCATTCATTATAATAAAGTTTATCATATCTTTAAAATGATTGTATTTTATGCCTATTTTTGTTGATCATACTGATATAATTCTCATAGAGCTTTTACGTTTCAGGAAAGAATGATGACAATATTTGGCACTGTCCTTTATGTGAATTATAACTGAATTTTTGTCTAATTAGAACCAAACCAAAGCATCTAAAAGATATCATAAAGTTTCATTAAAATAGATCACATATTTTAAATGTACTTTAAAATGTAATAAATGTATTCAGAAAGTAGATTATATGATATAGTTGCATGTTCAATGGACAATAACTCAGAATTTATTATTACAATGTCATGATCTTACTAGGTGCATTAGAATAAAACCTCAGTAAACTCATCTATTACAGAAAATATAAAGGTGAAATTATTTCAATAATCATTTTTAACTCCATTTTTTTTTCTATGATTAAACAAAACAAGGAATTGAGGTTTTTGAGAAATGGAAGATTTTCCCAAATTACTAAGTTTGTGATTTTTGCTCTCCTTTAAAAGAGTACAGTATGCTAGTACATTTGAATTCTTCTTATTTTACAATGTTTATAATCAGAATTTCTCTATTCTGCTGAAAAGGATCGATTTTTCTCAGTAAATGTATGTGCACTGAAACAACTTAAATTAGAACAAATAGTTTTAAAATTGTAGGTTATTAAGAGTTACAGGTGTGGTTTATTGTAGTGAGACTTATTTGCTTAATGAATCTTTGACTCATTTTTAATATAATAGTGCCTTGGTAATTAAGCTTTAGAGCTTGTCTATATAGTTTAGTATTGTTTTATTGACTCATTTTTCAGATCTATCACATCTTAAGTTTTAGTATAAATTCATTTTTAACAGAATTCTAACTGCTGCATTAATTATTCTAAAGATAAATACCTTAGAGTCCCAGAAGAAGCTGAGGCATATAATGTTAATTTGTTTGTCTCTATGTAGTTCAGCTTTTTTCTTTAATTAAATAGATAAAGCAAATTTTAATAGAATCTATATAAATGCCCATGTTTGTGGAGATTTCTCTTGCGTACATTAAATTTAATTACCAAATTGAAGGGGAAAATTTATGTAATTATTTAGAGAATTTTGTATAATTATTTTAACTTAACAAAAGTCATATAAATCTTTAATTTTAAATCATAAACAGAAATTCTGATCATAAACATTGCAAAATAAGGAGAATGGCAAGTATAGTAGCAACATTACATTCTTAAAGGATGACAAAATTTATAAACTTAACAATATAGGAAAACCTTAGAGCCCTCAAAATTTTTTTTTGACCACATAAAAAAATAGAGTTAGAGGTAATTATTGGAATAATTTCACCTGTTTGCTTTCCACTATATAAATAAATTGAATCATTTATTTGTATGACATAGAACTTTTCTTTATTGAAATCTCACTTGATATTTCACAAAATTACAGAAACCCCTTATCAGTTTAGTTACAAAACTAGTTCACATCTTCAGTGAAAATCAAAGTATTTATATAGTAGAAAAAAATTTCAAAGTTTAATGTAAGAGTATAATTTTGTATGGCTTTAATTAACTTCAGTGTTACCTTATTTATAAGAAAACAATATTTAGCAATATAACCACATGAAAATCTATGAAAATAGATTCTGAAACTAAAAAATAAAAACATTTGAAATCACTTTCTCCCACTGTCTTCAAACCCTTACCAGAACATTATAGCTCAAAAAACTATTACATTTTTTAAAAACTATGAATTTGAGAGTTTGTGTCTCTATGGCACCCCACTACCTTCAATCATTTTATTTTCTTTTCCTGAAACTATACATATGATGATTCCTGGTTTCACAACAAACTGCTAGATCAAGACAGGTGTCCTTTTACTTTTGGACAACTCTAAGACATTATTTGCACTTTTTTAGATAATTGAATTATTTTTAATGAAGTAAAATCATTAAAAAAAAATCATCACTAAGACATTATTATTTGCAGATGCATTCTTAGGTACTTGAATAGAAACAGTAATCTTGAACCTTTAAATTTCCTGGTAATATTTTATATTTTAAAATGTTTCCACCTACATTTTTATTTGCTTAATTCACTTAAGTAAGGCACTAGAGTACACAAATAATTTTGTTTTGCTTTTATTTGTATATTTAAATTTTTATAGGCCATCTCTTTTATTATCACTAAAATGAACTAATTTTCAACATCATTTAACAAAATCATTTTCCCTCTGTAGAATTCAAACATGCCATAATATTTTGGTTTCCAAAATATAACTGAAGAATTAAATAGTTTTAATTATGTCAGTATGTAAAACCTATCATTGAAAATCTCTCTCTATGGCTGATTGAAATTTATTTGAATATTTAACAGCATGTCCTACTAGCAACAGCAATTACAAAATAATATTATATTTAATTTTCCTTTTACATTCACGAAGGTAGATCAGACTGTTATATGAGTGTAATTTCAAATGTGAATATTTACTTTTTTTGTTTTCCTAAATAATCTATTTTTTAAACTTTAACTTCTTTTTATTATCTTTTACTTCAGTTTATGTAATAACTTGTATCTGTGAAAGAATTCAAATTATGGAATGAAAGGCTTTGCTTATGAGTTATAAAACAACTGAAAAATAAGAACTTGAAGAGATAACATTTAGTGAATTAAATAATACAGTTTTGGGCAGGGGACGGGGAATCTGTAATTAATGTACATTTGATTGAAAGAAGAAATTATTTGTATTAGTTTACCATGAAGATTTATTCAACAATCAAATGTAGGAAAACACAAGAAAGTAAAATCTTATGTGATCCCAACAGAGTACCCTTTCTTTATTATAAGAGAACCAAATATTTTTAGAAGCTAAAGCTATTAAGTTTGCAGAAGTACAAAACACTAAACAAAAACTCTTTATTTTCAAGAAAAAATGTATGTTTTCTCATTCTCTGTTTTTCGCATAAATTTAAACTCTTTCCTGTAGAACCAAAACCTCCTGAATTCCTTTCAATGTCATCTTAAACTTGAACTGCCTCTATTTCTGGATAAAAAATATTCATTCACAAATGATCTGTACAATTTAGTCACTCTTTTAAACTTTAAACTTTTCTTTCCCATATTAAAGAATATAACGCCAATATTTCCTCTATAATCTTCATCTATGACATCAGCGCCTACATTTATGAAGTGTTTTGCAGCCAAGCTAGCATCCGGAGCTACTCTTTCATAGCACCCAGGAGGAAGAACTATCTGAATGTCGGTTTTCACAAGATAACAAGTGAAGTTTCATTTGTATTTGTAGCCGCTCCCCAGTGCTAGCATCTCCACCTCAGCTCCATCTCAGGTCATCAGGCATTAGATTCTCATAGGAGCACCTGTCCTTGGTGCCAAAAAGATAGGGAACCGCTGCTTTACAGGTTAGAGCCCACTGCCTGTGCAGAACACTTGGTGAGTGGTGGTGTACTCCGAGAGCCTGGCGAAGTGGAGGCTTATGTCACCGTCCTTCGCAAGCCAGGCAGCTTGCTGGGGGAGATAGATGTTGGGTGTCTCTTCAGAGGAAGGTATGGCAGAGCAGAGCGCAGGCGGAAGTGAGAGCCTCGAATAATCTGCTTTTAAAAGGTTAAGTAAAAATTGTCTGGAGGTTATGCAAATATTAATGTAAAGGTAAATTTTAATATGTCTTTTGCTTGAAACTTTTGTGAGTAGAAGAAGTATTTGTTGAGAATAGGGCATGCTTAGAGATCTCAGAATCTGTTATTCTGCAGTAAAGTCTACCATCTCATCTAGAAAACAATGGTCATTAAAACAAAATTCCTTTGAGTACAAGCTATTCATATCATTTTTCTCTTCCTACTGCAATTAAGTCTACAATTTATTATAAAAATGACTTAGAAAATCATCTGCCTGTGGGCTAGTGTTCAGAAGAAATATTTTCAATAATATCTATAATACAGAAAAATAATCTCTGTGAATCTTTTCAGCTATATAACTATTTGGAATTGTTGTAAAAGAAAACATTTTACCTTCCAATATACTTTACAAGCTCCATAGTACATAGAACTGGTTGCTATGGGACCAAAAGAAGACAAAAAAATGTAGAGAGCGAATATGGGAATATGACTTTGGAATAATATTGATACAATTAATTATATTCAAAGTTACTGAGGTCATATCACCATCATCGTAACATAAAGCCATTTTTGAGAATAATTTTGGCCATGTAAACCTTCTGTTCGGTATAAATCTAAGAAAGTGAATATACTTTTTGAGCTTCATGCAAAGCACTATGACAGTCATTCTAACTATATTGTAGTCATTATATTCATTTAACATACACAGAGATCTAAAAGATAAATGCATTATTGCCCTATTTTACTAATGAGGATTCTGGGATATGAAGAGATTAAGTTAATTAGCCCAGATCACGCTGTTAATAGGTGCTAGCATCACCACCTCAGCTCCACCTCAGGTCATCAGGCATTAGATTCTCATAGGAGAATCTCTCTCCAAAGACTTTTTCATCAGCAGCATGTATAAACTGCCAAAGAGCCTCATATGAAAAAGATTCTTCACTGCTGATGTATCGAATCATACACTTATAAGTGCCCTTAATGTTTATCTCATACAATGCCCTCGATCACGTGCTTGAATTACACTCCACAACATCCACAGTTGACCTACAGATAAACACTTCCAAAGACAAAAAGTCATTCTACTCATCCTAGCCCTTTCTGTCTTTGGGTAGCTTTCTTATGACTGTGAGAGATATTTGTACTAGTGACAGGCAAGTTTCCAGTCTTTCAAGATTCAACCACAAACTGAAAAGCAAGATTATTAGTCTCATGAGACTTACATATGAATGGAAGAAATAATGAAAACCAAATAATGAAGCAAGAAAATACTAAATGTTAATAATGGTTTTGAAGAATTCCAAGCAAGTTAATGAGATGAAGGCTGAATGGGAGTATATTTTAAATTGGATGGTTACAGGCCTTTCTAAAAACATCTAAGCTGAAACTAGAATTACATAGAAACTCTTAGTATGTGAAGACAAGAAGACAAATATTCCATGCAGTGAGGGAACAAACTTACGCTGATGTTCTAAGGTGGAAAACAAGCATGATCTAGTCTAGTAAAACTGAACAGGTCTGTGTGTCTGAGGAAAGGAGACTATCAGGGGAGCTGTAGAAGGGTGAGAGAGAGGACAGGACTTTTTGGGCTCGTATGTCTTGTTGAGAAAATGAAGTTTCTTTCTAAGAGCAGATGATTTTAAGCAAGGAGGGGACATTAACATATTTTTCAAGAAACAACCCTTGATGTCGTTTGTCGAGTCAATGATAATAGGCCAGAATGGACTGAGGAGCCTGTTACAGCTAGATGGTGCTATCTTGAAATTGGTTTGTAGCAGTAAAGATAGTAACTGGATGGTTTCTGAATATGTTTTGGAGGAAGAACTCACAGGTCTTGTTTATAGATTGCATGAAGAAGGAAAGAAAAGGAAAAACCATAGGCAGTTTGCTCCCTCTTAAGTTTCTGACTTGAGCAAAAGAATGTTTTTTGATTCAATTAACTAATATGGGAATTTACCATCATAAGATGAGGTTTGGAACTGTAACACCGAGATATCTATCAGATACAAGAGGTGAAACCTGTCTATGTTTATTTATCCAATATATTTTTTTTATTTCTACCTCTTAGTACCAAAGTCATAAAGACTAATACCTCTTCTGCATGGCAGCACTTAAAACATTGAAAGTTTTCTCTTCTCAGTTAATATTAATCTTCCTTTTAGTGTTTGTCTTAACATGTGTCCCTTACCATTTCATTTTTCTCTCCTCTGAATATGTTCCAATTTGCTTATATAATCCAAAGTGGGGTTGGGGGGAGGGCTGAAAACTGAACATGATTATATGAAAGTGATACTTGAGAGATATTTTGAAGAGATGGATTTTAACACTCAATTCACAATGTGCCCAGCCCCCCTAGTCTAAGAAGTAATAAATGAACAGACCCTAGCGTATGAATTTTATTTTCTGTCTCTTAAGAAATATGGATTACTTGACTTAACTGTATTAGTTTAGAATGAAGATAGATTGGTAGATAAATAGAAAAAGAATACTCTCAGGATATTAGCTTGTGGTTGTATACTTAGAAGGGCACCAGTGTTATCAGATTAGAGCCGCACCTTTGATATCACTTTAACCTTAATTACCTCTTTAAAGGCTCTATTTCCAAATACGGTTATATTGGGGGTTAGGACTTCAACATATGAACTGAGGGGTGGGGGACACGATTTAGTCTATAACAGGTGCCAATGGGAGAATTTCCAGCACTGGGTAGAGGAATATTTAAAGGGTATGGTAAAGGCAAATTGTTTTATGCAGCAAAGAGAGTGATGTTTCTTCAGTGCACCGTAAAGCAGGGTATTATATGGAGCTGTCTTAAATCCGATCTGGGTAAAACATAATATATGTTATTATATACTTAGAATTTTAGTTTATTCTTTAAACTAAAATATAAGTTTTAAATGAGGAATAGAGAAAGTTCTCAATTTTGGATATTTACTTTTACCTAGGCAATGGGGAAAGTCAGCAAGTTGATGCCAGAACCAGAGATAGTGGCCTGATATTCAAACTTTTAGACTCTCAGCTGAATCATGTATCTAATTCTGGTAGTTTCTTTAAGAAAAGTAGCTTGAGTTTGAGCATGATTACATTTGAAAAACTGTCATACAAAATTAATTTGAAACAGCCAAATGCCTTTGGATACTGGAAAAATTGCCCTATGGAAGACGAATGAAACTTGTTTTGTGTGGTCCAATGGGTAGAACTAAGACCATTTAGTGGGAGCCACAGGTAAACTGTATATTGTTTTAACAATTATATTATCAAACGTGTTAATGTTTGTATTATAAGAAGGGAGCTTTGCCTGTGCAGGAGAAGAAACAAGTTGAACAGCCACTTAGAGAAAAAAGCTTACAGGGAGAAATCAAACACTGATTAAATATTTGAGCTACATGAGTTTCAAAGTTTTGACCAACTTTGAAATCTAACACTCTACAATAAAGAAAGCCTTTATAGTTTAATTAGATATCCATGGAAGACAAATATATTTATTGAGATACTAAGTGGACCAGAGATGATATTATTCCATAACTTTTCAGATCATAATTGAATTCAAAGCTGCTCAACATGTAATCAAAACTACTGTTGTTCCCACATCCAAATTCTCTCTTATAATCTAATAAAATATTAAAAGAATATTATTTTAATTTTCCCTCCTTTAGTATGGAAAGTAAGATTTATAGCATATATATTATGGTTCAGAAGCTGAGAATTTTGATTTAAAATATTTCAAGAATCCAAGTTATAAATATGTTTGAATTATTAAACTTGCTTCTCTATCTAAAACAAAGCAGTTTATCAAAAATAATTAGAGCAGCAATTTTATGACTGAGTTGTAGAATGAAAGAAGGCAATACCAGATATTATTCTTCCCATCTCAATCACCCAAACCTATATATCTGTTAGATAGATACAATGAGGAAGAGGGCCAAGAAAGGCCAGGAGTTGGGGAGGTGGAAAAGAGAGAAGAATTGGCTCTATCAAGATGCCACATAAGTCTACATCTCAGTCTACTTCTGAATAGACATTTTGCAGATATGAGAGCAATTGAATCATGTTCATAAGAGCCATTACCCATGAATGCAAATATCTCAAGAGAACAAATTCCTCCCTTGCATTTTATCCTTAAAGCCAGGGATAGGAAAATGGAGAGATGGGTTGAATCAATGCAACTTTCTTCTTCCTTCATATCCCCAAATATGCTGCACTCTTTGTCTTTTAAGTAAATGGTAAAAGTATACCATCAAAACATGACGTAAGTTAGGGAATATTAAAATAAGCTATGTTCAATTTACTCAAGCTCTTACTGAATTTATTGTAAAATACAACTCATCTTTTTATGAATTTTATTAAAGAGCTTATGTAAGGAGTATTGTAATAGCCATTACCAAGACTACTCCATTGATACTTAAAAACTTTCCTTTCATTGATATTTAAGTAGTAACCAGAAAGAGAATGTTCTGCCAAATAGATCATATTATTAATTTTTATAACACTTAAAAGTAAAATTAGATATCGGGCTATCAGATAGTCTCACAAAATTCTAAAACAATATATATTAATATTCAAAATAAATTCTTGTGTTTATAGATATTGGGGGACAAATAGTAATTAGGAGTTCAACATATTTATTTAAGCAAATAGTATTTTTCCAAATACCAATACTTTTATATTAAAAATGCACATTGTAGGCATTCCCAAATAATGAAAGAAAGAGACTACAAGAATAATTTTGTCATGGGAGAAACAAAAATCCTAAATTTTCTCCGTTATAAGCAATATACATATTCAGTTATATACATGTAATCTTCAAACTTTATCTTTATTTTTTTAATGTAAATTGTATTTATTTAAAATCAATCAATCAATAAACTACAAGTCTGCTCTGTTGGTTTATGGCCTTTCCTTTTATCTTTTACTAAAATGGAGTCTATCCCTTTCTTTGCAGCTCTCACCAGGCAGTAGAGAAGGCACCTTCCAAGAGGCAGTCCGTGTTGCTGGTGAGGACAGTCTTCTCAAATAAAGCCCTAGGGGAGAAAAGTCGCTCAGTCTCTGTGTCCTCCCAGGACCTACAGCTCTCCCTAACAGGGACTGTCTGTAAGATTCCCATGCAATAGGCCTTATTTTATTTTTTTGAAGCTAGTTTAACCACATAAATATGAGTCAGATTTTGTAGTTTCTTGGCATTTTAAAAAGTATTTGACTCATTAAGCAAAATAAAGTTTTTCTTAACCCCCCTTATTAGATCCTAAATAATTGTACTGTACATTCGTAATTCTCAGAAGAATGCAAAAGGTAAATAAAATTATTTTATAGACCCCTGTTTGATCGATATATATAAAATATGGATAATATATTAGTATGAGACTATAATATGAATATGAATATATCTATATGAATATAAGAGTGGCGCAGTTAAACTAATCAGTTTCCCTGAAGCACATAGGAAATTGCTCTGATAGGATAATAAACATTTAAGTGAATATATAACAAATCAGAGTTGCTTCAAGGCAGAAAGAAAAAAAAATAACTCTTGTTTCCCGTGGGATGTTATTGGGGAAGAATTTTCACTTGGTGAGAAGTAGGAGACAAAACAAAACACAAAAGTAATGAGATAAAAATCATTTTGTGCATTTGTATGTTTAAATAGCCCGAGTCATAAACATTTTTAATGAAAATGTTTCTTAAAGTAATGTACTTTAAGATTCAAAATCTAGTTCAAAATATTTAATAGGATGCATTCAATTCATGCTCTTTTAAAACTGTTTAGTAGAAAAAAAAATCTGTTAATTTGTGTTTGGTAAACTACAAATTTCATTGTTTTCTATTGATTAAAGCAAAACTTACATAGTTTAGTGCATTTTTTATGTTTATTCCAATTAATTTATTACATTATAAGTACCTATAGAAATTGTAGTACTTTACCATAAAAGACAGAACAAGGCTGAATGAATGAGTTATCATTCAGGGTTCACTACTGGGATAGAAAAGAATATTTCAATTAACTAGGGAATTATGATGTCAGATTTTCCCACAAGGTTCAGCATTGGTATCTTGTAACCATTGTATGTTGTAATAATTTCCAGCTTCTTTATGTTAGGAAATCCCCACACACGCAGGTGAGTGAGTTACAGAGTAGGTAATTCATTTTAAGTTTTCATTATAAAAGATAACAAATTCTTGTTCCAGTACCTCAAATAATAATAATGGTAATGATAATAACGGGGTTGGAATCTTATAAATTATACAATACTTGCTCGTATGTTTTTATCGATTGAATCTTATGACAACCTTCTGTACAAGGAAGGAAAAGTATTATTTTTACCATTTCATAGATGAAAAAACTAATGCACAAGAGTCTATGTGACTTGGACACAGTCACTCACTAATAAAGCGATATTATCTTCATTATAACTCATGGTCCCAGAATTATGGCATGGGATTTGCAATTGTTGGAGTTGATTACATATACGATTGTGAGGAAAATCATAGTGACTAAATACACCAAGGGAATATTTATACATAATTACATTTATCTGAAAAAAATAAAAACATGGGTTAAATTTTTATTACCAAATCTTTTTCGCAAGTTGATGATATTTTAGCTGATGTAAATATATCTGTCTGAGTCACTTTCCTCACTTCTTTTGATTCATGTTCGGCCTCTAAAGATGTCCATGGTGAGTTTATGGATTGTATTACTTAAATTAATTTTATACTCTTAGAATTTTTTGGTCTTCAAGATTATGAATTCTTTCTACCGCTAATAACATTGGGTCTAGATATTATTATTACTATCCAGTCTTACTGCCTTTACTGCAAATCTTTATTTGCTCATTATTTTTTTATTTGTGCTTTTTATACCACTTTTTAATTCCTTCACTTATCTTCCCTAATTTGAATTCTCTTTGCACTGCCCTAAGTTTATCAGTCCTTATTATGTATTTTATAATCTTTCACCTATTTTCAACAATTATATTTCATCTTCATTCTCTATTCCATCCCATCTTTCTGGATTTCTCCAGACTATAATTCAATCTCCTTTTCACTTCCAATTCACGCTGCTCAAATTTCTCAGTGTATCCTTCCTCACTTTTTGTCAGTCATTAACCTAAAGCACTTTTTTTTTTCTTTTCTGGTATTTTATGTCACTAATAACTTCCCAATTACCAGGTCAAATAAACAGTATTCAGTCTGTTTTTCTGCAACTGTCAGCTAGATTTGGCTATAAGTACTTCTTGTTCCTAAATTCTTTTGCTCAGCCTTTTCTGTAAGATTTGTTTATGTTATAGTAGTTATGACTAGGGTGTTTATTCCTCTTGCTTTATCATATTGCATTTTGTAAATATATAATTCATACATCTATCTTATTGTTAAGATATTTGGGTACAGTTGAGGCTATTACAGTGTTTCTGTGAACATTCATGGACACATCTTTTACTGAATAAATGCACTCAACACAGTTCTGTTGGATATATGGAATTGCTGATCATAGAGTAATCCATACACTCAGCTTTATTAGGTACAGTAAAATTTCCAAAGTATTTGGAAGTAATTTATACTGCTACCAGCAGTGTCTGGGAATCCTGTCATTATGCCCTTGCCAGCTTCTGGTGATGTTAGTCTTTTTCATTTTAGCATTCTTGAGTGATGCAGGGGTTAACTTATAGTTACATTTGCATTATTCTTATTATTAATGAAGTTGGTAAACTTTTTATATGTTTATTGTCCATTTGGATAATCTCATGTGAACCGCTTATTTAATTCTTTACATATTTACAAATTGCATTATCTTTTTTCTTTATGGGTTTGTAGCATATTTATGTAATTTTTCCATCTTTCATCAGATATGTCTTCTCTTACTCTGTGCTTTGCTTTTTTTACTCTTCTATTGGTAAATATTGGTAAATATTGATAAATAGTAATTCTTAATTTTGATATATGTAATTTATCATTATTCTTTTTGGTATAGCTAGTGTTTTTTTGTCCCAAGAAATCTTTGACTACTCATAGCTAATAAATGTAGTGTCTTATGTTATCTTCTAAAAGCCTTATTGCTTAACTGTTACTTTTAGAACTACAATCCATCTGGAATGATTTTTCTGCACGGTGTAAGACAGAAATCAAAATTTATTTACTTTTCGTATGGATTCCAAATAATCTAGCTCCATTTATTCAAAAGACTGTCTTTTTGCCATGTACTGCAGTATCACCAATGCCATAAAGCAAAATCTGCATCTATATAGATTAATTGTACAGGTTATTTTTTAACTCATGATTTTTTCTTTACTTTTGTATTCCAAAAAGCACTCATTCCTAGTCACTGGGAATTCCTATTATTTAGGTGTCACTAGGTCTTTTTAGTCATGTAAACAAAATAGATATTTTTCTTAGGTGTGGAATGATAGGGGAGGACTTTTTTAGGATGCTTTCTATTCTGTCACTTTAATAGGTTTAGAGCATTTCTTAGGAATGGCAGTTTTATGTACACAAAATTGTAAAGATGTTTAGTAGTTCTTCCATGTTTTTCTGCTATTGTACAAAACTGTAATTAAGCAATCTTATTAAGAAGGCAACATAAAATCCAAAATCATTTTTCTCCAGTGGGATTTAAAAGTCCTAAATTGTCATTTTTTATTACCAACTCCTTTGTCATTTCAGTTTTTTTAAATTACTTATAAACATTTGGCTATGATAATATTTAAAACGATTATGCGAAATAATTATCTATATTTATTTGATTTGAATATGCTGCAGTTTATATTGGGCAGAGAAAGAAGATATTAGGGAAGAAACTACTGCCTTAGTTAAATTGATTATTATTTAGAGATTATAGGTTTTAAATAGAGTAGGGCTTTTCTGTCAAGAGAAGCTTCCTCTGGCTATAACCATTTCGGTGGGGTTAGCCAGAGCAGAACCCCAAGAGTCAGGATAGCTCATCTCATGTCCATCTTGAGGAGATAGTTGCTGATGAGTTTTCATTCATACCAAACCAGAAGCCCTCTTTTATCCACAACTAGATATATCTCAAGCCTCTACTGAATTGATACTATGTTTAGCTTTTAGGGATTGGGGGTAAGCTGGATAGAAATATAGCCTTGTTATCTCTTGGACAAACATATCTCCAATGGGTAGCCATTAAAATTAAATTCTCTCAATTGCCAAAATGACTTTCATATTGTTTCTTTATGTTTAAGAACCAACATTCTCCTACTACATGAAACAATTTATTTTAACTTCTAAGAGCTGCTTTCTTGCATTATCTCATTTTATGTTGGATAGTTTTAAAAAGCTACAACTACTTAAGGTTCATTTTCCTGTAGAATTTTCATTAAAGGAATAAAGGGTAACATTCATGAGATCTCCACAGTACCATCAAAGACTCTTCTTGTCCCTTAAGTTAATAATTCTCTGTTAACAATATGCAACTTGAGAAGCTGCGATAAAGGCAAATCTGTATCAAGAGCTCTCAAAGTCTTCAAATAAAGATCATGACTAATTGATAAAATATATCTCAAGGCTAATTTTTTCAGCTATCACACTGGCAGACGATACAAAGCTTGATATTGCCTAATGTTAATAAAAGCATGGAGAAACATGTAAAATCATATAACATTGAAACTCTGTAGAGTGCAGTTGAAAATTGCACTCTTTCAAAGTTGAAAATGCATGTCCACTTTGACCCAGCATGTCTACATCTAGGAATTTATTTTATAGATATAATAATAAAAGTGCATAAAATAATAGAAATAGCTATGAAGCGTTGCTAGTAATAACGAATGACTGGAAATAATCTAACCATCCACCAATGAATAATCAGTGAAATAAATTACAGTAAATTCATACAATGGAATGCTATAAAACCATTAAAAAGAATGAGCTAGATTTCTGTTCTGGTATGAAAAGGTAATCTCACATGAGAAAAGAGAATTTATATAAAGCTAGGAAGCTTTTCAGCTATGTAGTAAATTACCAACTAAGCAAAAAACTTTTAAATGAAAAATATACAATTCTTTCTTTATTGACACTTTGTTATGGTAATATTGTGCAGTATTTATAAGATCACTACAGTAATAAAATAAAACCTACTCTTCCTAGAAATCACAAATTCAAATTTTGTCATCATTACTGCTCTGGATAGCTGCCAGGCTCTATTTGACTTTTAATATAGTATATTATAATTAATCTAGGCAAAAATACAGCGTGGTAGTGAGTGGAAAGTGTTGCGTTGCCCAATCCCAAGGCTACAAATTATAAAAGAACACTAAATTTTGCCTCAAGCAGCAATCTGTGGTAGAAGTTATGTTCAAAATCCATAAATGAACAACTTGTTATCCTATTAATTATGGATGAATAAAAGATCAAAACTTCTATTAACTTATTGTTGAAGCAACTGTTTTAAGACGAGAAGGTTGGATCATTTTGGGTTTGGGAGCTACATCTAAGATATACTTGAAGACAATAGTGTCTGCTATGTCTTCTAACCGTAAAATGCTCTGTGTGTGATTATTCTTTCTTAAGTTTCAGTGTCATAGATGGAGATAAATTGAGACTACATGTTTGAAAAGAAACAATAAAATGTATTAAGTTTACAAAATTTGTTATTTCTTATACAGTTAAACTTGTTACATAAACAGTGTTGTTATTGCTATGTATCCCCCATTATGTGTAGCTCAGTGAGTAGCTTCGCAAAAATCATTTGCTAATTGTCTATTAGTCCATGCTGATCTTACCATTTAAGTTTTCATCTTTCTAGGCCTAGTACAGTCTCATGTCTCACAAGCTCTAGAGAGCAGAAAAACTGTATAGTGTATTATAAGCATTTACATTTATAGTTTTTTATTTAAAAAATATTGTAGAGACAACATTGTAACAACCTCGAAATTCAAAAGAATAAAGATCAGTAGATATTCCAATTCCTTGCAAATCAACTTTTTATGTCTTTGTTTCATTCTAATATTTTTATATACACATCTTCAATTTTTCATAGCTATCATCACAGATTGTGTATCATTTTTATACTCTTCACGGAATGTAGCTTAATTGGAAATATTTGAATGCTGTACTGTGTACTATTGTCTCACCCTAAATATATAAAAAGAAAATAGGTTAATAAATGCAATTAATAGGTTAAATTAACTTAAAAATAATAAGTAAGCACTGAGGTAAACAGCAAACATAATGTTTTTAAAGTTTATATAATATACAATAGAAAATTCTTGATTTTTCTCCTGCAAATAATAAATGCCTTAAAATAGAGGTTTTAATATTTATAAGCATGTTTTATTTGGAGAATCTATAAGTTAGAAGGATGAGCATATTAAATTAAATAAAAAATGAGGAGGACCAAAGTCCCTTCTAACTCTAACACTTTGTTACTATAAAATATACACCAAACAAAATGGCCTATAAGATCAAATGTATTGTCCAAATCTCAAGTCACCCAAAATGTTGTCTACCTCAACATAATCAAGGCTATATATGACAAGCCCACAGCTAACATTATATTTAATGGTGAAAGGTTGAAAACATTTCTTCTAAGACCAGGAACGAGACAAGAGTGCCCATCCTCACAACTCTTATTTAATATAGTACTAGAAGTCCTTGCCAAAGCATTCAGGCAAACAAAAGAAATAAAAGGCATCAGAATTGGAAAGGAAGAAGTAGAATTATCAATTTTTGCAGATGACTTAATTTTATATATAGAAAATCCTTAAGACTCCACCAAAAAACTGTTAGTTCTACCCAATGAATTCAATAAATTTGTAGAATACAAAATGAACAAACAAAATCAGTGGAATTTCTCTATACATTAACAAATTATCTGCAAAAGATATAAGTAAAATGATTTCATTTATAATAGGATCAAAAACAATAAAATAACTATGAATAAATTTTACCAAGGATGTGAAAGATCTCTACAATAAAAATTACAAGATATAATGAAAGAAAGCAAAGAAGACACAGACACAAATAAATGGAAAGACATCCCATGTTCATAAATTGGAAAAATTAATATTGTTAAAATGTCCATGCTGCCAAAAGCCATCTATAGATTCAACATAATTCTTATCAAAGTTTCAATGGCATTTTTATAGGAGGAGAAAAAAACCAGTTAAAAAATTTATATGGAACCACAAAATACTCCAAATAGCCAAAGCAACCCAGAGAAGAAATAAAACAGAAAACATCACCCTTCCTGGTTTCAAGCTATATTTATAAGTTTATAGTAATCAAACCAGTATGTTACTGGCATAAAAGCAGACACATAGACCAATGGAGCAAAATTGAGAGCCGAGATACAAACCCATGCATTTTCAATCAACTAATATTTGACAAGGGAGCCAAGAATACTCAATGGAATATAATAATAAATAGGGCTGTGAAATTGAATATTCACATGTAAAAGAATGAAATGAGACCCCTATCTTACACCACTCACAAAAATAACTCAAAATGGATTAAAGTTTTAAATGTAAGATGTGAAACAATAAAACTCCTATAAGAAAACACAGACAAAAAAGGATCCTTGACATGGGTCTTGGCAATGATTTTTTAGATATGATACCCAAAGCATAAGCAACAAAATAAAAATAAATAAAATCTTCAAAACAAATAGTCAACAAAATAAAAAGGCAACCTATAGAGTAGGAGAAAACACTCCCAAATCATATATCTAATTAGGAGTTCATATCCAAAATGTATAAAGAACTCATACAACTCAGCGGCAAAAAAAGAATAAATAATCAATTTTAAAATGTGCAAATGGAATAGACCTTTTTCCAGATAAGATATACAAATGACCAACAGGTACATGAAAAGGTATTTAGCATCACTTGTAACTAAAGAAAAGGAAATAAAAGCCATGAGACATCACCTTATGCCTGTTAGAATGGACATTATCAATAAGACAAGAAACAAATGCTGAGGAGGATTTGGGGAAAGGAGACCCTTGCACAGTGTTGGTGGGATGGTAAAGTGGAATAGACACTATGGAAAACAGTGTAGAGATTCCTCAAATAATTAAAAATAGAACGACAATATAATCCAGCAATTCTACTTCTGGGTGTGTATCGGAAGAAATCAAATCACTCTCTCTGTGTGTGCGTATGTGTGTGTGTGTGTGTGTGTGTGTGTGTGTGTGTGAGTGAGAGAGAGAGAGAGAGAGAGAGAGATGACAGACAGACAGACAGACAGACAGAGACAGAGAGGAAACGAATGAATTTTTAAGAAATGAAGGAAAATATCAAACAATATCCAGGAACTACAGGGGCTAGCAGGTAAATTTGTCTAATATAATGAGCTTCAAAGGAAAATTTTAGGCAGGAGAGAGTAATAGTGATTTGTAAGTGTTAATAAGGATGCAAATGACACTTTCCTTGGATTGAAAGATTATAAAATTGTACGCTTATGTGATGCCGTGTTCCCAGAGGACAACCAGATTTCTGTTAGAGTGAGAAAGCTAAGGGGAAATTCGGACAAGACATTAGAATAGAGATAACTTTGTTGAAGCTATATTATGTGTTCCAGGGGTCACAGAGGAAGAGTTTGGGGCATCAGGAGATGGAGTTGCAAAAACAGTTTACAGAGATAAATGAAACATAAACTATGAGTATTGAATTTTCTGTAGTTACTAAGGTTAGCACAGATATAAGGAAGGATGAATTCACCCTGAACATCTCTTAGAAGGGGTCAATGATCCATTCTAATTATAGCCTCCTTCCTGGAACTAGTCTCTTAGAAAGGTTTTGATGGCCATTTGCATGGTATTGGTAGGGAGAAAAGGAAATTCTGCCAAAATTTGCAGAGCTCTATGGGTTCTCTTTTTAAACCTGCCAACAGTAGTGTCAGTGCCAAGCAATTAAAACATTTCCCAAAGGCAGAAAGTTATAATATAGTTGCTATACTTATGGTTTTGTGTGTATTTTGAAATAGTTAGCTAAAGAGTCTTAAATATTTTTCTGTTAAAAAACAGGCTTCCGTTTTAATATAATTTTATGTGTGTGTTTTTAAATAATACTATGAAATACTTAAACATGATAAATGTTCAGATGTTTTGCCCGTCTTATGAGAAAGTTCAATCTAGTGTTTCTTGCTGGAAAATGTGGAGTAGTTTCTTTCCTATTTTTATTAATTCTATATCTTTCTTATCATTTGAATCAAGTAGAAATAAATAAGATTATATTTAATTTAAAACTAGAAATCCAATGTTCTTATAGCACTGTATATAATAAAAAATTAAAACAACTGTACAGAATATATCATGCATATATTAGATCAGATATTCTCAAAAATGTAGTTCATGGACCACCTTCATCAGAACCATCAAGGTATTTATTTAGCATACAAATGTTTCTATACCTCAAAGCACCTCCTGAACCATATACTCTCAGTATACGTATGGGGTCCTAAAAGTTGAACAAAAGAAAGACAGTTGGAAGGAAGGAAAGAGGGAAAGAAGGAAGAAAGGAAGGAAGGAAAGAAAGTAGGAAGGAAAGGAGAGAGGGAGGGAGAGAGGAAAGATGGAGGTGGAAGGGGAGGGAGAAAAGGAGAAGGGGATGGGGGAAGAAAAAAAGAAAAGGAAAGAATGAAAACGGAAAGACAGAAAATAGCTATTTAGTATATATATGCTAAAACGTGACAACCATTGTCTCAGCGAGGAGGTTTTGGAAGATGGGAGACCACATATTTATTTTAAGAACTATCATGGAAGATTGCTTTGACTAGGAATATAAACAACAAGATTTTTTTCATTCTTCCTATATACTGTGTTAATCAATGCCTTCAAGTAGGTTTCCCCTAGAAGCAAACCCTAGACCTAGAGAAAAGAACTGTGACTGAGGTCAGAGAGAGTGGGAGACAAATATGGGTTCCTCTCTATCTTCATGAATTCTAATCTTTCTCTCTTTTCCTCACTTAACATCAAGCTTCTTTTCCTGACTTCCAGGCTTGCTGACCTAGAACGACTTCAGATCCCCCACACAATGTAGAGGTGATAGCTTTCCGTAGACTTTTTTTACTAGCTCTCATAATTTTGTAAATTTTAATCTCTATAATAAATCCCTTATTTTGTATTACTCATGGGGGTGCTACCATAGTAAATGAGACAGGGAAGAGAAGAAAACCAGTCAAGAGGGAATTATCAAAAATTTGCTATTGTGTTTGACTGAAGCTCAATCTCACTGGAGATTCTGGGAGACAATACAGAACACATGTCTTAGGTTTACTCCATTCCAGCAGAGAAGAAGCTGAATTTTTTGCCTATCTACTTCTTTCAATCATTGCTTAAACAGCTTCTCTCAAGGAATAATTCTTCTGTTTTCTAATCCACCATATTGGTGAGCAAAGCTGGCTCTAATGGCCAGATAAAACTTTTCAGCAAAGAAACATTACTGACAGCAGATGCAAGTCAGATTGACCTGAACAAAAATATTGAGGGCCAAGAGGATGTGTAGGTCACTGACAGAGTCATATATGAGAATTTTACAAGACTTAACAGTGCATGATCATAGGTGACGACAAGGAACAGCAATAAAGAATTTGTAGGAACTAGTGAACCCAAAGTTAATTCAGCAATTGAATCAAGTTATATTCGGCAGCTAAGGCAGAAACTAAAAATAGACTCAATCTATTTTATGGAGAATGTCTGAGCTTACTTCTTCAGCCATACCTCTCCCCATTTCCCACCTTACATTTTCTGCTCTTATTTTATTAAACAGCTAGAAGGTTCAACAGCTTCCTATACTCTTTTGTCTTTGAACCTCTGTGCATATGGATCTCTTTACCTGTAAAACACTTCCTTCTACAACTTATAACCTAATGATAAAATATTGAATGTTTTCTTGCAAATATTAGAAAACAATCATGTTTTCTATTTAATTATATACTGGAGGTTCTAGTCAGTGCAAAAAGGCAAAAAGGCAAAAAGGCAAAAAAAAAAAAAGATTAGAACAAAGTAAAACTAAATCTATTCGAAGAAGTTATGATTGTTTTTATAGAAAATAAACATAATAAAATAATTATTAGAGTTAATAAGAAAATTTAGCAACTTTGCCAAATGTATAGTTATTAAAAATATCAATTGTATCTTTATACTAGCAGCAAACAATTGCAGATAAAATTAAATAGATTGCATTTTTTTAAAGCTGAAAAACATAAAATGCTTATGAAAAATTTATCAAAAGGAATATATGATCTCTGCACTGAAAACTAAAGAATGCTGTTGAGAGAAATGAAAGATCTAAATATAATTAGTAATATCGTTAACATGGCATTTCTTCATAAACTGATCTATAGATTCAATTTAATCCCAATCAAATCCCAGTATACTTACTTATAGAAATTGACAAGATGATTCTAAACTTTATATGGGAATGCTAAAGTTCTAGAAGAGCCAAAACGAGAAAAAAGAACAAAATTGGGAACTTGGCACCTGATTTTGAGACAATAAAGAGGTATAGAAATATCAAACTCACACCTGATTTCAAGACTTAGTAAAGAAATATAGAACTATCAAACTCATCGTATTGTACAATTGAAATGGATTTAATTTATTATTCATAATTTATAACATAATCAAGTTAATTTAAAAAATAAAAACACTTGTTGTTAAGCAGGGTTGGGCCTGGTTAGTACTTGGATGGGAGACCACCCAGGAAGACCAGGTGCTATAAGCGTGAAAAAATAAAAAATAAAAAAAATAAGAGATTGTAAGCTGGCAAGGTCTTTGCAATCTGTGAGGTCAACCAAGGGTTGCCTCATCTAAAAAACAAAACAAAACAAAACAAAAAAACAAGTGAACAAACAAACAAAAAAACCACTTGTTAAACACTCAGTCAGTGGTACTTAATTTTTGACCCAGCCAAATGAGTCTTGGAATAGCAAAGGTCTTTTGGGAGTGTCTATTTTGAAATGATAGCATGGCATTACCTGACGTATAAGCAAAGTTTAATATATTTAGAATTAAACTGACTTATTTGTTTTGCTATTGTGTTGTAGGAGTTTGTTATATATTTTGGATTTTAAACCCTTAATCAGATATATGGTTTTTAAATATTTTCTCCCATTCTGTAGGTTGTCTTTTGACTTTATTGTTTTCTTTGTTGTACAGAAACTTTTTAGTTTAGTGTAGACCCACTTGTCTATTTTTGCTTCTGCTGCTTGTGCTTTTGGCATCATATCCAAGAAATCATTGTTAATACCAATGTCATGAAGCTTTCTCCCTATATTTTCTTCTAGGAATTCTATAGTTTCAAGTCTCATGTTTAATTCTTCAATCTATTTTAGCTTGATTTTTGTTCGTGGTGTAAGTTGAGTTCAATTGTATTCTTTTGCATGTTCATGTCCAGTTTTTTCAACCATATTCACTGAAGATAGTATCCTTTCCCCACTGTGTATTCTTGGTATCTTTGTTGAAGATCAGATAACCATATATATGTGGGTTTATTTCTGTGTTCCCTGTACTATTCCACTGGTTGATATGTCAGTTTTTATTCCAATATCATACTTTACTTACCATAGCTTTGTAATATATTTTGAAATCAGGAAGTGTGATTCTTCAAAACCACCATAATATATAACTTTATACATGTTAGAATGGCTATTATTAAATAAATAAATAAAAGGTAACAAATGTTAGTGAGGATGTTGAGAAATCAGGACTCTTGTACATACATTGTTGGTGGAAATGGAAAATGATGCAGCCGCTATGGAAACCAGTAAGAAAATTCCAGAAAAAATTAAAAATAGAAGTACTATAATCCAAGAATCTCAGGTCTGGATATATATCTAAAAGAAATCAAATCCAGAATCTTGAAGAGATACATGCCATCCATGTTCATTGTAACATTGTTCACAATAGCTAAGATATGGAGATAATCTAAATGTTCATCAATGGATGAATGAATAAACAAAATATGGTAAATACGAGTAATGCATATACTTTTAAAAAAAAGAACATCTTGCCATATTTGTCAATATGGATGAACCTGGAAAATGTTATGCTAAGTGAAAGAAGCCAGTCACAGAAGAAATAATACTGTATGATTTCACTTAAATGAGGAATCTAAAGTAGTAAGACTCATAGAAGCAGAGAATAGAATGGTAGTTTCCAGGGTCTAGGGGGAAAGGGAAGTGGAGAGTTGTTGTTTAACAGATATAAAGTTTCAGTTATGCAAGATGAATAAGTTCTAGAGATCTCTTGTACAGCATTGTGCCTACATTTACCAATACTGAATTATGCACTTAAACATTTGTAAAGGGGGCAGATTTCATGTTGTGTTCATATCACAAAAATCAAGCAAGCAATCGATAAATCTCTTAAATGCCAGTTTAAAAAAAGAAACCTCCTTTTGCTAGTAAAAAGAGTAATACCAAGGTTCAAAGACTTACTATATTACAAAAAGAGAGAGAGAGAGAGAGAGAGAACAAAAATCTCTTCAGCACCTGTCTAAATAATAGCCTGACAACGAAAAAGGTATTACATGAATAGTGTCACACCAAAATAACACAATTAAATTTGCTGCACTGTTAATTGATACCTATGTCATTATAATTATGCATACTAGGGTTACCAAAGTTAATAAATACTTGTTAATTGCCAAAGACAATTTTTCACATTCTGTCACAGTTACCTGTAGCTGTGCCAGGAGAATTTTTGCAGTATAAAAGCTATGCTATAAAGAGCTGCTGAGCATATTGTTTCACTAATAATTGACTTTCTTTACTTCATTTTCAAAATCTTTCAGGTAGAAAAAACACTGACTAATATAAATTCACAGCACCTCAGGTAGAGATCTTTTCAGATGTTCAGTTGTAACACTTTTGGGCTCCATCCAAATAACTGTGTGTACAATGTCTTATGACTTTAAGTAAACTAATAAAATTTTTTTCTCAGTATAAGAAACCATTATTGAGTCTTATATTCTGCTTAACTAGTACTGATTACCTTCTAATATATTTAGCACATTTAAATAAATTTTTGATTGTTTTCTTAGCTTCTTGAGTTTACAGAACTATGGTTGTTTAATTCATTGCTTCATCTTTTACCTTTGTGTTTGCTGCTCTGTTATTTTACATCACTACTACACATAGTAGTAATGAACAGAAATAATTACACAGAATTACAGATTTTTCACTACTTATATATCTATGCTTTTAAAAAATTTACATACAATTATTAAACAACTACTTTGTACATGATATGGCATTCAATTTAAAGAGTTAAAACATAGTTTCTGTTCCAAGGTGCTTCTATTATCAATAGCAATATATTAGTTCAGGTTCTCCAAGAAGAAGAAATCAAGATAGAATTAGAAAGAGATTTATTTGGGGAAATGCTTTTAAGGAATAGAGAGGAGAATTCATAAATGGCAATAAAAGCCTTCAGATCAGTATTTAGGTCTGACATTTTTGAAGAAGACAAGGAAAGAAGTAAGGAAGTTTGTGTAGAAAGAATCTCAGGCTGTAGCACATTTCCAAGAAAGTTTGATCAGGCAAGTGAAGAGTCAATGAGTCAGAGTCGCATGTCAGAAGAATCTCACATCCTGTAGGATGGTCCAGAATTAGTAGCTCTACCATGTTCGATCACTGAAAAGAAGCCCACAGGAGGAATGGTCCTGGCACAAATGCCATTCTGGAGTTATTAGGCAACAACATGCCTCACAGTAGACCTGAACAGCATATTTTCATGACCACCACACAGAACATTGTCTTCATGCAGTGCAGCAAGTAGCTCCTAGATGGTTCCTACTGACCTTTATTTTCTGAGAGGAAAACTTGGAAAAGTGAGGGCAAAGTGTAATGGGACAAATGTAGTTTCCATTACTGCAATCAGTCTTAGGCTACAGCTGGTACTCATTCTCCCAGTCAATGGATTCTAGATAGGATAACTGGCTTTGTACTGGGGCTACCAGCCTCAAAGCTTCCTGCTTTATCATTCTTCTCATTCATTATCATTCTCTCTTTATCATTCTTTACCAAAGGCTTGAGAATTGGGAGGCTGATCATGGAAGTCCTGATCTGAGTCCAAAAATGAGAACTAGGAACATCAATGTCTGAGGCAGGAAAAGATGGATTTCTCAGCTCAAGCAGAGAGAGAAAGAGCAAATTCACCCTTCCTCTACCTTTTCCTTCTATTCCAGGGCTCTCAACAGATTGAATAATGACCACCCACATTGGGGAGGGTCATCTGCTTTACTCAGTTCACCAATTTAAATCCTAATCTGTTCTGGAAACACCCTCAAGACACATTCAGAAAGGCTGTTTTACCAGCTAATTGGATCTCTTTAGCCTAACAAGACACATAAAATAAACCATCATATAGATGTTAAGCAGGACCCTTGTTGGCTGCTCATCCGTTTTGCTTCGAAGGAGAACATGCTCTATTAATCATTTCCACAATCCCCAGCAGATCAAGCCCCCTTAGCTTTCTCTCTGATATCACTGATAATTGAAGAGTTCAGACTTCTGGCTGTTAAGCATTGTCATCTGACCTCTATTACATGGGGTCCCACAATCCTATTAGATATTAATGAGCCCAGCTCTCTGCCGCCTCTCTTGCTGTCAGTACTGGCCTACACTGAAGATTCACCACTGAACTTTTTTTGTGATGCCAATTCTCCTCTCCCCAGAGCATTCCAAGTGGACTTGGTAAAGGGTGTGTCATCGGGGCTCTTCCATGGTATATAATACTTAGTGGGTCTTCTGTTCTCATACATCATATTCATTTCAGCGTAGCCACTTTGCCCTCTTTATTTCTTCTTCTAGAATCTGTCAAGAATTTAGGCAGACATTATCTCACTCATTATTTTCCAGTCTCTAGTTCTCTAAGAATCACTCAAGGTTGTGATTTAGTGCTCAGCACAACCTTGTTAGTTAGGAATATCGAATCTGTATCTGTCTGTAGTTGTGGAAATCTAGGCTCCAAGAGAGAAACAACTGACCCCTGATCATGCAGTTCACTCCATAGTCAGGAGTAAAATTCAGACCTGTCTGGCTCCAAAACCAAAGATTTTTTTTAAAAAGGAGGAATTTTGCTTCTATTTTTTTCTAGGATGTTTAAATCCTTTATTTTGAGAAATGCACAAAAGTCAATGGATTCTGGCTTCTTCTGACCCATTCAGTCAAATATCCTCAAAATCCAGTTCTGGAGTGTTCTTCTGATTCTGTCCCAACATCCAAATTAATTTCTTGTAATAATTATAGTTCTAAATTCCTTTTAATAATTGTGATATCAATAATTCCTTTTAATAATAACTAATAATGCATCCCCTCCCTTATTAGGCCCAGCATGTTTCTGGTCAAGTTATGATGAGATTTAACCCAAGTTAAATCTGGTTGCTGGAAAGGAGATATGGGTGGCTTCTGAGGGGACACCTGTTACTTTGTATCGGAGAGGCTTTGGCAGCACCTTCCAGCAAAAGTAATGCTAGCTTGTATTAAGGAAGGGCGACTAGCTTCATTAAACTCTGAGATCTGAAGGAGATTTGCTGAGCTAACACATCTTCAGGGATTCTATCTAAATATTCCCATCCATGTTTCAGGGTCCCAAGTTTTCTCGATCGGAGTTCTCGACTTATAATAAAAGACCTACTTGGATGAGCATTTATACATCTCAAGAACTCTGAGACCATATTAGTTCAGCTGCTACTCAGCTGTTCTGGCTTTTCTACTTCAGGAGATAAAGACCTCCTTAAGCCATCAAAGAAGCTCTCTGGTATTTAGGCCTTAAATGCTTGTTAATAACCTCAGTATCTCATCAATACCATTTAGCAGTAACCAGCCAACTCTGCTGGCTCTTTGTGCAGTTTCTTTATGTAACTCAAATCCTTAAATCATCAAATATGTAAGGGATATTTTTCCAGATCACCAGCTATGACGGCACTTGGGTTGTTACCTTGTGCCTTATTATATGATTCAGGATGATCCCTTCTGAGAGGTGGTAAGAGATCCAGTCTCAAAACCCATTCCCATTGCCTATTTTCTTGTGCCAGTCCTGGCTTCACTTGTTTTACTTCAAATCCTTTGGAAAGCAGGTGACAAAATAAGATTTAATACGCAAAAAAAAAGGCCTATGGAAAAAATAAAGATGAACAAATATAAGGATGGGAAAGCTTTCACACCAATTTGCAGTGCTGACAGCTGTGAAAAAGGGGAAGTGAAGGGGGATTGATTAGAAAGAATCTCAGTCTGCAGCGCAGTTCTAAGAAAGTTTTGGCAAGGGTGAAGTGTAGTTCTCAAGCTAAAGTCTCCAGTCAGAACTGTTCTTCCTGTTGTAGGAATGGGCCTCTGTTATCATCCATGCAATGACCTGTCAACGTTTGGGAGCAGACTGTGGGAAGCATAGTCTAGGCATGAGCCTAAACCTATGAAGGCAGCTGCTGGAGCTGTCAGTCAAATGTTTCCCACGAGAGAAGATCTGCGTGATATATTTTCATGTTCTACATAGAGGAAGTAATTTATGTAAATAAGAACTCAAACATGATATATTTTCATGTTCTACATAGAGGAAGTAATTTATGTAAATAAAAACTCAAATACACAGTGTAAAGCAATAAAAACCCCAAGTGAGATACAGATAAAATGAATTGGCAATTTAGAAAAGTAGAAATTGATGGTAGGGGAATGGCCAAGCAGCTCTGGTCTGCAAGGAGATGTGGTCTACAGAATATTTGATAAAGTAAGTAACATTGGAAATGGGACTTAAAGAATATGAAAGAAGGATGGGGTTGAATTTTGAGGAAAAGCATAAAGCAGTCAGGAAACAGTCAAAGCAAGACATTGGTTTCTTTGGGAAATGGCCAGCAAGGATTTGAACTATGTAAAGTGAATTCATGGAGAATATGCATGGAAGGGAAGTTGTGAGTAGAATTTGTCATCTATTCTCCCTTCTGGGCTCTGAAATCACTTTCTACAGAACTCAATCTAATTATTTTTTGAGGTTGGTTGTTTCTCTAACTACTGCAAACTCAAGAAATCTGATTATAATTTTTAAACTCTTGAACCTGAGACAATGCCTAGCAATGAATAATGTTCAATGACTGTGTGTTGAGTTAACAACTGATTAAATATTGATAGAGATAAATAACACTGAATAGTCTCATAGATTTGTCCTGTTTTATTGCTACTACTTTTATTTTTTTTCCTCTTTGAGTCAGGTCAATAGTGAATCAGTTATTTAAATTAAAAAGAAAACCTAAGGCTTCACAATAATTTACATTTCTAATTACAAACTCAAAAAATATGGCTCATTTTAATTTTAATTCATTCCCTTCCATTATTATAATAATGTTTTTTAAAATTATGATTTAGCGACCTCTTAATATTTGATTTGAAATGTATTATTCTTTTTCTGATTATAAATGTAATACGTAGAATAAAATAAATCACCATAATACCCCTATTGAGAATTAATCACAGTTAATATTTTGATATTGTTTTTTCTAATATTTCACTTAAAAATTCCTTAATTTCTACTCAATAGGATATAATTAGCCCAAGAGCAATTTTCACTATACTTTAAAAATATAGTTTAAGAGGGAAGGTATAAGAAGGTTTCAAATATTTTGAAAATAATAGAATGTTAGTTATTGCTTTGTCCTAAATAACCAGTATGGCTCCTCCCTTTAAGAGGTAAATTTTTATATTTTCTTTATTCATATTTGTTAAGGAAGCTTGGAAACAAATATAATACCCAAAATTATACTATCTTTTTCTAAGCTTATTGTTTATTTTTAAATTTAATTAAACTTATTATAAAAACTTCATTATTTTTTAAGCAGTCTGAATACATACTTTAAAGGACCTCATCTGAAATTTTAATGTTCTCACTATGCATCTGCCCAGGGCTCTTCCTAGAATAGCCCTGTGATAGTGTCCACAAAGTTCCAAATGTGAGGACAAAACAGATTCAGTAAATATTCACAGTATATTTAGCTATTTAGAAATATTTAGCTATTTTATTTTAATACATGTTTTTAGGTTTTGCATTTTATTAAGTGTCTCTGTTTTCAGGATTATTTTCAGTTTAGAGTGACTCAGTCAGAAAAGCACATAGTTTCAACTCTTAAAGGTTTTATACTAAGTACAAAGCAGTATATTATCTCTGCCTCTGTATAGAATTTAATCTGATTATTAATATTTAGTATATCTTCAAATGTTCCATTAAAGCAATATCATTTAAATGGAGAACTTCAAGAAGCTCTTGGCTTTTTGTGACTAGTCCATTGAGAGGAAACATAATAATATAACTGAAGTACAATTTCCTTAAGTACTATTAAAAGGGTACAAAGCATTTGAGTTTATGAAGTCACTTCTGTTTGCATCAGTCAGAAGGCTTAAAGTCCAGTCCAATAAATGCAATAAAGAAAACTGATGTTTTATATTTTTTTCAAACTAAAAATTCGAATACCAGATAACATCGAACTTCAGAATTAAAAGTGATCTTGGAAATATTCTTGTATTTAATGGCAAATACATTTTTCTCAAGTGACGAATGACTTTATTGTTAGAGGCCACATGAAATTCTATCTTAAGAACAATCTTAAGGATGATGCTGGCTTCAATGGTAGAAAACCTGTATTATGGACAGCAAAATCACACTTGTGGGAGATCAAGTGGTCTGACACCTGGGGGAATTTGACAATTTTAATTTAGTTCCTTCTAAAATTGTATGTAGAGAAAAATTGATTTTCCAATGTCATGTAGTAATACTAGTGGATTCTAATATAAAATCTGATCGCTTGAGTCCCAGATCAAAGCTTTCTCTACTGTCCCATATTTTTCCCTGATAAAATTTTACCAAATTAGTAGATAACTGACTGCTTATAACACCTATATGTAATGAAAATGTAAACTTTAACTATAATTTAAATGATTAAATATCAAAAGCTAAGTCTTTCATACAGAAGCTCATGGAACTTAATCATTGGATAAATTAATGTTGACATAATTAAATTAAAGATTAAAGTATATTTTGATGTATCATCTATACTTAATAATATTTTTGAACAAATGTGCAAGACATTTAAAACAATTGCTTATTCAAAAGCTTTAAAAAATAAATTTATTGAGAACTAATTATTGATCTCAATTAAGTTGTATATCTGTGAATAATGAATAAATTGTTAAAAGCTTTGCATTCAACAAAACATATTTCAAATTAATCGAAATATTTTAGTTATATTATTGTCTATAGAGGATAGTAAAATACTTGCTATAGTATTTTATGATGATTCACTTAGACATTAAAAATTTTAGTATGTGTTTTTTGACTTTATTATTTCAAAATATTGCTTGTAACAATGAGGATTTTGAAATGGAGTGAACAATTAAAGTGGTGCTATGGTGGTTGTGTAACTGTTTCTGTGACAGAAATTATTAGGGAAGTTGATATTCTTTGGATACTTTGAAGTGAATGTATCTGAGAAGTCAGCAAACTCTCTTTCTTTAGCTCTTATGTGTTTACTGTAAATAAACACATATTATATGGGAATTATTATCACTAACAAGTCAATATTGATCTCCTTGAGGGCAGAGGTCATATCTTTGTCAAAGATCATGGGCCATAATAAGATAAATTCACTGATTGGTGATTGAATAAGAGAGAGATAAAGGGATCCAAAAAAATTACATCAGAAAAAATAATTATATCGGGGAGTATAGCCATAGACAAGTGTAATTTAAGACATGAGTTAGAAAAGTAATAAAGGGACTTTTGCATTTTACTCCTCGTTTTTATCTTGATTTTTTTGTTGTTTTCTATACAGTTGCTGCTAAAAATTTTGTCCCATAGCTCACTCATATTTTGTTGATATTTTTCAATTATGTTGATCTCTGGGTTACATTGTTTAGATTTTGGATAGTTTGGATAGTTTTTCAACATTTTTCTTTAGTGCTTAATCTGCAATTAATCGTATACATTATATTTTCTATTTCTAGAATTTGATGAGGGTGTCATTGATATTTTCCATTCTTTCCTCGTCGTGCACTTTCCCCAAACTTTTCTCACCCCTTCCCCCCATATACATAGTTTGAAAAAATCTCTTTGTTTACTACTTCTAACATCTGTGTAATTTCCTAATCTATTTCCATTTATTAATTTTTCTTACCAATATTTGCTTTCTCTTTTTGGTAGCTATTCTTTAAGATGGGAGGGAAATTCTTTTTCTTGTTACTCCATCATAGCCAAAATTCTGATCCCCTTCCCTAGATAGTTTGAATGTGAAAAACATTTGTTTAATGTTCAGAGAAAGATTAAAAAATAGACATATGCATTTTCCTCTGCTCCCTCCTAAAATGGTACCAAAAATAACATGTTTATGAAAGAGCATACAAAACCATATGAAGGGGAAATAGCAGTAACAAAATTTTGGCAACTAGAAGGCAAATAATGATCGTTACCAAAACAGGAGACAAGAGAAACCTAAAAATTCTAAGCAGTCAGTGAAGAAAGCCAAGAGACAGTTTAACACACACTGCAAGTCTCCCAAAGGTGGGATGTTAGCCGTAATCCATGCTTCCAGAGATGAAAGTAAATATTAGACTTAAAAGAGGACCATTTTTAGTAAATCACGAGCACACTAGACCAAGTTAAAATAAACCGTGGGTTTAAAGATTACACACTGTATGATTACATTTATATGGTAGTCCGGAAAAGGCAAAATGTCTTCAGTCATTTAGCAGAAATAGTCAAAGAAAAAGTGAAGAACTGATTGATCTTTGTGTCCTTCAATTTGAGGGCACATTCTGGATTGATGTTGATTTATTTATCAGTACCCTTTGAGAATGATTTTGTAAGCTGGTTATATATATATCTAACTACAATTTTCCAACCCTAATTTATCCACTATTCACAACTGTTTAATGAAAGAATATTATGATGCATTGTGAATGAAGATACTCTAAGTGATTATCATGATCTACCACCTGTAAAAAGAGGTAGATTAGCTATGATGGTTCATTAATTTCTTCATCTAGCAATCTCAAACAATATACATTTAAATATTTTCCAGAATGTTAAAGAGGTCTTATCATTATACTTGTGTGTCCCTAGATTCTGGCATTCATGTTAAACCCTTTTAGAAAATTAAGCATCAGTTGGACATCCTCTGGCTCTAACATGTTTCATATTCTCCATGGTGTATCAAATGACATATTCTCTTAGAAACTGCATTTTCCCTTTCATTCTGTACCACAGAGATAATGTCCATGGCCTAAAAACCAAATTCTTTAAATCTAGTTTGGTACATTCTAAATAGTCATCTAACTTGGGGTTTACTTTCCTCCTTAGTCATGTATTTTCTTCATCAACAGACTGAAAATTATTTTCCTTTGCAAAAGATGAAAGTACAATTAAAGTTTGGTATGACATTTTTCTGTCATCTGTCAAAATTCTGAAATCAAACAATAACTGAATTTGTTTCTTTTCATACTCTAAACAGTTATCTCATATTAAAGCACTTCCTGGATTTTAATTCTAAAACTTTATAGTATTTTCTAATTATTGTTTGAGTTTGAAGCACATTGTAAGACAGGATTCTTTCTTGTATGTCTGAGTAATCAGTGATATCTTAATTCACCTTTTCAAGGGATAAGATTCAAATAATATATTGAGTCATAATACTTGCTAGTTTTTCCAATAAGCATTTTCATAACTTGTATTTAGATATGTTTTAAAATGAGAAAGGACACTCTTCTACCCTTTACCCAGATGCATAAGTGACTCATCGCTTCAGTATTTCTATTCTCTTTTCTCTGGACTAGTTGACAGTAAATTTCATGTTATATTTTGTACATAACAATTTTACTATTTATTTCTTAAATTACAGTACAATTATCAAGTAAGATATTAACATTGACACATTTCTATTATCTAATCTATAGTCCATATTTGTAATGATTAATTTTAAGGCCAAGTTGACTGGTCATAGGGTGCTCAGATTAAACATCATTCTTAGGTGTGTCTGTGAAGGTATTTCTGGATGCGATTAGCATTTTAATCAGTGAACTTTGTAAAGTAGACTGCCCTCTCCAGTGTGGGTGAACATTATGCAGCCCATTGAGGGCCTGCATAGATAGAACAAATAAATGGTGGAGGGAGGAGGAAAACACTTTATTTTTCTGCATCACTGCATATATATAACTGGTTCTGTTTACTTTCTCAGGAAAACCTTGACTAATACAGTATTCAAATTTTACCAATTATACCAATAATATTCTCTATGGCTCCTTTTTTCCCCCAAACGTAGGATCCAATTTAAGATAATGCATTGAATTTAGTTATGGTTACTTATTCTCTTTCAACATGTAACACCTTTGAAATCTTTTGTTGTTTTTCATGTGATATGTTTGAAAATACATATCAGTTATTTGGTAGACTGTTTCTCAATTTAAAGTTGTCTGATATTTCTTGATGGTCAGATAAATTTTATACGTTTTTAGCATGAATACCAAAGAAATGATACTGAGTCCTTCTTTTACATCATAATAGGAAATACATGATGTTAGCTGGTCTCTCTATAGGTGATGTTGACTTTAATCCTTTCGCCACCAGTGATGTCCACAAGATTTCTGCACTCTAAAGGTATTATTTTTCTCTTTGTAACTAATGAGTAATTTAGATAGCTTGAGCCTGGGTAAATAAATATCTTGTTCTCCATTAAACTTTTACCACTAATTTTAACATTCATTTAAGATTCTTCTATGAACTCATTATTACTATGATGGTTCTCAAATAGATATTTTTTAGGATTATTAATTGGCATTATACTTCAATTGATATTATACTTCAACTGAGGGATTGTGGTGGAAGATCATGGATTGCAGGGAGTGTAGTGGAATGTCATGTAGATAGAGTCAGACTTCAAACTGCAAAACAGCTTAGTCACTCAAATAGGGAGAGGTCAAATTATAGAAAGGTCTAGATATTTGGTCATAAAATTATGTTATTAGAATTCTATCTTTTCTCCATTCTTTCTCTCTCTCTCTTTCTTTCTTTTCCTTCTTTTTCCAGCACTGTTAATCCATGTGTTCATATTTTATTGAATGGGTTACAATCTTTATTAAGTTTTATGCTCAAATTGTCCCAGGTATGCCTAGTGGGACTTCTGTGCATTTATGTGTATGTCTGTCACTTTTTGAGCACTCCCTTAATTTCTAGCGCAAGAGAGTATTCTGGGCTCATTTTTTATTTTTTCTATCTCAGCCTTAGAATCAGCCAGTTTTCAAAAGATCTCTGGTCCCTTTAAAATGTTACTTAGAAATCAATATCTTTGCTGCTAAGTATTTTTTCCATGCACTAAATTAAATTTATTCATACTTCTTGGTAGAAAATAACAATTTTACAGCTAAACAAATTGAAAAATACAGGTAATTTTCTCAAAGTCATAAGAATAGTAAATGGCATATGAAAGATGTGAATTTCTATTTCCTGATTTCAGGTGGTTGTCATATTAAATAACAGCTGTTTCCAAAGTTTTATTCCACAAAGTTTATCCACTCATTCAAATGGGTTTTATTAAGTACTTACAGGCACTCTTATAAGCACTAGAAATACAGCAATGAATAAATTGCATACAAATCCCTGCATTCATGGAACTTATTTTCCAATAAGGGAAGGCAGTCAATAAGAAGGAACATATTAACTACATAGTATATTAGGTGGTGAAAATTGCTAAGAAAACAAAATAGGAAAGGGAATAGAATATACCAGATGGAATGTCAACAATACAAGAGGGTGCTGCAATTTTAAATAGACAGGTCCTGGAAGGCATTACTAAGAAGGTTCCATTTATATTAAGACCTGACACTATTAAGAAATATTATCATGTAGATATTTGGGATTAGAGTATTCCAGACAGAGAAAGAGCATGTGCTATGTGTTGATTTTGGAGCATGCCTTGTATATCTGAGAAGCAGTAAGGAAACCATTGTGACTGGAGTGATATGGGAAAGGAAGAGAGTGGTTAAGACACGAGGTCATAAATGCCCTGTGCTTCTCTAGAGAAAAAGAGAATACAGAGACTCTTACACAGATAACACAACAAAATAATGATTTAAAAAGCAAATGAACACTTTGAAATGCTTACAAACTATTATAATGAAAATTTAAAACCAAAATGAAATTTAACGTAAATGCATATTAAGGATATGAAAGCATCAAAGATTGGGCACAAGCCCTTGTTTGTGGTAGTCACTCAGTTTGAATTTTGGCCACGATATGTTTAACAGAGTAAAAGGAGCATATATAGGCAATCCTAGCAATGCAGATCTGAAATTAGCATTAAACACAAATGAACACATATAGATTAAAATTATTTTTTTGAAAAACAGCATTATTTTGAAAATTATCATAAAAAATATATCTTCATTGGAAAATCCTTCCAATAGACAATAGAATTTAGAGAAAATAAAATTAAAATTTTAATACATGCCAATATTATCTCATATATTCTTATATTCTCTCGCATATATGAATGGCATGTTCTAGGTAAATTTTCATAGTACAAAAATCTATCTGCACTATTTATTTTATTAGATTTCAAGTAAATTTTTAACTGCTAGTATTTAAGTTTCTCTTAAGAAAGGAGAAAATTAAGTTCTGTATCTGTTGACCATTTGGAGGAAGTGGTGTGTCTTTAAGGTGTTGTATAAGAAGATATGAATACGAATGTATTCTAAACATTTATGAATAAAAAATATTGAAGTTGGAGGTGAGACGGAAGCTAGAGAGAGGAGAAGAACCTTGACAACATCATAGGAGGCTAGATCCTTGTGAGAAAGATGGCTTCTGTGAAACTCCTATTTGCTGATACAGTTGCCACATAACTGTAAAAGGTTATGTTAATACTCAGTTCTCAGTAGGTTGGGATTTATGTGACATAAAACATATATGTTGTCCTAAACCTCAGGAAAAACTGCAAAAATCTGGGGGGCATTGAAGTGCTTAGAGAACACTAAGTAAAAATACCCATGCTCAAGGTAGGGGTTGCAAGTTCAGCTCTTATAAGAATTTAGACGCGGATGACTTTAAGAATATAAACCAAAACTATGCTCCAGAAGAGTAACTGCTACCAATAGTTTTAACAGTAAATGCTTTCTCAGCACTTTTTCATTCTGTTGAGGGTTTTTATTTTAATCTTTACCAAATTCGTTTATTTAACATGTATTAATTAATCACAGTTCTAAGTCCTGGGGATACAATATCAAACAAAGCAGTCTTCTTTGATCTCACAATGCTTACATATTGTATATATTTGGGAGTGTTTGGTGGATAGAGGAAGCAGGGAGAAGTTGGGTGTGGGTAAAATAGGCAATAAACAATGTTTACATGAAAATAATAACAAATAAAAAAAAGAATTAGTAGATGCCAAATATATTATTATGCTAATTGTCCTTTTATTTCTGAGGGTGGGTTTCCAGAATATGTCTCCTATTTGTAACAGTAACTGAATAAAAATCTGGTCTTGCTGGTCCTGTCGTTAGCACTGAAGATGCCACTCAGGAAGAATTTTATATGATCTGCTTTTTTTTTTTAAATCTAGTTAGCATTTTTTAAATCTAGTTAAATTTAGATTTTTTAAATCTAGTTAAAATCTGAGTAAAGATCAACTCCGTTCCATCAGAAATTATCTCCTTTTAAAATTTTCTCATATACTAACAATACATTCAGATCTTATTCAAGACTCAAAATGATGTAATGCCTGTTTCCCTCAGTGCAGTTCTTCAATAATATGTCTAATTTCTTGTCTATTGATATAATGCCTATTCATATAATGCCTGTTTCCCTCAGTGCAGTTCTTCAACAATATGTCTAATTTCTTGTCTATTGAACCTGAGTTTCCTTTTATGGAGGTGACAGTGATTACTAGAAAACATTTCATAAGAGTGAAAGTACTGATTTATGGTTTATTATGTTCCTGCTATATACTCTTTTTAGTTGAGGTGAGACTTTTTTAAATTGTGAAATAAATAATGCATTTTCATAATTGTAGCCAAACTTTATTGTTTTTGTTAGGAAATTTCTGTCTATGCAGAAATAACCAGATACTTAATGAGGTAAATATTTGCATCATTCTCATGCTACTGGTGCATCAAAGGCTGGTAGGGGGCTCTGCTCACCATAATCACTTACGGGCTCAGGCTAATGGAAATCCATTTTTGTGCTTCCAAAACCACTTCAAATTGGGAAAACAACATAGTGAATCACAATCTCGCTTACAATGTTTTTCCCTAGAAGGAACACATTAATTTTATCCATATTTCATTGACTATTGCATAGTGGACTGAAATCTAAGAATTTCCATTTTTTATTAAACAGATTAATATTATATGCTATGGATCAGATTAATGATTCTAGTATGATTTTATAGGCCTTTTTATCTTCAACATGTTATCTTCCCTGGAATTATTATATAATATAAAATATTTTACTAACATATGAGAGACACAAAAATAAATATAATTTCCCCTCCAAAACTCAACATAAGAGTACTCGTTTTTTCTTTCCTATCATTTTATCTTCTAGGCTTTCATCAAGAAACAGAAGTATAGTTTTAAAANTAAATCTAGTTAGCAATTAAAATCTGAGTAAAGATCAACTCTGTTCCATCAGAAATTATCTCCTTTTAAAATTTTCTCATATACTGACAATACATTCAGATCTTATTCAAGACTCAAAATGATGTAATGCCTGTTTCCCTCAGCGCAGTTCTTCAACAATATGTCTAATTTCTTGTCTATTGAACCTGAGTTTCCTTTTATACAGTTTGTTTTTTATTAAAATCTCTAGTTTTTATGGTTGAGACTTTTCATCAATTATATTGTCATGAATATTATCTATAAATGGAATTACTCTAAGAAGCATACACATTCTATATTAGAGAGTTGATGAAGCTAATAAAGTAATCTAAATTATTATGGCTTCATTTATGTTTATTTGCCTCTTTTTTTTAAATTGACTACTCTTGCATATGAACTTAAATTATTATATCAAAAATTCATAATGGGTTCTGTTCTTAAAAGTTTAATTCCTGGTTTTCCATATTTGATTTGCTTTATGAAGCTGTTTTGTATACTAGATTATGACTTCAGATTAAAAAAAAATGGATTCTTAAGTGCCATTAGCGATCAATAAGAGAGCCCATTAACATTTACTAAATGTTCACTATAGTCCAGACATTGCTACAGAAACATTACAGATCCATCTCATATACTTCTTGTGTTCTCTCACTATTTCTTTTCTACAGTGAACTTGAGGTGACAGTGATTACTAGAAAACATTTCATAAGAGTGAAAGTACTGATTTATGGTTTATTATGTTCCTGCTATATACTCTTTTTAGTTGAGGTGAGACTTTTTTAAATTGTGAAATAAATAATGCATTTTCATAATTGTAGCCAAACTTTATTGTTTTTGTTAGGAAATTTCTGTCTATGCAGAAATAACCAGATACTTAATGAGGTAAATATTTGCATCATTCTCATGCTACTGGTGCATCAAAGGCTGGTAGGGGGCTCTGCTCACCATAATCACTTACGGGCTCAGGCTAATGGAAATCCATTTTTGTGCTTCCAAAACCACTTCAAATTGGGAAAACAACATAGTGAATCACAATCTCGCTTACAATGTTTTTCCCTAGAAGGAACACATTAATTTTATCCATATTTCATTGACTATTGCATAGTGGACTGAAATCTAAGAATTTCCATTTTTTATTAAACAGATTAATATTATATGCTATGGATCAGATTAATGATTCTAGTATGATTTTATAGGCCTTTTTATCTTCAACATGTTATCTTCCCTGGAATTATTATATAATATAAAATATTTTACTAACATATGAGAGACACAAAAATAAATATAATTTCCCCTCCAAAACTCAACATAAGAGTACTCGTTTTTTCTTTCCTATCATTTTATCTTCTAGGCTTTCATCAAGAAACAGAAGTATAGTTTTAAAAGATGTAATATTGGTAATGCTTTAAATTTCTATTTATTTTATTTCTTTATACATAGCATATTAATATTTTGTTAACATTATGTTTATAAATATAATGTATTGATTCCTCACATCATGATACAATAATTTATTTTAGCATTCTCTAAATGTTGCTTACAAAAATTTATTAAGTAAGTAGTAGTAAAATAAGTACCATCTAAGAATTGTTTTTGCCTTTTCTCTGATTAATTTTTAGGATAAATTCCTAGGGATGGAATCACTGTATAATTTAAAAATAACCATGAATCACAGATTATGATTTATACAATTCTTTTCAACTGTAGTCCATAAAATATTACTTAACAGAATAAACAAATAAATGGAATCTTTGGATTTAAATAAGTAAACATTTTTATATCTCTTGTAATATATTTTCACTTCTTTTTACTCCCAAAGATTTCAGAAAAATCTTTAAAACAAATAGCTGCATGACACAATTATGTCTTTTTTGGTGGAGTAGAGGGCAGGTAATAAAATTTCTATAGCCTTAACATGATTATTCAATATTCTTAATAATATTGAATATTATTCAATATTCTTTTGAATGCTGTAAAACATTTTTAAGAATTGGAAAAGGTAAAAATTTCAGTTTGTCCATTCATTAACTATTTATTTGATAAGCATTTTTGAGCTTTTAATATGAACTATATGTTAATTATTGGAGATAAAAAAGTAAATGACTTAAAACTCATATTGTGGGGATGAGGTAATAAGAGAATAAAGTTCATGACTGGCCAATGAGAGCAGTCAGTAGTGTGTGAGTGGAAAAGCACTGAAATCTGATAATAAATGTTTTCAGTTATATTGCCTAATATGGTAGCCATTAATCACGTGTGATTATATAAATTTAAATTCAAATAAATTAAACTTAAATAAAACTTAAAATTCAATTCTTCAGTCACACTTTATACTTTTCAAGTGCTCAAAGGATACGTGTGCCTAAGGTCTAGGGCACTGGCAAGCGTGGATTATAGAACATTCCACAAACACAGAAATTTATATTCTACATCTAGTCTAAAATATGGGATGTGTGAAAATGGGGAAAGAAATAGGTGAATAGAAGGATAGAAAGTCCTAGACCAGATGGCTTCACAGGTGAATTTTACCAAACATTAAAAAAATTAACACCTTTTCTTCTCTAACTATTTCAAAAAATTGAAGAGGAGAGAAGTCTCTCAAGCTCATTTTATGAGGCCAGCATCACCCTGATTCCAAAACCAAAGACATTACAAAAAAAGAAAATTATATATTAATATCTCTGATGATGCAAAAATCCTCAAAAAATATTAGCAAACTGAATTCAGTAATCCATTGAAAAGATCATCCACTATGATCAAGTGTGATTTATTCCTGAGATGTAAGGTTGGTTCAATATTCACAAATCAATTAACATAATATACCACATTAACAAAATGAAGGATAAATATCATATGATCATATCAATGGATGCAGAAAAAGCATTTGACATAATCTAGCATTCATTTACATTAAAAACTTTCAGCAAAGTGGGAATAGATAAAACATACCTCAATGTAATAAAGGCCATACATGATAAACTCACAGCTAATATCACAGTTAACAATGAAAAGCTAAAGCATTTTCCTTAAGATGATGAAGAAGACAAGGATGTTCACTTTCACCATTTTTATTCAACATAGTATTGGAAGTCCTAGCCACAACGATCAGACAAGAAAAAGAAATAAATGCATTCAAATTGGAAAGGAAGAAGTAAAATTGTCATTATTTGCAGATGACATAATACTACATATAGAAAACCCTAAAGATTCTACCAAAATCTGTCAGAACTTATAAATGAATTCGGTAAAGTAGCAGGATAGAAAATTAATATTCAGAAATTGGTTGCATTTTTATACACGAACTATCAGGAAGAGAAATTAAGAAAATCTCATTTACAATTGAATCAAACAATAAATTTAATCAAGGAAGTAAAAGATCTGCACTTAGAAAATTATGTCATTGACAAAAGAAATTGAAAATGATACAAATAAATGGAAGCATATATTGTGCTCATGGATAGGAAGAATTAACATTTTTAAAAAGTCCATACTACCCAAAGCAATAGATAGAGTCAATGCAATTTTTATCAAAATATCAACGGCATTTTTTACAGAACTAAAACAAATAATCCTAAAATTTATATGAAACTAAAAAGACCCCAAACAGTCACATCAATTTTGAGAAAGAAGAGCAAAGTTGGATGTATCATAACACCTGATGCCAAATTATACTAAAAGGCTGTAGTAATCAAAACTGCATGGCACTAGTATAAAAACAGACACATAGATCATTGGAGCAGAATAGAGAGTGCAGAAATAAACCCACACCTATGTGGTCAATTAACCTATGATAAATAAGATAAAATATACAGTGGAGAGTAGCCGGTCTCTTCAATAAATGGTGTTGGGAAAACTGAACAGATACATGAAAAAATGAAGCTAGATCATTTTATTATACCTTATACAAAAATAAACTCAAAATGGATTAAAAACTTAAATGTAAGACCTGAAACTGTAAAACTCTTAGAATAAAACACAGGCAATCAACTTTTTCACATTGGTCTTAGCAATACTTTTTTGTATATTTCTCCTAGGGCAGAGACAACAAAAGTAAAAATAAACAAATGAGACCACATCAAACCAAAAAGCTTTTACACCACAAAGAAACCCATTCACAAAACAAAAAGGCAGCCTACTGAATGGTAAAAGATATCTGCACATAATGTATCTGATAAAGGGTTAATATTCAAAATATGTAAAGAACTCAAACAGCTCAACATAAAGAAAAAAAACAAGTAATCTAATTAAAAAATAGGCAGAGGACATGAATAGACATTTCTCCTAAGAGGATATACAGATGACAAACAGACACATAAAAAGATACTCAACATCACTGGTCATCAGAGATATGCAAATCAAAACCACGATGAGATACTACCTCATACCTGTCAGAATGGCTGTTATCAATAAATCAACAATAACAAGTTTTGGCAAAGATGTGGAGAAAAGGAAACCCTTGTGCACTGCTGGTGGGATTGTAAGTTGATGTAGCCACTATGGAAAACAGTATAGATGTTCCTCAAAAGATTAAAAATAAAACTAATATATGACTTAACAATTTTACTTCTAGATATTTACCTAAAGAGATCCAAAACACTAATTTGAAAAGATATATGCAGCCCTATGTTCATTGTACCATTATTTACAATAGCCAAGATATAGAAGCAACCTAAGTGTCCATCAATAGATGAATAGATTGAAAAGAAGTAGTACATACATACAATGGAATATTACTTAGCCATAAAAAGGATGAAATCTTGTCATTTGTGACAACATGGTTATACCTAGAGGGTATTATGATAAATGAAATAAGTCCGTCAGAGAAATAAAAAATATCATGTAATCTCAGTTATATGTGGAATTTAAAAATAAAAATAAACTAACAACAGCAATAACAACAACAAACAGAAACAAATTCATAGATACAGAGAACAAATTGATAAGTTCAGATGGGATAGCAGTTGAGGGATGTGTCTAAAGGGTGAAAGGGATTAGGAAGTACCAATTGCCATTATAAAAATTGTCATGGAGACATAAAGTACAGCATAGAGAATATAATCGATAATATTTTAGTAACTATGTATGGTGCCAGATGCATACTAGACTTAATGGGCTGATCACTTTATAAGATATATAAATGTCTAATCACTGTTGTACACCTATGCCAACCAAAACTGAAAAATAAAATGAAAAAAATTGTTTGTGGGAAGAATTGCTTTGCTTCTTGAATTTTCAACTTCGTAAACTGTAGCTGTTTACAGTGTCTAAGAAGATAAAAGTTTTCCATGGTGGACTATTAAATTTTACCCCAGAGATTATGGGGCTCAAATCGATTAACCTGTTTCTGGACTCTGTTATCTTTGGACCTATACTTCAGAAAAGTCATACTCATTTAGTAATTTAATAAGAATTTAATGAGTGCTCTGTCGAAATTATTGTTGCTAGTTGCTGATTTGGAAGATCAAATATCTTCAAGCATAGAGTTAACAGTCCAGTCATAAGACAATTAAGACCATAGATAACACATTAAAATTGTTTTATCTAATTACAACCATGGTAAATGTCCCACAAAGATTTATTAAATACTATGAAAGTATATTGTAAGAAGAGCTGGCCTGATCAGAGTGAAGGCAGTGATTGTTTACGGTGAGGTGGGAGAGAAGAGAGAGAAGTTTTTCATAAAGAAATACAATTCCAGCTGAGAACTAAAAGGAAACTGGTATAAATTAAGGAGAAAGGAGGAGTGTGAAGTGCATTTCAGGCTAACGAAATTGCATGCCAAAGGCCCTCAGGTGAGAGAGAAAAAAATTGCTCATTCAAGTAACAGAAAAAAGGAAAATGCGTCTGGGGCTAAGTAAACTCGAGGAAGTGTGACACTAATGTAACCAGTTTCTAATGTAATGCTCATCCTCTTCCCCTGTATGCAAATTCACACATTCTGAAGCAGAGCTGACATTATTCCCTTTCCAATCAGGTGCCCATGCCATCTCCAACCCAAGGGGCTCAGTCTCTTTGATTTTGTTTTTTGTCTGTCTCTCATTTTGAAGTGTTCACATAGACTCATGTTTTCATTTACCTAATTGTCTTAACCACATCTTGTTTCCCATTCGTATTGTCCCAGAGGGCTTTCATCATGTCTCACATTTAATATATTTTGCCTTTGCATCTGGCAAACACAGTTCTTTGCAAACAGTGGGTTTCAACTAATGCTGGCTAAATTTATAAATTGTCATGAGTATCAAGTCTTAGGCATACAAAACATGCTTTTGATTATTTTCTCAACAAATAATTGTGTTAGGCACTATATTGAGATAAGTTCTGCTCTTAGCAAATATATTGTCATATAATCATACAATATGATTAGTGTAAGTGATCAATGAAGGAATTGCAACTGGTTTCCCTTATCTAAAAATAAGAGAATAGAGGGAAAGGATAGACATAGACATGGCAGATCTGTGTTCAAAGGTGGTGGAGTTGTTTTAGCCAAGTGCATGACCAGCAACATAAAGATAATACTCAAATGTGTGGACTCCTGAGGTCCTTCCTAGTTTTCCTGGAGTCAGGTCTGAGTTTAATGGTCAATAAAATGCTCACAGAATAAACGACTGCAGGAAAAGAAGATTGGAGTAAGAACAGGTGTATTTCCTGATTCCTGGGAGATACGATCACATGAGTATCCAAGGGTCTGCCTGTGATCCTTTTTTCTACAAATACTTTTTTACACATATTATGTGTCATTGTTCTTGGAACAAAGGCTACATTAGGAAACAAACAAGATAACGAGTACCACCAATAAAAAGCTTCCATTATAGTGAAAGAAATTCCTAGATGTGTCAGTTATATGTACCGAATATCTGGGTTTTTTTTTAGTGTATAGTTAGGCCTGCACTGGCCAATAACCACTGCAGAGGACTAAGAACAAGGGAATGATGATCACTCCCTGAGTAGCAGGATCTGACATAACTGCTTCTTTCTCAATAGCTGCAAACATTGAGAGTTAGTTTAACACTGGTTTATAGGAGAGCAAAGTGCAGACTGGAAGAAAGAAGAGGTCACAGAGTTGCTTTCTCTTTAGTGAAAGATCTCAAGTGTCATCCCCCAGTTGTCTCATTGGCTGAACTCTGGGATTCAAAATAGCCCTTCGGGATGTTCTTTGTGACCTGAGAGTAATTAGAGTAACTACGGAACAGATTTTTTTTGTCCACTTGAGAGGACTATGACTTGCGGGCTTTTGTAATCTTTCTATAACAGAAAAGGGTTCTATCTCAGAAAAGCTAAGATAGAAAGTTGTTAAGTCCTGTGTTTGCTTACCTATTCACCTCCAGAAATGTCATAGCATATGTGAGACATTAAACAAATCTTCTGAGTTTGTTCTGCATGTGGGATGCCTCCTACCTAATATTTCATCAGGTAAAAATAGTGAACAGTTTTGAGTCTATAAATGAAAACTGTCAATCTAGGTCATTATATTTAGTCTATTAAAAGAAATATTTCCATAGAATGCCTACTCTTCCCTCCATTTTAGGAGTTACAGATAAAGTGAAGTTTGTCTTGATTAGGCACAACTAAACTTGAATGTGAATGTGCCATGGAAAGAAATATTTACATACATATAAACAACTAAAATCACCTGATGATGGTATTTGGAGTCAGCAGAGTCTTCCCCTTTGTATGGCCAGTTTTATTTGGGTTACTTTAAGAACATTCGATTACCTGGGTTATTACCTGCATTCATATTTGGCTCCTGTTTTTCTGTTTATTTTTGTTCTTTTGAGTTTTATCTCCTGACTTACATCAAGCAAGCCCTGACAGCTATTTCTTATCTATTTATTCTTTCATTCATTCAATATAATTGTGTATCTCCTTTGCTGTGGGTACTTGAGATATGCCAGTGAAGAAAACAGAAATTCTTACCCTCATGAGTCTCACCGTGCTGATTTTTGTGTTGATTAACAACTTCATGGTATTTTATTTCCTCTATTTCCTATTCTATCCAGAATAAGGCCTTTATCTACATTTTTCCTGCATTTTCCTCTGTCTGGCAATAATGTCTAGAAAATACTGACCTGGACATTTAGATACCTGTTTTTATTTTTATTTTCACATCTCACAATTTATCAGGTCCTCGAATAATTGGCCATCTGTGCATAGCACAAAATAATTGCTATAATATTTCTGAAAAAAAGTATCATCGAGTAAACCAAAACCTCGTGTCCACATTTTCAAACTTGCATTTGGAAAGCTGTTAGAAAAATCCCCATCAATTATTTTATTTCTTTTTAAGTGCTGCAGCAATTCTATTTGCTGGATTGATCTCAGGATCACACAATGATCTCTCTTAAGTAAAAAATCAAAAAGTATTGCTCATTCTTGAAAACATTATTTCATTTGATTTTAATTTAAAAAAATAATAGGATTTTTATTAAAAGCCTGTGTTCTTGTTTTCTATTGGAGTACTGTATTCAAACTATAGTTAGCAGACAATAGGGTAATAAAAAAACAAAACAAAAAGAAATGGAGGCATAAAAGAAAATGTAACAATTAATAAGTTAAAAAGAAATAATAAAAGTTACAATTTCAGTTTTAATTGTGGAAGCATTATTTTGAATGAAGAGCTGTTATATAAAATATTTGTTTTGTTTTTATTTAAAAATATTAATGACTCCTTATGTTGAAACATCATGTACTAAATATCTCCTTTTGTGAACCTAAATTTTTTCTGTTCATTTAAACTGCTACACTTCCAAAGTCCGTGACACACGTATACATGTAGGTTTGAAGAACAAGCAGAGTGTGTTTTGTGACTGTTACTACTGAAGAAGACTGATTTCAGAAGTTACCAGAAATTTATGATTCTATAAATTTACAGGGAGCAATATTTCACTGTGTTTGGGAAAGGATGATTTTTTCCCCCTCTTGGGAATAGAAGACAATATGGAAAAGCCATAGTCAGAAAATAAATTTGAAATGATAGTGCAGGGGATGTGATAAACTCAGAAAGAAATAGAATAAATTTCCTGATGAAAGATACATTGATTTCGAGTGGAAGACAAAGTTTGTTCATCAATTAATACAAAAGAAAAAAATCAAAATGAGGTTAGGAAAAAAATCAAAATGAGGTTAGGAAAAAAATCAAAATCAAGGGTGAAGCAGGAAGAATTATGTAACAGAAACCTGACAGAATACTGGCTATTAAGCTTCCTCTTTTTTTCTATACAGTGCCTGAGAGTGTTTAGTACATTGTCTAAATCCAAAGAAGATGAAAAGCATTGGCATTTTAACATTATTTTATAATAGGTGGATTTAAAGTACGTTATACATATGTATACATATCCAAACATATGCATGCACAGTGCTAATTTATTATTCATTCTCTCAGTATTGTCAATCAAAGAGTATTAGTTATATGGTTTAGGTATTACCTAGACTTATTTTGGGGACAAAGAAATACACCAATGCAACATCCCCAAATTGTGATGAAACTGACATCACTTTATTATTATTTATTATTTTCTATTAGAAATATATTGTCCAAACTAAACCCAAATGCCTCTGTCATAGTGAGTTGATTATCAAGCACCACTTTTAGAATATTCTATAGTTATTAGTTGCTGCTACTTAAGTTTACTTATTGAGACTTTATCTCATCCATTAAGCTACATTTAACAGACCTGAGGTTATGCGAAATTTAGACAAACTTTAAAACTTTAGAGTGTATTCTAATCTTACGAGCTATATGATTTTAATGGAATTCCTTTAATACTTTGAGTCCGTTTCTCCTTCTATATAATAATCACCTGCCTCAAATGTGTTAATTTTTATGGAAATAACTTTTCAACATTAACAGAAAAAAACATAATTTTTGATAATGTTATAATTAACATATTTCAAAGATATTCTACATTTTTGTGTCACTTTCTTCTTCAATGATAAATACTTTACCTTAAAACAAATATTTCTTTTTAAAATTCTAGTCAAAAGAGTAGTGGGAAATAGTCAACTGAGGATATTTGTGTATACTCAAAATCTGAATACAATATTTAAAATATCTTGTGATGATTTACCGTTTGTTTAAGTTACTTCTTATCTATATGAAGTTATAAATAATATAAAGCTTCAAAACTGAGTATGATATGGCTTTCAGGCAAGCCATGAATAGTGTGCCATGAACTATCAATGTTCGTAAATTTTTATAGTAATAAAACATTCAAAATTTTGTAATGGTTATAATAATATTATAATAATATTTTGCATAGATTGTTCTGTAACATACATACTTTGAATTATTTTTTATCTGGGCATAAAATATTTTAATACATAACCACAGCAGTCAGAATGTTCTCTTCTGGGATCTCACAAGACCTAAACTTGACCTTTTCCTTGAAACATCAGGAAAGTGTGATTATTACTTTAGCTGTAAGTTAGATAACAGAATAGTTATTTGTTTTTCTTACATGTATAAAAGGCCTAGTGTTTATTTAAATCATTCTAAAATTTTCACAGTATCTTTGTAAAGAGTATATGTATGATTTATATCTTTATTAATAACATTAGTAGTTGTATTTGGTATTAGATGTCTCTATATAGAATATAATTAATTATAATGTTATTGGCTGATTTTTGGCTTTCAGTGTTAACAATCACTCAAATTCTTGGTCATGATGGAATTATGTTATGAATTACTGTTTTTTCCAAAATATCGCATAAGTGCTTACTAGTAAAAATAAAAATTGAAAATGTTTCAAAAAAATTAGGTGTTACACTAGTATGAAATTTATAGTATTTTAAATAATTATAGTTATTGAATTAAATAAAAATTAATATAAAATATTTCTTATATTGCACATCAAGATGACAGCTATTATACATGAGGATTATCTCAAATTTAATTCATATTCTTTAGGATTTTTCTCTTCCTTCATCTAAGAGTTTTATCCACATGGAACAGTTATGAAATAATGCAATTGTGCCAATCAGATCATCAGCAGCTGACTAAAAAAGAAACAAATTGAACTAATTTCAATTTTCTTTTGTAAATACAAATTAAGAAGCACTATGCTTCGATGAGATCGGTTACATTTTAAGATCAATTCAAGAAGTTGTTTGGAAAATACTACAATCAACGGTTAAATTTAAAATGTCTCACATAGTTGCAAAATTGCTTATTTTCCCAGCTGACTTGCAATTTTCAATACTATGTTGCACACCCATTTAGCAAAAAAAAATTTACTATTGAAACAAACTCTTATGACATGAAGTGATAATGTGTCAGATGACATAAAGACAACACAAATCTAGATAATTATTAGATTTAAGAAGTATCTATTGAATATTGGAAGTTATAGATGTTAGTTTCCTGGCATAGTTAATAACACTAGATAAAATCCCTGAACAGAAATATTTGAAATAAATATATGTATTCAGTAAAAATATGCCAATACTAACTTGAAAGTGACAATGAATACTTTGAAAAATAAGATATTACGGAAACTTGCCTAAGTGTGTGCAGTGTTGTGCTGGTGAAATGAGAAAAGAACACATTTGTATCTGTAGTCAGAAAACACTGAGATGCATGTAAACATGGTTGCAATCACAGAGACACTCTTACATGCAAACATTACCTTACAGATCTGAATAATTAAATAAATAAATATATCAATCCACCGAATACAATAAAACCAAAGTTCCTAGACTCACCCCTTTTCAACTTTGAAGATAAGCTCAGGATAAGCACTCCTCTATTTCATACATAAGTGTTAGTTGTCCAGATGATATTCTCAAGAGTTCATGTGTTCTATCCATTCATCCACTGATGAATGTTTAGGTTGTTCCCCTATCTTGTCTATTGTGAATAATGGTGCAATGAAAATGGAAGTTTATATCTTCAATACCCTGATTTTAATTCTTTTGGCTATATATTCAATGGTGTGTGTGTGTATGTATGTGTGTGTGTGTGTGTAGTATATATAATAGAATGTTATTCGGCCTTAAAAAAAAAAGAAAATCTTGCCATTTGCGATAACATGGATGACTCTAGAAGATATGCTAAGTCAAAGAAGTTAGTCATAGAAGAAAAAATATTACATAATTCCACTTATATGAGTTATCTAAAATAGTCAAACTCATAGAGGCAGAGAGTAGAATGGTGGTTTCCAGGGACTGAAGGTATTCAACAGGTATGAAGTTTCAATTGTACAAAATGAATAAGTCTAAGCACCTGCTATACAACATAATGATTATGGTTAACAATACTATATTGTACACTTAAAAGTTTTGTTAAAAAGGTAGACTTCATGTTAAGTGTTACTACCACAAGAAATTAAAAAGGAGCAAAGAGTCAGGAGGAAACTTTTGGAGGTGATGGGTATGTTTATTATCTTAATTGTAATTATAATTTTATGAGTATATGCATATGTCCACATTCAACAAATTATATACATTAAATGTTTACAAATTTTTATATATTAATTATATCTCAGTAGAGCTGCTTAAAATTTTTTTCAATGTAAAAATAGCTCATATGCTAAAAATTATGAGACTTATTTTTCAGATTTGTTGAAGGATAGTCATTGCTTTTAAAAATAGGTTACTTAAATGACAATTTTGAATGCATGAATGAACTTAACTGGAAGTTCACAGGTGCATGAGCATGGACTCATATATGCTGATGAAAGACATGGATTCATAGGGAGAAAAAAATCTAACTTTGGAGAATTAAATTTAAAATTAGAAAAAGAGATCCAAACTAGTATAACAACCAATGGGTATACTTTAAGGAAAAATTTGAATTATTGCTATAAAGAAGTCTATGAAATCTATTATCACAAGAAATTTCAACATAGCAGTTATTTTTAAAATAAAATGTTAGGTTTCAAGTACAATTATACCCTGACATAGAATTTAAAGAAATAAAATTGACCAAATTTGGATTAATGGTGAGAAAGATGATCCTGACAATAAGTCACACACACACACACACACACACACATACATTTTTAAAACCATTTATTATTACCTCTTCTGTCAAATTTATCACTGATGCCTACAGAAAATAAAATGAAAAGATTATTTTTAAACATTCTGATCAGAATTATATGTAAAATCTAGTATATGTTCATGAAAACAAACTCAGTTTTCTTTAAAAGAGGAAAAGACTTTAAAAGTTTTATATACATTTGATATTTAATATTTTTCTAATTGCTATTTTTTATAATCATATAATTTAAAGAAAATGTGATGAATTATGTTACCAGGTTTCTTATAAATGCCCAAATCTCATATTTCTGTTCAATCTTCCATGAAAATATCATGTTTTATGGGAGTATTTACCTGAAAACGTTGGGAAATGCTGAACAAGTGTGTAGTGTTCTTCAAATGTCTAGAAATGAGTATTTTATGTGGTATATTGAAGAAGAATTTCCCACTCAAATGGTTAACTTTGTAATCTGTTCTTTGCTCTGCTTCTGTAGACATACTTGCCACATAGGCCAAAGGGCAGGGTGACCTTGAGATCAACTGAAGACTCACCCTCACCTTTGCTTGTTTTGTCTTGATAACAAATGTATCCATTTTGCTTGTTCTGTCTAGATAACAGATGTATTGCTTTTGCTCGAAGCCCTACGAAAGGAAGGTTACCCCTGAGCTAGGAGCCCAGATCTTCGGGGCACTAGCTCTTCTGGGACTGCCGAAGTAATAAACCTGAGTTCTCTGACTCTCTGAGTGGTACTTGGTTTCTTGCTGGTCTGAATTTTCTGCAACATACCAAGTTGGTTAATTCTGGTGAAATTATGTCAAAATAACTGTGAAGAGTCTCATAAAATAAGAATATGAATCATTAGGAAAATAAAAAGTTAACAACAATGGGGAAAAAATTAAAACTTTTGTATAATAGACCATGTAGACTAACTCCACAGATACTGAAATTTAAATAAAAGTAAAGTACTCTATTAAAGTTTAAAACATGTAAGCTAGCTAATTTTTTCTAAATAGGCCAAATGAATGGATTTCAAGAATAAAAAAGTTGTTAATATTTTCCCAGGAAGATATATAAACTGAGACTGTCCTAAGCCAACAAAGAATAAAGTCACCCCAGCACAAATCAAAATAATAATACCAGCTATTATATATTATGCCATTCAAAACTGTTGTGCAGCACAATGTTGAGGGCCACCAGTCACATACCACCTCATGTTCCAGCAGGCACCTATCACAAAGCATTCAACATGAATGTGCCCCATGATGACATGCAAACTAATAGACTCTAACTGACTCTATGTCAAGCAAACTTCTGAGGAACTTACATTAAGTACTTTATTCTCAAAACAATACAGAGGTAGGTGCCATTATTATCCCATTTTACAGATGACGAAACAAAGATTGAATTACCTGCTACGGACAGTAGTTGAGCTGGGATATGAACCTAGGCAGCATGGCACTAGTGTCTATACTATATGTGCTTCTCTATTAATATCTTTTCTTCAGTGTATTTTCTTTAGCAATCAGTACAGTGACCTGAGGAAATAAAACTTTGGGAATATATAATGCCTCCCGAAATTTATTCCTTTCAAATAATTTCCATTGCATTACCAGGAAATATGCATACAAAATATACATAAGTGAGTTGGGAACATTTTACAAAGTCTAGCTTGAAGTGACAGGTTTTGTAAGTTAGAACTTAATTTATGAAAATTTTATTTTGAAAAGTGAAGAAAAATGAAAAAAAAATCACATCACATATATTTTCTTAGAATTGTACTCTGTTTATTATTCATACTTTATATTGCCAGGTTCAATGAAGATGAAAAAGAGCACTCATGTGGAAAGATTCACACCTCTCTGCCTGACACAGTCACTTGGATAGATAATACTTTGAACTCTCCACATGATCCGAATGCTGCACCATTGCTTGCAGTAAAATAATTCCCTGCAAAAAGGATTTTAAATCAATCTTCGTTTAAAATTCAGGCCCATGTAAAGTAAAATGCTTGCTTATTACTCCTGAGACCATAAAGTTTAAAACTCATATTTCACACAATTTGTTTGCTGTACTTGTTCTCATCACCAGAAGTAAATATGAAAATTACTTCAAAAGAGTAGATTCATAACAGAAAGGAAGATAAACTGGAGGGAGAGGAAGTTCTTATGCAGAAAACAGCAAATACATGAAATAAGATTATGTATTTGAAAACAGGAAGCTAGTAAATGTAATAAATGATTAAAAAAAGCATTATGATGTTTGATTTCACCTTTATATAGCTCCTAATTATTTAAAATTATAATATAAGTAATGCAAAATTGATGCTAAATTTGTGAACTTTGAGAGTTTTAACAATTCAAGATATTTTTATGAGTACGTATTTACTTCTCAAACCATCATTATATTATTAAAATTTCAGACTTATAAGGAAACTAAAATTTTATCTACTAGACATATTTCCTTTGAGTAAGGAATTTTGATAATTTAGAGAACTGCCTGCAATTACTCAATCAAAATAAATATATTATTATTTCTGTATGTACATAAACCTTTTATATATATTCAAACCAAATAATGGACAAATAAATGTTTCTGTCTGTCCATTGTAATATCATATGGAAATGACTAGATGTATATTCACCAATTCTGAGTATATTTTGGACAATCTGGCTTAGATATAGACGAGGTGAAATACCAGAAAATCACTTTGGGACCCAGGAGAACCAATCAAGGGTCTTGAGAGGGATTAGCAGCCCCAGTTATGAGTACGTGGGGATAGACAAGGGCCTTGAGCACATTCAAAAGAATAGGCCATAGTAAATCTAGGAAGCCCTGAGGGAGGTAAAAATAAGAAAAGATTATAAAATTGATTACTAGGAGTGACTTGACATGGTATTGATGTGTTATGAGTAGAAACAAGTGACTTTAAATATAAATGTCAAAATAATTATCAGAAGGTTTAATGTTTAAGTTAGCAGCCATCAATTTTAAAGTCTTTATTTTCATTTAGACAATACTGTGCAGTGGCTGCCAAGGTGAGCAGCATAGCAATGGATAACATTTCTTCAACAAAAAGTGGTAGTCCCCAGCCTCCTCATAAAGTTCCCTTGGAGGGCAGTGCTGTTTACTAGGGAATCGTCAAAACCACATGCTGGAGATCAAATCTAGCAGAGTCTGTGCTATTAAGGGAAATTGTATGTCTTTCTTCAAAACGCATTACCAGTTTTGAATTGTGAAACTCCCATGATCAAAATGTGGAAAATTCAGACACAAAATAAATATAAGAAAGAATGATGAAAGCACATTTTATTCAAATAGCCAAGAAATTCAGTATTAGTTCTTTCCAAGAGAAATGGAGTAACGGGACCCAATTTACATTTTATTAATGTGTTCTTTGAGTCTTTATTTTATTTGCAAAGATTTTTGTGGATTTTTAAAAATTTTACACTTGTAACCATAACAAGTAAATCTGAGTAATAAACCTCATAATGAGGAAATTTTTGTATTATGTGTACTAAATATACCAAATAACCTATTGATTTTAATATCCCGAGAAAAAATGTTTATAGGTAGATATTTAATTCTGATGATCCCCCCGCATTGTGCATTGGTAAAAAATTAAAGGAAAAATTTAAGAATTAAAAGGGTAACATCTTATATAGAAACGAATGTTTAAAAAACTTAGGAAAAAGTCAAGATACTAGTAGTCCTAATCCTAGAAGGATATACGCAGTTGTGGGATCTTATAACTTTCTCCAGATAATTGTACTTCAAAAAGGAATACTATTATCATTAATAGGGTTTTATGAATGGTTTTAATTAATCTTAATATTTTGAAAGCATAGGATGTATAATTGTAGGTGAACTTTTTTTGCCTTATATTTTCAAGTTAGGTAGCTTAATATATATTTCTAAGAATTTTACTGTTGATACTAAAAATTTATTATAAAATATCAAACTTTCATAAATATCCCTGTATTTCCACCTGCTTCTTTTATATAAATTACTTCATTCAAAGTTTGAATACTCTATTGTATCTCAGGGTAGTTATATATCCATCACTAAATTTTCAACTTTGAATTTTAACATCTTTTGTGAGAAGTTAACAGATAGGGCTCCACTTTCAGATCAATTATTTTACTCAAACTGTTCATGGCCTGTACTGTGACAGAGAATCGGAAATTCATCTGCAGCCTACTATATGTTCAAGAGAAGAAAGACATTTTTCATGAGTGTTTTTCTGACAGAGGATGAGAGTCAGAAGCACATCCATTGCAATAACAGTATATGTTGGTTAAGGTAAAGCCTGAGCCTACAAACAAATTTACTAAATTCTTTACCAAATCTAGAGGAAGGGAACAAAAATAGTTGTAATATGGATTCAGGTGAAATGATTACAAGAATAAAGCTACTTGCAAAAAACAAGTGAATGAGGATGCCAGCGTAAATCTATGTATTAATTAGTAGAGATGTTTGATTTCTTATACTTTAGATAAGAATAAATAGAAAAATAATGTTTTCATTATGTTTCTTTCAATGTCATCATGTGCACCTCCAGTTTGGAAACCACTAAATTACATTAAAAAAACAATTATTCTTTGGGCATTAGCAGATTCTTATATCTAGCTATTGATTAGATATATTTTATTCTAATTTGGCAGTATAAACAATATTGACGGTAAAAGAATATTACTGAATACTTTTTTTTATAATAGATTAATAAGTGTCAGCATAATTCTATGGTTTCAGATGGCTTTGGTTTGTCATCTACAGCCATAGTTTTGTATTTCTTATTCAATCCGTTGTACTTAAATATACACAGCAATAAAGAGGCAATAAAAAATACCATATACTAAAGCAGGGTTTAGGTTCTAATGATTCACTTCACAGAATTTGGTCTTATTTTCTTTATGATTTTTTTACTGAACACTGTAGGGTTTCAGTGGATTGATTATTCTTTGTATTTATAGTGCCTGTCATCTTGTGAATAATTCAAATATATGTTTCAGTGACTGAAATAATACAATGAAGTGAAGAAGTTAGATAATCATTAGAATCACTTTAAGCACAAATATCTGATAATAGTCAACACATCTTCATATGTTAAAAAACAAACTCAAAATTTATTGCCTCACTGCTGCAAGAAAAATAACATTAGTAGAGAATTCACTAAAGGATATGCTTTATCTTAAGGTATTATCAACAAATTAAAAAAGCCATAAAGAGAAAAAAAATTTAGATGATATATATTTTAAAAATCCATCATAACATAAAGAAATTTGTGAATCACTTTCTCGGGAGGATTTTTATCAAGATTGAGTAAATCTCTTCGTGAAAATCTAAATTGCTTTTCAAAATTAAACATTTTAAATTTAGACCAAGAGAATGTAATCAAATAATATCTCTCTTTTCAGGCCAAACACTTCGGTTCTTTTTCTTTTCTTTCTTTCTTTCTTTAAACATTTCACTCTCATAGTTCTGATTTTAAAAAAAAGATAAATATAAGAAAAGATTGTAAATTTGTTCCATGGGAAAATTTATAAAAAGCATGTAGTAACTTACCATTTAACTAAATATCAATTTTTTTCTTTTTTTCTTTTTTTAGAGAAGCTATATGTCATGTAACTGTCTAATAATGACCACCATTCTCTTTGGTGTCCTAAGTGGCCTCACAGGAAGATCAGAAGGCAGTCCCTGTAAATGGCAGGCTGATCATAATACTAAGAGTAAATTTTTATACAAACAACATGCTCAAATTTTTTTTAAAATGAAAAACCAGATAGATGATAGATAGATAGATAGATAGATACATAAGATACATAGATAGATACATAGATAGATGATAGATAGAGGATAGATAGATAGATAAAGGGAGAGAGAAAGTAAGTAGTCTCTTTTTTGAGTATATATATCTATCTCTACTTTACCCACCCTCTTGGAACACATTTATACATATAACTATATTTACACGTTTGCTTCCTTCATCAATAAGGTAGGAAGCCTAGAGCAGCAGAACAAAATTCTGGAGACCAAGTGGAAACTTCTGCATTAGCAGAAGGCGACTCCCCGTAACATGGACAATACATTTGAGAACTACATCAATAACTTTAGGAGGCAGCTGGACATACTGGCCCAGGAGAAATTGAGGCTGGAGGCAGAGTTTGGCAACCTGCAAGGGCTGGTGGAAGACTTGGAGAATAAGGACGAGGATGAGATCGATAAATGCACAGGCATGGAGAATGAATTTGTTCTCATCAGGTAGGATGTGGATGAAACTTACATGAACGAAGTAGAGCTGAAGTCCCACCTGGAAAAGCTAACGGATGAAATCAAATTCTACAGGGTGCTGTATGAAGAGGAGATCCATGAGCTGCGGGCCCAGATCTCCGACACGTCTGCGGTGCTGTCGATGGACAACAACCGCTCCCTGGACCTGGATGGCATCATCGCCGAGGTCAAGGCCCAGTAGGAGATTGCTAACCGCAGCTGGGCCAAGGCTAAGAACATGTACCAGATCAAATATGAGGAGCTGCAGAAATTGGCTGGGAAGCACAGGGATGACCTTCATTGCACGAAGATGAACCTGAACATCAGCCAACTCCAGGCTGAGATCAAGGCCCTCAAAGGCCAGGATACTTTCCTGCAGGCCGCCTTCACTGATGCAAGCAATGTGGGGAGTTGGCCCTTAAGGATGCTCGGGCCAAGATGGCCGAGCTGGAGGCTGTTCTGAGAATATGGCCCGGCAGCTGCGCGAATGGCAGGAACTCATGAATGTCAAGCTGGCCCTAGAGGTGGAGATTGCCACCTACTGCAAACTGCTGGATGGCAAGGAGAGCCGGCTGGAGTATGGGATGCAATTATGAGAATCCATACCAAGACCACTAGTGGCTAGTCAGGTGGGCCGAGCCCAGTCCAACTTTGGCTCTGGCGGAGACTACGACTCCTTCAGGCGCATCAGCGCCAGCTCCTCCAAGACCATGGTTGTGAAGAAGATTGGTGCTTGTGATGGGGAGCTGTTGTCTGAGTAATCTGACGTCCTGCCCAAGTAAACCGCTACCGTGGTCCCTCCTGGCCTTCAAGCCTGTGGGAAAGGAACTATGCAGGAGAGTTTCCAGCACAGGAGACCTCACCACCCCCACCAAGGCTCAGCCCCAATCCTCAGCCCAACCCTGGGTGGGGAGTGCACTGCCTGGAGGACCGCCTCTTAACCATATCCCCAACTAAAAGTCAAGTCAAGTGTTTTGTCCAAAATAAAGTCTCATCTGTATTTGCCAACCCTACTTGCAAAAGAAAAAAAAGGGGGGGTGGTGTGATGTACAACTTGATATACAATGTAGATAAAACAGAACGAAAGTAAATTTTTAATAAGCTTATAATAAAGATTTATTGAATTTTTAAGAAAACATTTTGAAAAGAAAGATGCTTTTGAAATTTTGAAATTTTAATTCTGAAAAACAGTATTTAGAATGTCAGTGAGGGAAATGAATAGGTAAAATTATGCAAAAAGGTTTGTCTTTTTCAGAAGTAGCAGTGATAAAGGAAACACTTTTAAAAATGTTTGTCAAAAATAAAAAAAAAAATAATTACCCATAAACTGAAAATAGGAATAGAGTTATATATTTGAAAACAAAGCAACAAATATAATTAAACTGGATATAGTAGAGAAAAAAAAACAAAAAGGAGGAGAAACACATGATAACCAGAAAACATAAACTAAGAGGACAGGAATATATCAGATAAATGTGTGTTCACAAAAGATTACCTCAAAAAAAAGAGGCATCATTAATAACTGCCTTTCCCTCATTCCCCCATCCAATGTATCATCAATTTGAATATTTTCTTCTCCTAAATATTTAACAAACGAATGTATTTCTCTCCATACCTTTCCTACAAACCTACTAAAACGTCTCCCATACCACCGAAATAGCCTTTCTATATAGCTTCTACCAAATGTGACCAGGCATTTATGTACAAATGACTCTCTATTATTTTCAAATTATATCATTAAAAGCCTGTAATATGCTTAATATGAAACTAAATGTGAACTGTTGAACTGTTATGCCATCTTGCCTGTAATTTAAAACCTAGAGACTTTAAAACATTTAGAAAACAATCTCGTGATCAAAGAAAGTTCTGTCAACAGATGGCATTTGTTTTAATCATTCAGGTTACACAGAAATGAGGTCCCCCGCCCCCCCGCCCCCCGGACTGCAATTAAGACACAAGAAAGATAAATAGTAAGAGCAACAGTGTAGAACTATAGTTTTGTAACAAAATTTCTTCTATACTTTGTTACATAAAACCTCCTTTTCCTATTGATTGTTCTATACCTCTCTTAAAGCTTAAGAGAAAAATGTATTTCTAACTCAGGATAATTTCTTCCCTGGTAACAGGTGTCACCCAACAGCAGTCCTAAACCTCAAAATGTAACTAACTCTTCCATATAGCCTAGCATTATTTTTCTGCTATATGAAGTCCAAAGCTTTGAGGGTTGCTATGTACTTTTCTTACTAATGTGTTTTATTCCTACATATATATATGAGTGTATTAGTTTGTATGCTTCATGATAGTTTCAATAGAAAATTCCTGCTCTACTTATTTGAATTCATGGCAATGCTACATTCGAAGAACTGTTTGAAATAAATTGAACCAAGTAAACTGCTTGCTGACTGTGAATGAAAATAAAATAATTCCTGTGCAGCAAAACATGCTCCATAGTAGTATAAAGCAGTCTACCTTATTGCATTTAGCGAAATCATGATTCCCACATTTATCATTGATCCTTTTCAGAAGGTCAGTGAAAGAAGATGATGGACAATAAGACTGGAATGAAAGGCTGGTGTCGCCTGAGCAGATCATTCCACAATCATCCCATTTGCCTTGGTTAGGTAGGCAGATTCACTGATCAGATCTCTTATACCAAATATAAAAAAAGTCTTATTTAAAAGTCTTCAAGTAGAAATTTTACTTCTAATCAGGTATAAAAATTTACTACCTCCGCAGACCAAATCTAATGGCAATATTTCAGCTTTCCTTATTTCCCTATAACTGGATCATAATCAATACTTATCTAATAGACATGGCTATAAAATTGAATTACATAACACAAAGGCCCAATAGATTTTTCAATATTCATTCTGTGCTATTTCTCATGAAGGCTTTATAAGAATGACTTGTTCAAATAAAATAAGCATAACCACGATGTTATTTATATGTAATAACATGAAAATAATTATGAAGTCATGGTTTAAAGAAATAGAAAGATCAGCCAAAAGAACCTACAAATAGAAGAAATAAAGGTGTCTCAGCTCATATTTTAAGATCTTAACAGCACATTGATCTGATAATTAAAATTTTTAAGATGTTGCCTAAAGCTTGAGAATAAAACATTGATATACTGAGTTTTTCTATTTCGAGTTAATCCTTTTTAAGTATTGTAAGTATTCATTCCAAATCTCTGTTTCTCAAGGCCTAAAGATACAAGTGTAAGAAGTAGTCTTTGCTTCAGATTCTCCCCAAGCAAGGCCCTCAGAGTAAAAAGTCCAGCAAACCTTACTGTTACAGATGAGGTTGCCTAGCAACTTCCATCCACCATGCGGAAGCTGTCTGAATGCATCAGTTCCAAAAGCAACCAACCTGCAGATCAATTACTAAGAAAATGAAGACAAAAATGAAAACATTAGTGAAGTACCCCATGGAGTAAAAAGAGTTTTCAGATATTGAAAGGCAAAACTCTTGTAAAATACCTCTCCTTATATCTTTTTCTTGCAGAAACACATGTGCAAAAAATCTTGAAAAAAAAAATCATTGCAAAACTCATAAGTATCTTTGGGTTTTAAAGCAAGAAACTCTGATCTTTTTACACTGCATCTTGACGACTTCTGAAGTGAAAAAGAAAAATTTTGTTTTTGTTAGTTTCTTTTAAAATACAGTTTTTATTACAGGAACTTTGAGGATATGATTTCTGTAATCCTTAAAGTATTGTTTTAACTGATACTTATATGTCTAGAAAGAAACTAATTCATGGATTGTATAGCCACTTAATCTCTTTGCTTCTTAAGTTTTTAAATTTCTCACTGGAACTACCAACCAGGAGACACGGCACATTAAGGGAAAGTAAGTAAAGTGAGAACCAATCACAGCCCAAGTCTGAATGTAGACTTCATCTATAAAATAAGAAATTTGAAAGAGATAGTTTCTAAGTTCTTTCCAGCCATTTTCCACTCTCCCAGCCACTATAATGCCTCATTTTACATTCTCCAGTAGTACTTGCTGCCTATACTGTTTGTTCTCAGACTAAAAGATGGTCTCCATTTAAAGTTAAAAAAAAAAATCCCAAACCTCACATTTAGTGTTGACTTAAATTATTATAATCATAACGCTAAATAAATATCAAAAGTATAGTAGATATACATATTGGTTTAAGAGGGCTGTCATCACCAATTGCCACAAACTGAGTGACTTAAAACAACAGAAATTTATTCTCTCATTCTGCATAAGGCCAAAAGTCTGAAATTGAGGTGTTGGCAATGTTGGTCCCTTCTGAACGATATGAGGATAATATATTCTATACCTCTCTCCAACTTCTGGTGGTTCTAGCTATCTTTGGCATTCCTTGATTTGTCCATGCATCACTTCAATCTCCACTTCTATCTTCACCTGTCTTCTCACTTTGTATCTGTGTATTTCAAATATTCCTCTTCATTCTCTTATTAGGATTTCAGTCATTGGACTTAGAGTTCCCTCTAAATCCAGGATGATCTCTTCTCAAGATCCTTACCTTAATTATATCTCCAAATACCGTATTTCCAAACAAGGTTACACTCACAAGTATCAGAAGTTAGGATTTAGATATATATTTTGGGGAGTAGACAATTCAACCTACTACAGCATAATTTCCTAAATCTTTAGCAATTTCACTTCTGAATATTTATCCAAAGAAATCCAAAACATCAATTCAAAAAGATAAATGAATTCCTATGTGCACTACAGCATTATTTACAATAGCCACTATATGGAAACAATCTAAATATTCATCAATAGATGAATGGATAAAGAAGTGGTACACATATACAATGGAATATTACTCAGCCATAAAAAATAATGAAATCTTACCACTTGCAACAATACAGATGGACCTAGGGGGTACTATACTAAGTGAAATGTCAGTCAGAGAAATACAAATATCATATGATATCACTTATATGTGGAATCTAAAAAACAAAAAATAAATGAACAAACCAAACAAACTCACAGATAAAAAGAACAAATTGATGATCACCAGATGTGAGGTGGTTGGGAGCATGCGTAAAAAAGGTGAAAGGGATTAATAAGTACAAATTGCTAGTTATAAAAATAGTCACAGGGATGTAAAGTACAGCATAGAGAATATAGTCAATAATATTATAATAACTATGTGTGGTATCAGATGGGTACTAGACTTATCAGGGTGATCACTTTGTAAGGTATATAAATATCTAATATGTTGTATACCTGCAACTAATATAATACTATAGGTAACTGTAATTGAAAAATAAATTTAAATTTTTTTTTAGCTCTTAACAGCACATAATAATACTGAAAATGCTGTTTGTAATAATTATGTTTTATAAAGTGATATCTCATATTTAAAAATCTCTAAGACAGCAGTCATTGAATGATTGTTTCAATAAGGTGAATCTTGTTAACACTCTAAAACTGACTTTTCCTATGAAGATAAGGCTAACCTCGAGGCATATGAAACTTTCCAACAGGAATCAATAATAAAAAATTCTGTTTTTATCACTTCTACTACAATTGATGGAGTGAGGCAAGTTAGTGAATACAAATATCATATCTACATCTTTTTATACTTTATTAACTCGTTTCATTAGCTTACAAATTCGTGTGATAGATACTATTATTATCCTTATTTTGGAAGAAATTGCAGCATACAGAAATTATATAAAACTTGCTCAAGATCTCAAAGCTTGTAAATGATTAAGTGCTATAAATCAAGATAAACATATTTTTTTTATTTTTAAATTTAGGCATATACAGTTTTGCTATCATTTCTACTACTATAAAATTATTATTAGTTATATGTCTTATATGAATGTGATCACAAATGCAAACATACTGTCCACACTTTCTATTATTGAGTATATGAAAAACATCTAGATTATTTTTACATCATTTTACAGATTATTATGAAAATAAAATTTTAGAAAAAAATACATTTTTGTAGTTAAATTTCAAAAAAGGAAATCAAACAAAATTTATTTGTGAACCCTGTCAAGGATCAACTGATCTATTTTCATGGCTCCCAAAGTTTGGTTTAATGGGCAATCTAAAATGTTTTCAGCTATCTTTAGCAAAAAGCCCCACAAATTTGGTCATTTTTTAATAGGAAAATAAACTTCGGCGTTTAATTACATTAGTTAATACATCATTGCAAGTTGGAAAATACAAAGATGGAATCTTAAGATCCAATATTAAGATCTAACTCTTATTGGCACTTATTTAAATGTGGCATGCACTTTACAGGTTATAACTCATGAATCATCAGAACTATTTACAAGGTAGATGCTAATATTATTCCCATTTTACACATGAGGAAATAAAGGCACCGAGATTTTTTTATACTTTTCCCAAGATCAAACAGCAAGTAAGTGACAAGTCCAGGTTATAAATCCAGGTAATCGAATTCCAGAACTACATACTATGCAGCCTTATGGTATAACCACTAAAATTAGCTTAACACACAGCATTCAGCATAAGGATTATATTCCTACCACCTTCACCTCTGCCCTTGTATTTTTCTTAGTCTACAAGACTGATTTTCAGCCAAAATAATATATATGGAAGACTTAATTTTATTTTTCTTCTGTTTCACTTCCTAGACTATGGAAAACAGCATCCTGGACTCTGAGAATGAGAGCCATACACTAGGAACGATGGAACAGAATCTCCATATGGTTTTGATCTATATACTCTAAGTATTTATAAAGGTTGTAAATAAATTTTTGTATTGCTTTAACCCTGTTAATTTAACTCTTTGTTTTTTACAGTATAAATTAATCTTACCTGACAAAAGTAGCTATATTATCACTTATTCAGCAAATATGGAAGCCTGGGCTAAGAGTTGAAATAACCAAGGTCACTCAGCTGATAGATATTGAAGTGTGACTGTCCCTAAGTCTTGGAATAAAAGTACATACGTATAGTCCTCTATATTTTCTCATTCTACACAAATAAGAATGCAAAGGTGAAGAATAAACAAATAAACATGTTTTCTACTAGGTCAGGTAATTTTGTATAGGGTAATATTTTATATTCCCTGAATTATCCAGTAAATTGACACTTTATTTTGCTATCAAAGTTATTATAAAATATTGCATTCTACTCATTCATTTGTGTTCTTATAGTTATCTTGGAATAGTTCTCTCAGGGAAGAAACGAAGCTAGATTCATTGGCATATTTAATTCCAGGCCAAAGCTTCTTTGTATCTGAACTACCCTTTGGCATAGATCACTAAGCTGCCTTTAATATGACTTAAAAACAGTAAAAAAAAAACAAAAAGACCTCTCTAGAGAGTTTCTTTTGATACCATTAAAGTACTCTGATCAAGAGCATTAAATTGCAATCAAATTGACCTGGATTTAAGTCCAAGCTTTCTAGCTCTGTGGCCTTGGTAAAAGTATTAAGAAGCCTCGTTTTCTTTATCTGTAAAATATTGATAATAGTACAATTCACTGTATAGGATTGCACTGTGTGGATTAAATGAGAAAATGCATGTGTTTAATCCATTGCCTAGCATTTAATAAGTTCTTGAAAGGAATATCACCAAAGAATCTTAATCAAGAAGAGAAAATACAGGGTCTTAGGAAATGAAATTCAAAACGGAGATCTGAAGGGAAAATCTGAGGCTAATTCAGGAAGGAAAATGGAAGTTCATTAGCTCTATCGCCATCCAGGTTGAAGTCATGCCAGAAGACTTTAGAAAAGAGACCTTCTTGAGAATGAGGTCAGTAAAATAACTGTTGTTATGAATGCATTTCTATGAGAGCGCTTGGGAAGGCTAAACGATACATATTTTGAAAGCTAAGAAAATGGGAGGTGAGGTTGACACTCATATTCTGCTCCGGGGTAGAGATGAGAGAGTAAAGAAGTATGACCTTTCAGATAAAGAGCTCAAAAAAAAAAAAAAAAAAAAAAAAGAGAGAGAGGTGGCCATCAAGGTGAGTTTCCCTAAGGGAAGCTGTGTAAAATGTACTCAGAGCTTTCTCTCTTAGTAGCGAAGTTAGTAAGTTAAATCTTACTATGATTTAAAAATAGAGAGACTGTCTTATGTTACACTGGAAAGCCTGCTAGGTTACCTTAACCTCAGCAAGGTGTCAGGGTCTTGCAGAGAGGGAAGATAAAGAAACCTGCTTTCTTAAATAAGTAATTAAAATGTAATATGATAGCTGCTGTAATAACATTTGTAAGTCACAACAGAAATACCAAAGAGATTGAAGTCAATTTTTTGGGAGAGATAGAGAAATTTTCAAGGTACCTAGATCTTTGAGGTTGGAAATTAGTATAGAAAAGTGGGACAGGTATCCGGGCAGATAAACAGCAGGTGTACTGGCAGAAAGGAGAGAAGGACAAATCTATGGGAAAGGCAAGTGTTTTGAAGAGAAGGTAGCAAACTACTGGGATTAATATGGTAGAGTAATTCCTGATTTTAAAAAAGTTGGTTCTAGAATAATGAACTTGGCCTTAAAACCTGTGAAAATTGGAATGTTTTTAAACTAGAAAGAGTTATTCTGTAAACAGGTCTTTTAGAAAGACATTAATTTTGTTGAATGTTTCAATTGCATTGAGACATACAGCATGAGTAGTAAAACCAACAAAAATTAAAATGAAAACAAAAATGTGTGCTTTAGTTCCTATGTCTGCCATAGAAAATTATCAACTTGCTGGCTAAAAACAAAATAAATTTATTTTTTCACAGTGTTGAAGGGTAGATGTCTACAATCAAGTTGTACACGGGGTCTTGTTCCCTACGAAGGATGTAGGGAAGAATCCATCCCTGCTTCTTCAACTTCTGCTAATGCACAGCAATCCTTAGCATTCTTGGGCATCACTCCAATCTCTGCCGATTTATATGCCCTTCTCTCCTTTGTCTATGTCTGTGTCTTTTCTTTTAAGAACACTAATATTGGATTTAGGAAACTGTAGTCCATATGGCTTCATCTTAATTTAATTAAATCTGCAAAGACCCTATTTCCAAATAAACTCACATTCTGAGGTTCTGGATGGACAGAAATTTGGGGAGGCACTACTTAACCCACTATGGTCTACCCTCTGTTCCCACCAAAATTCGCATCCATCCACATGCGAAATGCATTTTCCCCATCCCACCATCTCCAAAGGTTTTAGCTCATTCTAACATTAACTCTAATTCCAAAATCTCATCTAAATACCAATAACTCCAAAAGTTCCAAATCTCATTATTTGAATCAGGTATGCTCACCAAATTTTATTGCATTTGGAGAGAGAACTAGTTTTGTAATTGTCATTGTCACAGTAATTACACAACTTAGTAAGAAAACTAATGAAACGTAAATGCAAGAAAATAGATTTCTAATGATTTATCCATGTTTGGAGAAAAAAAACAGCTAGATACTAAAGAGTATTTACTCTATGTTTCCATATATATGAAGTTCAGGATGGGCAATACTTATCTACCGTGATAAAAGTGAGGATAGTGATAACATTGAGGGGGTGGGGCAGATATTAAATTGAAGGGGTAAGAGACATAAAGGAAATTAACTTCAGGACTGAAGGAAATGTACTATGTCTTGAGTTGGTTAAGGGTTACAGAGGCATATACATAGGTAAAAGTATATCTAGCTGTACATTTACAATTTATATATTTTGTTGAATTTATAATGATAAAATAACTCAAAATAAAAACAAGTCCAAAAAAAGGAGATTTTTATTTCCCATCTGAAAACTCTTGGGACTGCTTTAAATAGACTCAATAAATTAGAGATGCTTAAAAATTTGTTGAGTAAGCATGGGAGAGGCAAGTATTAAAGACTGGGAGAAAGTCACAATAATCTGGAAAAATTTCTCCTTCATGTCACTTTCACAGGGAGTTTATTTTTCTCAGATAATACATTATGCATGTAGCTTCTTTAAAGATAACACCAGAACATCATCCAGTACAACTTGTTTAAAGCAAGTACCATTTATTGGCATTCGAACATAAGTTTATGTTTTAATATATTTTAATTTGAGCGTATATATGCCTTTAAAAATTATTTCCTGCTTTTCTAAATTTTTATTAACTCACATTCTTTCTGCAATAATAGCATTAAAATGAAAGGGTTTTTAGTATATATACTAACATTATATTTCTTCTCCATTATATAAATATGAAAAATGAATCTCAAAAAGTCTAACAGCATTTATAGTTAAATAACGAAAAGTAAATCTAACGTCAGAGCCTAAACCCTTTTCTGTAACAGGTTCATTGAGGTATAATTAATATACAAAGAACTGCACATATATAACATGGACAATGATGTGTTTGGACATATGCAAATACCCATGATACCATCACCACCACCAACTGAGCCTAAACCCTTAATTTTTAAGTTTTATTGCTTTTTGATACTGAACTGCTATTTACATAGCTCAGACAAAGGATATTGCAGACCTGATCTAGGAAAATCAGGATTGAAATACAGAATTTGTACATCAAATTCTACATAAATATCAAAAAGAATTAAAAAAACATTTCATCAACTATGTTTATGTGGCAAACCTAGCTTTAAAAAAAAAACACTGTTAAATGATTTTTTTACTGATACTTTTCATAAAGAATCCATTCTAACTAAAAGAAAAAATGCAATTATAAATCGGCAAAACAAACAAAAATAGGTAAGAATTTACCAAGATGATGAAATCAATTCTAATTTAGAAAATACCTGGAAACAGAGTAGACAATTTTCAGTTTCTCATGACAACAGAGTATAAAACAATTTCTAGCAAACAGTGTGTCATGCCATCTTTGACCACAAGGGATGAAAGCAGTTTTAAGTAACAAAAAAAAAAATCAATATAAAATTACATTTAAAACTTTTTTCTTTCTTTAAGAAGTCATATTAGCAGCCAGCATTTGTGAAATTGAAGAAAAAAAAAAAACCACTGTACAAGTCTTTCTTTACCCTCTCATATCAGGAATAATTTCCCTCAGAATATATTTTGTAAGATCCCTAAACATCATTTCTTGTAAAATTTATAAGGTGAAAAGGTAAAAATCCAAGTCTTCACATAGTGTCAATAAGTATCTGAAGCAAGAATATATTTTTGTTTCATCATTCCATAGAACTTAGTTATTATCAAGGAATTCTTTTCTATCTTGATTTATTCTCTTTACCTTGTACAGATTCTGTAACAGCATATGCCGTGTTGCTAGATAAGTCATTTCATTTCTCTTTGCAATTCAGTTTGATTCAAAATTTAATGTCGTTAAATACTGCCTTTGTCAATTCCTCTTTGAATTCAGTAATCCTCTAAGGATCAGTACCCTCAAGCACAGAACACTTGATAATCTCCCAACATATGGGCTGTGATCCACTTAGTAATGATAACTATAACAAAAATAGAAAAAGACTTACAGCACTGGTTCTCATACTTCAACATACATCAGAATACCTGATGAACTTGAACATTAGGTTCTTCCAAAACCACATCTATATTCCCTGTTTCCTTGAATCATTCCTAGGACCACCCAGGTTAGTGAGGGTCCTCTGATAAGCCAATGTTAAAATGAAATTAGAGGTACAAGAGAGGAATTGGAGGAAATGCCTGATAAAGATGAAAGAGAAATACTGGAAAAGGTGGGGAAAGCATTCAGACTAAGAGGTAAGTGTGACTCCATGGAGGAAAAGGGGAAAGAAAAGAATATTTGATAAAAAAGACTCTCAGAGTACAGCATAGTTCTAAAATAGCTTTGGCAAAATTGAGTCAGTGGGCCAAAGTCACCTTTTGAAGGAGTCCTGGATCCTGCAAGAATATAGCGTCTTTAGTATACATACTCTACTTAGTCACTGGCTAGGAGGAGCCTTTGTGCATAAAATAAGATAGATCCAAAAGGGCTATAGTCAGGACCATCAGTTAGTCTTTCTCCTGCAGCGGGAGGTTCCGAGTGTCACATTTTTATGGCCAACATAACTTGTCAAAACACATTTCTGGGCTCTACCCTGAAGAGTTTATGATTTAGCAAGTTTGGGGGATGAGTCTGAGAATTTGCATTTCTAAAAAGTTGCATATGCTACTGATCTAGTGACCACATTCTGTAAAATACTAGCCTATATATAACAGCATTTAGTTTCACTTTCCTCTTTGGATATCTTGGATATCTTAACTCTTTTAATACAAAATACTTCTGCAGCATTTTATTTAGTATTTTATCGAATAGTTCTGTGAGTGTTAGTTTAGAAAAATACATAAATGCAGCTAGAAAAACCTGCTTTAAAAGCACTGTGCTGGTACTAAAGAAAACCCCTGGGATTCCTTTATTGCTTTCTCTTATTACATCAGCGAAGAAAAACTGACTTTTCTTTGTTACATTTTAATAGTTAATAGCATGTATATTGAAACAATACATTGAAAATTCATAATGCATACAGGAATTAAAGTTATGAGGTGAGAGTACGGTTGGGAAAAGATTTATTTAATTCTCCAAATATGCTAAAGATGCAGACATAAATCCTGGTGCATTGTATCCACACGAAGTGAAAAAATAAAAAAAAAATGACTTTATTCTTCTGCACTAGGAACGTGCAAATCCCTTCTATTTTCTCAGGTAAAATCGAAGTTTGGACAAGAATTATAGGAAGTAATTTAAGTAATAAGATATAAACTTTTGCAGTTTCAGAACTTAGGTTCAAATCTTTAATCCATTTTGAGTTGATTTTTGTGTTTGATGAAAAATAAGGGTCTCATTTTATTCTCTTGCCTGTGGCTATACTATTTTCCCAACCCCTTTTTAAAAAGCAACTATCCTTTCCCTATTGTGTATTCTTGGACCTTTGTTGAAAGTTAATTGAAAATATATGTGGGCATAATCAGTTAATGGAAAGCAACTCTTTAATTATTTGAACTTATCCAAAAAATGTACCCTTTGTTTGCCCTCACACACAAAATTTGAAATTGGCATCAAGTATATTATGAGTGTCTCACTGAATGAGTGAAATAAATAAACTACATTTGAATCATATCCAGCAGTCCTCTCTTATCTATGGGGAATATCTGCCAAGACCCTCAGTAAATGCCTGAAACAGCAGATAGAACCAAATCCTGCATATACTATGTTTTTTCCTATACATATACACCTCTGATAAAGTTTAATTTATCAATTAGGCACAGTAAAAGATTAACAACAAGAACTAATACTAAAATAGAATAATTATAACAGTATACTGTAATAAAAATTATGTGAATGTGGTCTCTCAAAATATCTTATTTCGTGGATAGAAGATTGGTGTTTCTCTTAAATCTTAGTAACTTCAACATATGATTATTTTTCTTTCCTTATTCAGTTTAGAATTTTCATCTTTTCACTGAAAGAAAGCACTTTATGACTTCTCTTTGACATATCTAAATTACCAGCATCACTACTCTTGTGCTTTGGGGCTATTATTATGTAAAATAAGGGCTACTTGAATACAAGCATTGGGATACCTTGACAGTGATCTGATAACCAGGACTGCTACTAAGTGACTAACAGATATATAGCGTGGATATGCTGGACAAAGGAAAGATTCATATCCCGAGCAGGACAGAGCAGAATGATGTGAAATTTCATGGTGCTGCTCAAAATGTTATGCAATTTAAAACTTTTGAACTGTTTACTTATAAAAGTTTCCATTTAATATTTTCTGACCGTGGTTGAACATGGGTAACTGAAACCACAGAAAGCATTTGAAATGTATAAGGGGGAACTACTGTAAAGTGGAATTTTTTTCAGTATGACCACACCGTGAAATTAGATGTATACCTATGTATTAAAAAGTATTTACTTTTAATTATTTGCTGCACTTTTGTATTTGTTGATATTACTATAAATTAATCCATACACCTCTAATTCATTCTTTTCAATGTCTACAAAATATTGCATGAGTTAGATAGATGATAATTTATTCAGTTATTTTTCTATTGATATACCTACATTTTCTACTTTTTTTTTCACACAATGATCTTTCAAGTCTGAACCTGATAATATATCCCTGCACACCATCCAAGATCAAAAAGACATTTAGAGGATACAGAACTCTCTTTTGCCACTACCTACCTCTTTGCCTCATTGACTCTCATACAGCCTTCCATATTTCCAGTTACATAAATGCATAAACACACAGACATATACACCCTTCATTTCTTAACTAGGTTGTTACTTCTTTAGTAATTTAACTAGGCTGTCTAGTAATTTAACTAGGCTGTTACTTCTTTAGTAATCTTTCTTTGATTTTTCTAGGTTTTGTTTTGACCTGAGTAAATGTCCCCAGAACACCATGTGTTAATCTGTTGCACTTATTATTGTTATAGTACATTAATTTGTGATTTTTGTATTTGTCAGCCTTCTGAGTTAAAAAAATAATTTTCATAAATATAGGGAGTCCTTTTTTATTTTTAATTTTATATTTTTGTCACTTTAAAATTTTGAGCACTTCATACAGAGCATTGATTATTAGTACCATATGATATATTTCATGAATGAATAAAAAATTTATAGTAGATACAAAAAATACAAAAGTATAAATAATAAAATAGTACAACTATTGAAAGTATAAATTAATATTTTAAGAAAAAGGAGCAATATGAGTAATTTTCAATATTTCAAATATATGTGATTGCTAAATATAAATTGAAATTTGAATATTTTAATAGACAGCAAAAAGAGAAACATGGGATAAAACATAGTTCATAGTTCTTCAAAAGAATTAACATGAAATTTCTTACATGGTACTTAAATCTAAAAAGAATGTTTTTATCTTAGGCTTATTATAAAGCAATAATTTTCTGGAAAATTAATTTTTCTCATCCATTTTTGGAATTGATATCTTTTGGGAATAATGAGAAAAATCATAATCGCAAACTATTATGTAGCCTTGCTACATACATGCTTAGTCCTTTTCTAAGCACTTAACATGTTACACGATAATCTCTTTACATATCTTAACTCACAAGTCTATTATTATTTCCTTTTTAATGAGAATAATAAGATACATGAAGATTAAGAGATTAAGTAACCTGGCCAACTTCCTAGAGCTAGCAAGTGAAGAAGACAGGATGTTATTCTAGTTAATAAAATAAAAATAAAAACAATAATAAATACGCAGATAGCATAGATAAAATTAAAAAATGATCCTCACATGACTTGAGTTTTATTTATAATTTTCTCTCTGCACATGTATTTTTCTTCTAAGCAGTTTAAGACACTTTCAAATGCCTATTGGTGAGTAACAGATCTAAAAACTTGATGGCGTAAGCAGCATTATTTCTCATAATTCTGTAGAATGACTGTGGTTAGCTGAAGGGTTCTTCTTTTCACATGGTATAAGATGCATTCCGCTTCTGTATCAGCTAGACTGAAAGATCAAGAAGGCTTTAGTTATAGTGCTGGTATGCGGGGCCTCTCTACATGGTGAGCTCTGCTTCCTCACAGCATGACCTCAGGGTAATTGAACTTCTTATGTGGCCGTTGGTTTCGAAAGGAAAAAAGCAAAAGCTGCCAGTACTAGTAAGAGCTGGGTTTGGACTACAAGGTCACTTTTACAAATTCTGTTAGACAAAACATGTCACGAGTCCAGTTCAGACTGAAGGGAAGAGAGACTAGACTCTACCTCTTGATGAGAGGGTGTGTGATTACTTGTGGAGAGGAAAAGCATTGTCGGTGACCATCTTTAGGGACTCTAGCACAGATAAGCATCAATGTTTTATTATTTTTTTTCTTTTGATTATTAATTTTCCTACTATTTTGTGGCAGTGCTGGAAATGGAATGTGAAACAGAGGTAAGAGTAACTAACAAACAGAAATATAAGGCAGTTTATATAACCCAAACATTAGTATTTTCATTTGGAATTAAACTGGCTCTGAAAATCCTCATTTTTCTATAGGCTTATATAGGGGCAAGGAAAAGCAAGCAGCTTGAGTGAAGGGCCAGAGGCAAGAAAGAGGGATGTGGTTTTGGAAGACTGTAAGTCAAGAAGACAAAAAAAAATCCAAGGAAATTGAGTGTATTCAGTATAAGATTAGAAAGGGAAGGATTGAAATGTGGAGGACTTTGAATTATAGGCTGAGGATCTAAACTTGATATTCTTGCCCAGAGCCAGCCCTGGGCTTACTCTTTAAAACTCAGTAAAGACAACATAACAAAGGAAAATTAATAAGTTATTTTGACTCGGAATTGTCTAAATCTTGTTGATGTTTAATCGGTTTTTGAACACATATTTTTCTTGTCTTGAAATATGATAACAAATGTTTTGAACAGGCATGTTCTTGATAGTGTCAAACAAATTATTCCAGTGTGAAATGTATTAGAAAGTGTCATTCTCAGAGAAAAGATTTAAATGATCCTTTTTAGAATTATAAAGCAAAAGGGAATCGAGAAAAAAAGTCTTCCAATTAAAATAATATGTTTTAAAACTCCATCTAATTAATGATGTTAGTACTATTAATTAATATAAGTTATTTAAAGCCTAATTTCGACATGAACTCAGGATGCATCAATATGCTCCCATTCTCCATGTGCACCCGCAGCCCATCTGTGCTTGAATACTGGCAGCAATACGCCTATCTTTACAAACAACCAGAGAAAGTGAAAGGAGAGGTATTGATTAAGTTATTTGACTCAATTGTATGCTTCTTTGTAATTAAAGGTATTGCCAGTGGATAAAGAACTATAGAAAAGTGAGTAGGAAACTTGAAGATTTTGAAATATAATTTGAGTTTTCTAAAATATTAATACATGCTATGCATCAGACACTCTTCTAAACACTCTAGAACTATTACTTCATAGCAACCTTTTGCATTAGGTACAATTATTATCTTTATTTTACAAAGGAGATACATGAGACTATAACCTTGTGGAAAGTCACATGTATAGGTAATGACAGATTTACCTAGTAGGTGATAATTGGAGTAGCTCTTTTATTATTATTAGTTGGCTAAGAAAAATCTTTGAGGAGGTAGCATTAGAGAAGATACTTAAATAATGAGAGGGAGCCATAAGAAGAGTCAGGGCAAGGAGTTGCAGGAACAGAAAACATGCGCACAGGACCCTAAGATGGGAATGAACTTGGTTTATTCAAGGAACAGGGATAAAGTGAGTATGGTTAAAGCATGAGGAGTGAGAGAGAGAGTTAAAGGAAGGGAGAATGTAGACAGAGACAGCAGATTTTGATGAGACCTGTGGGATATAGCAAAGGATTCGGCATTTTATTATTAAAAATCAATGGTTAAGTTTCATAGTAAATTATTAAGTAAACTATTATATTATATAAAATTACTATTATAGTTTACTTAATAATTTACTATGAAACTTAACCATTGATAAAGTTTAATGAAAGATGATTAATTCTTCATACTTGAAATATTTCTTTTGAAAGATTCAATAGCAGTATTTAGTTTCTCAATAAACCAGAATTCTGTAGTTACAACAGTATAAATATTATTGGTTGCCTTATTTTAATCTGTAGAAGAAACAATTTGAATAGCTCTTAACATTATAAATATAACTAACAAAAATGATGTTAATAAAAAATTGACAGAAGCATAAGGGTACTTGTGGTTATGAAAGTAAGCTCATTATTCATCTTTTATTATAGTGCATTTCTAGATACTGATTGATTTTGACAAATACAAAAAATAGGAGTATAATCATATTAGAGCTATAGAGCTAGCCACAAGGATAAAATTTTAAATAAAAAAATGTTCAGAATGTCTAGATGCCAGCCTTGATACTGAAGTTTGGATGTGAAGAGATGGAATAGGATAGTTTAGTATTTATTTATCTATCTATCTATCTATCTATCTATCTATCTATCTATCTATATATTTATTTATTTCTGAAATCTTGATTTACTTACACTTTCAGGTAAAAATCTTCCCACTGAAAATGTCTCTTACTGTTCTTTGCAGGGAAAAAAAATACAGAATTGAATAGGTCATTGGGGTGAGCCACAACACCAATTTTCATATTCTTATGATAAAAGTTGGTCCCAAAGAATAGACAGTTATGTAATATTCAAGAAATAAAATTCCACACTCAAAACATGCATTAGGATTAAAATCTTACACACCAACATCCCTTTCTCACAACAACTACTTTAAGTGTAATAAGAATAAGAAAAACATGTATATAAAGTACTTTAACCTTTTCCAGAAGATAGAAAGCTATCACTAATAATTGAAATCCATGCTTATATATTCATTGTAAATAGCTGATAGTATTTGGCCCAAAGACTTCAAGATATTTTCATTTTTGAAGTCTTACATATTTAGTGCATACTATTTTCACTAAATATATTAGCCTTCTTCCACTTCTCAAATGTTTTTTTTTCCAATATGCTTTTGTGTAATTGGAAATTACACAAAATATTGGAAAAAGACTGTATTTGTTTTCCCAGGTCTTCACAGCCCAAAGCTGAAATGTATTCCATTCTAGATTTCTAAATTGAGGAGTTGATTATATTTGGCCTATCTGAATTTGAAGAAATTATATCTTATAGTAGCCCACTCGCTTTTGATGAGTTAAATTTTATTTATTTGAAATATACATCTTACATATCTACATTTTTAAAAATGTAACAGTAACCAGTCTTTTAAAGTATTATTATTAATAGAGAACAGGTCTTGAATTTTAAACATCAAGAAGTACCCTATACTAAAGTTTTATTATTGTTTTTAGAGTTTGAAAACCACACATGCAATATGCAGCATCTTTAAATTTCACAGGTGTTCAGTGCAGATGCTGATAAACAGATGCAACTCTGTAATGTCTCGCAATTTGCCACCAACCACGTTGAGCTAAAATTAAGCAAAAAATAATAAATTTTATGGGTCATTGGCTAGCGAAATAGCATAACATGATCCTTTTCGTGATGCAAGGAATCATGTCAGAATTGAAAGTGTCAAAAACATTTTTAAATACCTGAAATAATTTATCAACTGCTGAGAAATCATAGCTAGGAATTAAAAGCACACAGCATAATCAAAATACTGTACAGCTATACCTTGGTGACAAACCTAAAACTAAATTTGCCTTGTAAAGAATTGCTCAAAATGATTGTCACCAAATTATCAAATTTATTTCTAGTATGGATTTGCACTGAATAAGCCCATGCTTGATACTATCATTGCTTCTTTCTCCTGCTTCCCTATCAATAATAATATCTTCTTATAAGCAGATATATGGGAAATCTATAACAAAGCAAACAAGGACGCAGGGGAAAAAGTACAAACAAGTTTAATTTAGTTTGAATGTTCTATTGTGCGCTTCCTTGGGTACAAAGTGAATGTATCTAGTCACAGTTTTATGGCTATGCTTTGTTAAAAAATTTTAAAAAGTCTGTATTGACATCTGAGAGTAACAATAAATTTTAATTATAAGGATAAATAAAAACACTATTCTCCATTTTTAAAATTTCCTCAAAATGCTCACCTTGCTGTTTCTATTAATCCTGGACTATAGTATCATGATTATGATTCAATTCTGATCAAGCCTTCTTTATTTTTCTTTTTTAATACTAAAATTTTTTAAAATTATAGTTGACATACAATATTATATAAGTAAGGTGTACAACATAGTGATTAGACATTTATATAACTTATGAAGTAATCACTTTGACAAATCTAGTACCTATTTGACACTAAACATTGTTATGACAATATTATTGACTATATTCCTTCTGCTATTCCTATACTTTATATCTCTATGACTATTCTGTAACTACCAATTTATACCTCTTAATCCCTTCCCCTATTTCATCTATTTTCCCAACCCCCTTCCCATCTGCCAACCATCAAATTGTTCTCTGTATCTGTGAGTTTGTTTCTGTCTTATTTTTTATTTTGTTCTTTAGAATCCACACATAAGCAAGATCATATGGCATTTGTCTTTCTCTGTTTGACTTACTCTACTCAGTACAATACCCTCTAGGTCCATTTGTGTTGTTGCAGATGGCAAAATTTAATGTCTGTCTGTCTGTCTCTTTATATATTTATATATATGTAGTGAGAGACAAAGATAATATATAAATGGTGAGAAATAAATTATATGTAATACATAGTGAGAGATGAAGAAATAACATATAGTGAGAGATGGAGAGCTAATACATACAGAGAGATTTTATATATTTAGTAAGAGATAGAGAGATTATATATATATATATATAGGTATATAAGCAATATGAGAGGTAAAATCCCTTCAAAAGAATATCCTTTGACACACATTTACATGAATTATAAAGATTCTTTCCAATGTATAGGAAGAAGGGCAGAACTAATTTTAACTATCTCTGAATTTCAGAAGCCCAAAAATCAAATTTCTTTTGTAATATCATTGACTTTATAAATTTTATTTCACATGTTTTCTCATCTGTAATGGAGGTATTTTATAGGACTGTTGAGATTAAATAAATGCATATATTTGAGTCATTTAGAAAAGCTTCACATTAGTGTAAATGCTATGTATTATTTATTATGTACCTTTTCATAATACCATCTATTTAACAATTAATCTTTAACAGATGTCTTTGTCTCCAGTAAGATGTTTGGAAGTGTCAGGAAATAGAACTCAATTTGTGCTAACATTAAGATATATCTAGAGAATGATTTTTTTTTTTTGCTTTTACTAAATTTCTGATTCAAGTGTTTCCCCTATAAATATAATATTTATAGTAAATGTAAATATAATGTATTATCTATCTATAATATCTATATTACAAAAGATAAAAGTTCATATACATATTTCTATATGTTCAGATAATCCCCAGAAGCACCAGCATTCCAATGAAAGAATAGTCAGTGATATCTTCTGCTTATTCCAAAGTCTTTAAATGGTTTTTTACAATCTTCAAGAGACATGAAAACAACCAAGAAACAAAAAATACTCAAAAATGCCATTCATTAGATCCTACTTAATCTTTGTGTATAATGTGTTTGTGTTTATTTGTTAATGTTGATGGAATAAAAATGAAAGAGTGGGCAAGTTTACAAGTAGAGACAGAAGATACTATGGGGAAAACATCTGAATCAGAAATTTAGTAGAAGCATAGATGATAGATAGATAGATAGATAGATAGATAGATAGACAGACAGACAGACAAATAGATGATAGGGACAGAGAGATATGGACATAGTGACTTATGGCACCTCGAACAAACCATACTATTTTAAAATTTTGTAAAAATTATTACATGAATATAACTGAAAGCAATGCAAACTAATTATCTTCTAGAGACAGACGTATAAATTCTGATGGAGGTTTAATTAATATACCTCATCCAAGGAAAAGCTAGTTTTGTGTCATTTGCAAATTTATTTCAATATTCCTGATTTATAAATATGTCCGCTATTTAGAGTTTACTTAGAATAATTTCTTACATTTTAACAGTTTTCTCATGAATTAATGAGTTAAATAAAATCTCTAAAACAGGTTATATTTGTAAGTCAGTTTTTAAAAATGGTCTTAACAAATTTTTTAAATTAGCATGACTAACTTAAAGAACTTTTGATTTAAAAATATTTTTTGTCTAAACACTTCAAGAAAAACAATTTTAAGTTCTTAATTTAGACATAATTAAAAAAATTATATCACTAAAGGATAGTTTTTAAAAATAATTACACTTGTATTCCTAGGGATGAAAACCAGTCAGAAGAAATATTATAATTATATTAACATAATGCAACCTTGTTGGTCATTGACAACAATAAGTTACCATAAGTGATTACATTTTCCAGTATTTCTGTCGAAGAAAAACTAAGTCCAAGACAAAATTAGCAAAAAATGTTTATTCATAAACTGTGGCAAGGGAATCCATCTGCCACTGCTTTTGTTTAGTAGAGTTTCAATGTCTTGTAGAAGAGCTTAAGTTATACAGAGTAAAAAAGAAAAAGACTGAGACAGTCTCTGATTGACAAGCAGTTCCATTAAGTTGGGATTGTTGAAAGTGGGAGATTTTCTACTTGGTCTTCAGGTATACTGGGAAACCTTGGTTGGCTGCCAGGGGGCAAGTGAGCAGTTTGAGAACATTTCAAAAGAAGACAACGTGTTTATTAAGAACTGAGTATTTTCTCTGGGTGGCCATTTCTTGGAACAAGCGTGGGTCTATAGAAAGCTTTTTGGTGGTTAAATTGTCATAATGGTCCTGCAGAGCTGCAAGAGGTGCTGCCATGGAAGCAATTTCTGTGTCCCCAGAGGATTTTCGCCTTCTTTAAAGCCATGTTTCCTATTGCTTATGCAATTCAGTTAACTTTTAAATATGCTATCTTCTATGTTTTTGCTGTGCTTTGTACATTACTATTTACATTTTAATAAATTTATATCCTGAATCTTCCAAACCAGATATGCTGTTTAACTGCAATTACATTTACAATTACATTAAAATGTCTTCTATATTTTATACCACCAACAGTAGAGATTGAAATCTCAGTTGCTAATGAAGTTAAAAGTGCCTTCAGTGTGTGCATATGTGTGGAGCTCATTCCATTATACTTAAAATATAAACCATATTTATATATATTTTGCTTTATTATGTTACTTTTTATGTTATTTATTCCAGTATTTCAATTGTAACCTTTAGTCCACCCATACTGCTACTGTTATTTAAAGCAAACAATTTCATTTGTTTAGTTGTAAATAGGGATTAATTTACAATGCAAGATTTTCTGTTAATCCCTACATTTGATATAATCAGTCTTCCAATAATACCTGGGTCTTTCTGTACAAATGCCTTAGTTGTACAACAAAATCTTCAAAACCCTTTAAGATTCTAATATAAAAAGTAAAGTCAAAAGACAAAATCGTATGCATAATAAGTAGTGATTAAATGCCCAAGTTTATAATACACCTTGTGTTTTTCATCATGGGAGCCAAAAATAAAGAAAAATGGTACATTAAATTAAAGCATCTACAAATTTGAAAAAGTTCTGTACATCTGTAAAAAGATGCCAGCCAGAAGTAACCCAATGTTATGGCGTGAACAATTCTGAGACCCACGGAGCCAATTGAGATTAATTATGAGCCTTTATTAGCCGGCCGGCGACGGACTCTCTACCACGCAGGGTTAGAGGAGATCAGCCCCGAGCTTTCAGAGGAGCCAGCTGATAAAGCTTAAGACCATATCCTGGTGGTCTCCTGAACAAGCCAGCAGATTACAGAAGTGGAAGTTGGCTGTTAGCATATCTTTGCCCGGAACAACACCCTTAATTAACAAGTAAATGGATTACAGAAGCAGACATTGGCCATCTTCATATCTTATACAATACACTTCCTAAACCACACACAAGCAAGTAGGACAACTTCTGGTATCTAAAGATATTTCTTCCCTGTAGCTGATTTAGCTAGTTGGCTCACTTGAAAATTTTCCACCCTTAACACCAGGGGGAAGAGATCTGCATGAAAATGTAACCATACGCTCTTAAAAATATACATCTAAATGCCACACATTCAAGGGTAAGGGGGACATAGAGTTAAGTGAGTGAGGATAAGGTATGAAAGATAGGTCAGCACAGAGCCACAAAAAGTACTAAGATGTTGACAAAAGAGGCTGCATGATGCAAATACGTATTGACTTTTCATAAACATGTGGTTCTTCACCTAAAAACATGAACCCAATTATTGCACACCTCAGTAAAGCCATCAATATCAGCAGGAGGAAATGACCCAGAGAATGTTGCCCGTTCATTCCAAGGTCTGAACAGGAAATAACAGTGAACTGGGAATATTGATTTAATGCCTAATCATCATTAAACAATATGCCTGTGGACTTGTAATTATTGGTTTAGAGGAGCAGGCAGTGATAATATATAAATCTTTCATACTAGAAGTGTAAATATTTGCATTAACATTTGCCTTGGGGATCACAGTGTCTGTAGATAATCAATATAAAAAGATATATTCAGAAATCCTCCACATGTACACTCTCAAAAAAGAGGCCACATTTTGTGCATAGCAGTCTAGAAATTAAATATTCGCTAAAAAAGACACTCTAACTAAAAAATAAAAATTAAAAAATATATTCCTGATTGAGAACTTGAGAGGAAGTTGGTAAAACTTTCCTTCTTTTAGAACTTGAGAAATTTGGTATAATATCTAAAACTTGAAATTTTGAATTTCTGTCAATTATTTAATAACATATATATTACCATGATTTTGACAAATGCCTGCCAGTGAAGGTTGATATTAAAGTGCATGATTATTCTCTGATAGGTAAAACACTTCTGTTATTCAGAAAAAGCTCCCAAATCTGCCCTGTTGGAGCCCCTTTTAATGAGGGAAAACTCATATGAAATATCCCTTTTCTTCTTCGTTTGAAGACAGTGCACAGTAATCTAGTGGAGATAGTATCCACAAAGGGAAAGATGACACTTTTTTGTGGGACGTGATTGGGAAAGAACCACCCTTGCCTTGGTGTGGTTATAGCCAAGATAAAACAGCAACATAAGATGGCAGAACATTACTCCAGACTCAGGTCTCACCTTGGCATTCACAATTGAAAACAAGTCAACTCCATTCTGAAGTAATCAGGAGACAGATAACCAATCTTTGCGTTTGACCAGGATTGATTGCCTTAGACATTGACGCTATTTTCATCGACCTTTCTAAGACAACTTTTTTTTTTCTGGGAAGACAGTTTTTGAGGATTATTCTTGGAGAGTTTAAATATACCTCTCAACTCGAGAATATCAATAACAATGATCCATGTAATGCTCTTCACCTGTTTATAATATTTTGGAATACTCTTCACATAGAATTAAATTAAATGTTTCAATTAATATAAAATCATATTTGACTATGTTGATTCAGTGGTTGGTAGAGAAAGTTGAAAACAATTTTTTCTTTTATGGGCAAATAACAGTATTTCACAATAGTTACCTCCATTATGAAATTTAAAGGGAAAGAGAATCTTTCCATATTTGTTTCATTATCCTTGCAACAGTTCCTCCTTATTATAAATGTTCAGCCACTCTGAAGACCACAGGTTCTATGAAAATATGTTCTTATTTATATTTTTATTTACTATTTATCACAATATTTAGAGTGAGTGGTAAACTCATTTTTACATGTAGGAGAAAACTGTAGCTCAAAGATACTAAGTGTATTTTATGCAAATTAGTAAGTAATGGATCTGTAATTCAAATTTATATTTCTAAAGTTCATGGGTTCTGCCATGGGATTGTGCCACTGTTGAAAATAATCATTTGTAACCATTTGCTATTCAAACACTGCCCTATTAAAAATGTCTTCATTCCACAGCCAGTAATTTGAATACTCAACAGAGGGCAGTGGCTGTGAATTAATCATATCTAGTTCCACCAAATATTGAATAGCCTGTTTGTACACACACAAAAAAACACCTATTTTTCTAGAGAAGAGACAATTGTTGCAAGGTACATAAGAAATTCTTATCTTTAATGCCAAGAAAGAGAAAGAAATTGTGTTAGATTTTCTGCATTCGAAGTCATTTCTACCCCCGTCAGTTTTCTCCAATGTTTGACAGAGTCTGGAAGCCTAGGAACTACATTCTCTAGAATCTCTTTCAGGCAGAGTTTAAGTTATAGTGCACCAATTACAGGCAGAGTCACCAGAAAGCTTGGAAAGCAGAAGCATTATGTTTCCTGTAGAAATGGCAGGCAGCCATGGCTTTCTCAGACATGAGATTTTATACCAGTTCTCAGTCTTACCTGAGAATCCCACCTTCTTCAGTAGTTCTGGTCACTGTAAACATTTTTGAGCAGTTTCCTATGGCAGAAGTTACTTCCAAATTCTACAAGCAAGTCTGTGAGGTAGTAGTGAGATTTTGGGGACTACTTCTCTAACTATTCCAGTTGTTTTGTAAGCCGCTCATTTCCTGCATAAAATCTCACTACTTAAACATTCTAGAGTGGCTTCTGTTTTCTATGACTAATATAGAGGACAAGAGAAGTAGCAAAATACAATAATTTTTCCTGGTTAGTTTCCACTCAGAGAGATTATGTGCATCCAAATACAGGAAGAAACTTTAAGTCTAGAAAGAGAAACACCTCACAATATTTTTATTATTTAGTAGGCATTATCAACAGAGAAATAGTTCAGACCTACATCCTGAGGTAGGTCTCAAACTCTCTCCTCACTAGACAGAATTAAGTAAATCTTTCACCACCTATAATGGCTTCATACTAGTGCCAAAAAGCCTAACAGTACTTTCTAGAGTCTCCATCAATTCCTTAACAGCTCTTTCCTCCAAGTAGTGGGAAATTACTTTGCTTTCAACTATGTTACCTCTCTAAAGGCTACATTGGGAAAAAACAAAACAAACAAACAAAAACCCTGTGTTTTAACACCTGTATCTCCTGCCTTTTTTCTTCTTAACTCTCGATTCCCTATTTTCAATGACTTATCAACACTTGACCAGCAGATATGACAAAACATGTAATCTAGGAGTACATTACAACTATTTAAGACCTTAACAAATGATTACTCAAATTGTTAATGGAAGACACTTTTACTAACACTCATACAGTGAAGAAATGACCCATTTATTTTCCCCAAATCTTCAAACAAGTCATTTTCAAATGATAGAATATGACATATTAAGTCGATTGAAGTAGTTTCTTATTTTTTTCTGTTTACTTTTTAAATGAGACCAAACCATTGATTGTTGTAATAGATGATTCTCAGATTTCAACACTTATTTAAAAGACTCGCTACTTTTATTATTTTACTATTATTATTATTTGTTAGTATTGCAATCATGAATTCAAGGGGTTGGTGTGATTGATCTATTACTAACAGGGGTTATGTTGGATCATTTTTAAACTTGAAAGATCTTTTATATAACAATATGCTCTACTTATGAAAATCTAATATAACAGATCTTTTTCTCTTTTTAACGTAATGTATTTAATCCTGATTTAATATCATACAACTTTGTACTCTTTTCTCCTCACTTTCTGAGGGGCGAAAAAACAGATCTGGAACTAAAAAAGAAAATGTAGACATCTAATAACTTCTATATACTTCAAAGGAATAAGTTACTTTGCTACTAAAGGAGCTGATGAAAGTTTTTCTCTGGAACCAGATATGTTCTGACAGTTAATAGAACTAATTGGTGAGGGAAATGAAATATTTAATGGATATAGGAAATTAGAAATATTTGTATCAGGAAGATGAAATTCTAAAATTACTGTATCTTCATATTAAAGGATAGCAATTTAAAAATTATAATTTCATTATAGCTTAAAAAAATCATGTTCAATTCCTAGCATAGGATATATGGGGGTAGATAAGAGCATAATCTACTAGAATATCCTTTATATATTTAAGTATTTAGGCATCTAGGACTCAGTCACAGAGCCTAAAATAAAAATACCATTCTACATATAAGGAGATCAGCTAATATGTCTGATTTGAGAATTTATTCATTGACTTCAACTGTTAGCTTCTTGAAATATCTTTGCAAATGGGGTTATAAGAATAATAAACTGTATTAAATAACCAAAAATTTGTACGAAGGACATAGTCACATTTTTAAGATGGCAACCTATCAACTAAATGTGAATTGAACCAAAATATCTCTCTTTCCCTTCATTTCTCCATGTCCGTGATGATTGAGGTTTCTAATTATCGGAATAGGGAGGTTGGTAATTCTAAAAGGTATATATGTTGTGAGGTTTCTTGGGAAACAATAATTTAAGGAATATTAGAGAAATGAAATTTTGTTTAAAGAAATATAAGAACTCATATTCTATTCCCAGGAAAAGAAAAAAATGATTTTTCTAAGAGCATGCTAAGAATATGTAGTAATTTAGAAAATGAGATAATTTACTTTTTACATTTCTTAGTATTTACTAATAGCATACTTTTCTCTAATGTGTCTGATAAGTTCCCAAAAGAAACCTGTATATCCATAATAAGACAGGCTTATCTAAAGTTAATTAGATCTGAACCCTCCCGAAAGATAACGTATTGAGAAAACAAATAACATAAGCTTGAAGTTTTAAAACAATAATAATTTTTTGAAAAATAAAATAAACTCTTTACTTTTTAATTTTAAAAAGTTTAAATCATCATAATTTTCAACTCCTGAGTTTATATATATATATATATACACACACACACACACACACACACACATACATTGATATGTATATATCAATGTATATATATTGATATATACATATCAATGTGTATGTATATATATACATTGAGTTTATATATATATATATACATATATATATATATATATATACACACACACACATTGGTATTTGAGCAAGTACAGTTTAGCTGATAAACCTGTGACTCTTGTAAATGATTTGCATTTACATTGAAGACTCTACCTCCTAAAACAGTTGTTTCAATGTGTTATATATTTCATAGCATGTAAGATATTGCTTAGCACACAAATATTCTATCTCTGCAACTCTCCATTCAAAAAATTTTCTAGAACTAATAAACAAAGTATTTTGTAAAAAATATGTGTTTACAAAGTAGTTAAAGTCCCTATCATAAAACTTCAAGCAAATGGTAGCAAATGACCTCTCTGAGGCACTGTAGCAATGACTCGGAAGACAATTTGAGTTATTGAGATGGATCCCAAATCTGACAGCACATCAGAGTTATCTGGTGAGCATTTAAAAATAAATATGAGTGTCTTAACTCAAATCTAATGAACCTTAATGTGTATGGAACAGATTTCAGGCATCTGTATTGTTAATAAGCTCCCTAAGTGACTCTGATTTATCTGTCTATAAACAATATTTTAGAACAGTATTCACTTTTTAAATGCACATACACAACAAAAACCTTTTCTCAGGAAAACAAACTATAGAGAATGAGTCATATTTGAGGTGTATCTATCACTTATTTATAGAATTCTGAATTGTTAAGATTAACACAAAATTTAGTTTCTCTATTATAATATAGCTCTCTATTAGCTCTCTATTTCAATTACAGATCTCAAGCTCTATATTTTTTACTCTTGCAATTAGATTTTCATTTCTATTTTCAGTAAAAAATTTTTGAATACCTTCTCGGTACCAGATATTATTCTCTTGAACCTTGACATCTTGGAATCATTACCACTTACATTCTGATCTTCACTCCTAGAATCTCCTATATGCAGCTCTTTTCTTGGCCCTAAGCCCATGAAAAGAGTGATTACTTCGAACAACCCTTCTGACCTCAAATCCCATTTTCCATTGTACAACATATGTGGAGAAGGGAAAAGTACAAGCTGGTGTCCTGCCTTTCTGAGGACATGTGTCCTTGGATCTAATTACTGCATAACAGGCCACAACACATGCACTAGATACTCTCAGCGCTGATTCAGTTTCGAATATAACTCACTTTAATGAATCTGTAAAAATCATTTTTATATTCTTTGCCATTAACAACATTTATGAGAAAAAAATCAGAAGCCTCCCAAACACAAAGAGATACTAAATGCAGCAGAGAGCATTGCCACCGGCTTGGTTTAGCTTCTAAAGAAAAAAAAAAAACTATAATCTGAGGATGTGGGTAATGAATTGTAAAAGATGCTTCTCCGTAAATATTGTAAGCAACTTCTCATGTAAATATCTCTGCTCTAGATGCTCCCTATAAAACCTGCATTTTAAAAAGGTATGTTCATTTAATAAGGACTGGCCTTGTGGAACTTGGATTTATGCTAACATAGCTGTATCAAGTTTTCAATTGTTATTCACTCAACTAACAAGTTTCAAAATAACAGGATTTAACACCAAAATTAATCGGTCTGAAATTAGTTGAGTCAATAATATTGGAGAGAAGTTTTTTGTTTTGCCAAAGTTTTTTTCATACCTGCAATAAGAATACCACATTGATGGCAAATAGGCTTTAACTCACTTGTCAATGTACAATAATCAATAGTGACTACATGAAGCAACCTATTGAGAAAGATTGTGAAGCCAAGTCCAGAATTGACAGGAAGTAGAGCCCTGAGATTATGTATGTGTTTGCCTTGTGTCAGTGAATGGGAATCGTGATACTGGGAATGTATTTTGCCAACCACGCCTGCATTACCCTATTAAATTACTATTATTTTTTATATCTGGTTGCTCTGTTAGTATAAGGTTTTGTTGATCACCAATTCTATTGTATTCATCTTAATATCACCACTTTAAAGTGGCACAGTGCCTGGTTCAGAGTATATACCAATAAGTGTTTGATGAATAATTCTTCTTTACTACTTAGTGGACAGTAATGCATGAAAGTGAGGAACCACGTGATCATCATATTTCTGTTCTTTTACCACATAAGATAAAGCCTCTGTAAGTGTGTGTTGACTGAAATACTCCACTGTCCAGTTGAGTCTAACATTCTGATAAAGAAATCAAAACAAACTAAAATGGAAATGTGCAAATGCTTGGAAATATATTATCAAACTTCATTCATCATAGGTGTGAATACTTAAGCTTTAGTATTATTCGATGATTATCTACTATCACAGAGAGCACTTAGTCCAGAAGATCTCACTTATTAATATTAATCAATATCAAATTATTATAAAATCCTCAAAAATAATGTAATTAAAGAATTTAATTAGCTGCCTTTCTCACCTTTATAACACTCATTTGCTTATATTTTTAGTAGTATGCTATTAGGTCATCTCTTTCATGACAACAATCCTGTAATAAAATTTTTTATAGAGAGAACAGAAAGATAATTCAGCCTTCCCTCCAGAATACTTGATTGAAATATAATTTTTTTATGACACTTTAGAAAAATTTCTTTCATCTTCACAACCCCTTTATTGACAACCTGTCAATAATTTTCTCTGTAGTTTCTTACTCAGGAAAAGCCTTATGGAAACTAGTCTCTTCATCTCATTTGGCATGATTCCCATTCAGCTAAGTCAGGACTCCCCTGCTCTCTTGTTCTTCCTGAACTTTTAGAGCACCTGGAAGTAAGGGTAGGAGGTAGGGAAGTGGAAGTGGCCATGAGCCTGGGTCTTAATGGCTTCTAAACTGGGAATAGAACGATGTCTAGTATGAGGTTTTTCTTCGGGGTGAGCGGTTCAAATATAGGGTCTATAAGATTGATTTTATACGAGGTAGGTCTTTACTTGAGGAAGGAGAAAACTAGATAGGGAGGATTATAATGGAAGTAATGCTGACAGCCCATTAGCCTCGCCAAAGCAATAGGATACACATGGAAAAAGAGAAGGTGACTCCAACCTGGGATAATATTCTATGTCTCTAGCAAGACGGTTGACTAACTTTTTTCTGTAAAAGGCCAGAGAGTAAATATAGTTGGCTTTGTGGGCCATATGGTCTCTCTTCTAACTACACAACTCTGTTAGCAAGAACGTAGCCATAGGCAATACATAAATAAATTCATGTTGCTGTGTTCCAATAAAACTTTATTTACAAAAATAGGCAGCCAATGGATTTTTCCCATGGTCCATAATTTGCTGATCCCTGCTTTAGTCTATCATTGGAGTATAAAGATTTGGCAGGGACCCTACCAAGAATATAGCCTTCCATTGGGTTTTGGAGCTAAAAATAGGAAAGACTAGTTCTCATGTATAAAATATGACTCTGTTTTAAAAGAGTTGGCAAGCTCATTAGGAGAATCCACAGATTCAGTTGCAAATTTATGAAAGCAAGAAGTCATATATTTTAAATATATGTCATAGACAACAAATATAATAGAGAAGGACAAACTCTCCTTTCATATAGGGTTGACATGGAGGAAAGAGTCTTAATCTCTTAAATAACAAATAGAATTTATGTAAATGTAGAAAGTGGAAAAGTATTTCATGTGTGAAATAAATGTGAGCAAAGATATAAAGGTTAAATCTAGGGTACCAAATATTCCAACGAGCCATAAAAATTGGCTATTTGATGTAGCCAGTGTTTATGAGGAAATAGTCTTCTAATCTACAGTTAGTTATATGTGAAATACAGTCTGTTAAACTTTTATCTTCAGGCCAAGTAGAAATACAAAGAGAACGACTCCCTTTCCCTGATGATCTATTTCACAGACACTGTAATTTACAGAAGCAAAAGAAATAAATATAAAGCCAAGTTTCTCTGTAATAAATCCGCCTGGACTATGTTGGCTGGAAAGTTATCACTTTTTTTTTTTTTTGGTAATACATGGGATTTGTAGCCTCAATGCTCTAAGACATCCTGCAAAATGGAGACAATTCAGCACATCCCTTGTGGGATTTGCAATGATAATGAAGTAGAAAAAAATAACATGTTTTGCCTCCTGGATGCCTAGCTAGATTGCAAAATAAAAACCTAGAGTTATATTAGCTCTGTTATCTGCATTTTCAAGCTGTTCAGAAATAGTGGGCTGAATGCTATAGATTTGCACATTCAGTGTAATTGTATTTAAACAGGAATAATAGCTATTTGAATATGCAGCATGTTCTCTCAAAACATAATTTTCCACTAGAAAATAAAAAACTAAAACAGAATTTTTTTTGGGGGGGGGGAGAAATAGCAGAGTGAGTGCCAACATGAACTTTATTCTACAAACTGTCAAATTCTATCACATCACCTACAACTTCACTAGGAAGTCTTATTTTCTACCCATACTCATTTTAAGAATGCTTAAGTAGGAAATGTGATCTATCTCAAAGGGAAAGAAATTGTGTAACCTATTAGGAGTCCAACATCTTCTTCATAAATGCTAACATTTTAAATATTACGGAATTGCTCTCAGCTCAAATGAACCTATGTGAATCAAACTACAGTTTACCTTTCTCATTTATTCCTCTTGTTCTGACTGCTAATCTTAGAGGAAGGAGGATACACAAAAAAAGAGCACTGTACATTTTTCTAAAATAACCCATTTAAAATGTTTACTCTTGAACTAAAATGTAAATTTTAGAACCTAATATTACATGTTACTTTTCTTAATAGTTTCTGTTTTATTAAATATGTGTCTGGAAAGAGTACTTCCTGCATATTAAACTTTATTCTTATAAAAATTAAACTAAATAGTTGTACTTACTATGTCAAATATTTTGCTATTGTGAATATATGTTTTCATTTCTTTTAGATCAATAAAAATTGCTGGGTCTTATGGTCAGTGTATGTTTAACCTTCAAAGAAACAAGCCTTTTTCCAAAGTGGTTGCATGATTTCGTACTCCCATGAACGGCGCATTAGAAGTTCTAGTTGCCATGTGTCTTTTCCCAGGGCTGACACTAGTCTGTATCTTTTCATTGTAATAAACAATAACTTTGACTAGAATAGCTTTGCTTAGTTCTATAATTCCTTCTAGCAAATTATGAAACTCAGGGTAATCTTGGGGACATCTCAAATATCAGCTCCTTTTTTTGAAAATTAATTGATCATATATGCAGTCAGTTGAATTCTTTTTATTGTATATTTGTTTAATTTTAACTCACCATCTTGACTATTTTAACTTTACATTTTCATATTATTAACCATAAGCCTTAGATGTTTGTTTGTTTTTAAATGGACTATTCTAAGTACTTTGCATTTCTGTATACATTTTAGAATCAGTCTTTTATTTTCTATTAAAAATCCTGCTGATATTTTGAATGGAGTCGCATTATATCTAAGATCAATTAAAAAAGAATTGATATTTTAAAAATATTAAACATTCTAATTCATGAATATAAATATCTGTCCATTTGTTTAGTACTCTTTATTTTTTTCTCATCACTATAACCTCACCTCTTGACTATGCTTTCCATAGCTTCTGTTCCCCAGCACAAAGTTGCCATGAGTGCTTTAGGGCTGTAAGAATATCACGCTTTTGTTGTCAGGACAATAGAGTAGCTCAGTCTTCAGGCTAAGGGCCTGAACCATTCACCAGAGAAGGCGGGCCTCTGCCCAGATACGAAGTAATTTCTCGATATCAGCAGTTATGCTAATCTTCTAGTAACCATTAAATATTAAATATTAGAGGAATAAGAAATGGAGAAAGAGAGAGAAGGAAAAATGAAAGAAGTGAAAGAAGAAAGTTTATTTTCTCTGCTAGAGTACTGTAACATTTTAGAGAATAAGAACTGTATATTTTACTACTCTGTGTCCCATATAGTGCCCCACCCACACACATTATAAACATTCCTTAGGGATTAAATAAAATCTGAAGTAAAATCGCTAATGTATTTATGATTTTTATTTGTATAAACCAAGTTTTTAGTATATTCAATATTTAAAAGATTAAAATGTGCTATAGTCACAATTTCAATTCATGTAACATTTTAATATGACTGTTAGCAACTCTCATAACTTCAAACTAAAGATAGAAAACATGTAGAAAACCTCTTCAAACACAATTTATAGTTTGTAAAACAGTATATGGCTTTCCATGTTTTACTTTAATATTAAAAAAAGAACCCAAGATTTGAATGCCCCAAATACATCTATCTGAAAATACAGTTTATATTAACAACACTTGAAAAACTTGACAAGAGTTCATCACATTACTTTCATTGATTTTTTAAAAATGAAAGTGATATATACTTCAAAATCTTTTTAAAATGTTAACTTTTTAACCTTCATAACACACATTTTCCTTTATTCCACAGAAAAAATTATTATTTACATTTCTAATTTTCAGGGTTTTTTAATGAATAAAGGCAAACTCTGTTAACTATAAATTACCAGGCCCCTGACATACGCAGATCCTGTTCATAAGGATGTAAGCTTATTAATTTAAAGCTGGTTAAAAAAAAACCTCAAACTCTACAGAGAAAAGGCCAAATCATTATCAAATTTAGCTCTTAACTTGTACATATGTGAAAAGTAAAATTAATAAAACTCTTTATGAAAGATTTTTTGTAAACATAAGACCATAGGGAACTATCATCGAGCACAAGTAATTTTCATTCCTCCTTTAAGTATTTGTTATTTTAAATAATAGCATTATAGAGGAAAAGATTATATTACATGGTTTTATGTGTGTTTGTTATTTTTACTCATTTCTGGTATCTTAAATATAAATAATATTAACTGTGAAGATCTTTGTGTTACTGGGGAATGTCCGGTTGGGAGCACCCATTACAGGAGGGATACTAAAAAAATCAGACAAAATTATTTGGCCAGTTGAAGTCAATCACTTTCTTCATCATCCACTCAAAACCAATACATTAATGGAGTAACCGTGGTCACAGATATGCAGGCTATGCATAGGATTCCTACTTACGAAGATGGCTTTAGATACTGTTTTACTATTTCAAGCAATAGAAACAAATCTAAATTCATAGCACTGTATGATTCCTACAGAAAATCAGTTGGCGACTTGATGGTAAATTGACTTGTTGACTCATTCCACCCTGGGAGAGACTACAGTTCATTCTGACAGAGATAGACATACGATCCAAGTATGAGTTTTCCTTTCCTGCCCATATAATATCAACCAGAACCACCATATGCAGGTTTAAAGAGTGTTTGATGCATCAGCATGAGATCCCATATAGCAACATATCAAAACAAGGGAGCCACAAGAAACAACAAAGAATATGCAGGAGTAGGCATATGATTATAGGATTTATGGGTCATATCACATATCTAAAACCTAAAGTCTACTAATATTAAAAAATTATGAAAAAGCCTGTTGATGGCAAAGCTGAAGCACCAGTTTGAAGTCAATATTTAGCTAGGATAATTTCTTATCTGTAAGAACTCAGTAAACAACTTAAGTCCACAAATTTTATGTAGTATTGTATCTTCTCCAAGAGATACAGTAGAGGAACAAAGGGTAAAAGCAGGAGTGGTCCCATTTAGACTAAATCATAATGATTTATTTAGGGAATTTGTGCTTTCTGTACTGCAGCTCTAGGTTCTGTAGGTTTCCAGTTCCTGTTTCCCAAAAGGGAAATACTGCCTCCAGGAAAAAAAAACAACAGATCTATTGAACGATCAACTACAAACTGTGGCTTCAGCACTTCAAGAATCTTGTGTCAAGAAACCATTAGGTAAAAAAAGCAGTTATTCTCTTGACAGGGCTGTAGGGCCATGGATATACACTATAGACTAAGAGAAATATGAGTTGATGCCCATGTGATCCACTTGGATGCTTCTTGGTATGCCTTTATTTAAATTTTATAGTAAATGACAAGAGAAGCAAGCATGACTTAAACAAATTATGGCAATAAAGAGTTTGGGTCCCTGATGGATGCCTTTGGGGCATGCCACCACATAAGCCACGAAACCTCCAGAGGTGCTAGCATTACTGAGTATTGAGGGAGATAAAGCATGTCATTTGTGTCCCCAATATTGGCCATAGTGAAAGGGCCTACAGTTTGTCTCTCTAACCTTTATCTTTTAAGTTTCTCCCAGAGAAGCAGGCCCACTGGAGTATTGGAGGAGCCATTTCTAGAACTTAATTGTAAAATCAGTGTATTGGTAGGCTGTGTTCCTTCTGTAGGTTCTAGGGGAGATGCTGTTCTTTGACTTTTCCAGTTTCCAGAACTGCCAGCATTCTCTCATGGTCTTGTCTGTAATCTCAACTCTGTCCTCATATCTCCTCTCTTCACCTTTAAGTCACATGTCCCTCTTCTAAGAACCCTTTTGATTATATTGAACCCACCCAGACAATTCATTATAATCTCTTCATTTTAAACAGTTTAACTTAATTATATTTGCAAAGTCCTTTTTACTATGTAAGGTAATACATTCACAGGGTTTGAGATTAGGACGTAGACATCTTTGGGGACTCATTATTTTCTCTACAGCCACGGGTCGCTTTGCCACCATTTAATTATGTTATAGTATTCCTAATTCATATTTTGAAAAAAAGTAAGTCAATGGATTATAAACAAAAAGTCATCAGATCGATAATAAAGTAAAAGGTGAAAGAACTGGGAAATGCAGATAACATTTAGGCTAATGATCTAGAAAAAGAAAGTAGCTAAACTTTTAAATATAGTTTGAAAGGTGGGCTTAAAATCATATAATAAAGAATCAAAGATTAAGAAGGGTTTCAAAGACCTCAGAGATTATTAGATTCAATTCTCGATTTTTTAAGTGAACGACACCTGTGTCAAAACTCACATGAGGTAGGAGCTCCCAACCCCTTACTGTTATTACCTAGATCTTATTTCCTTATTGTTACTACAATCATCACGAAGGACTCTGTTAAGTGATCTTCTGAAATCTATATACAGCAAAACTATGGTCAGGCAAAAAAGAAAAAAATTATATCGAAAACGAAAGTAAAAAAGAAATGGTATGTCCAGAAATGAGAAATTAGAAAGAACAGCTGGAAGGATCAATTAATTGCTTGTGAATCCCAAGATATTCTTCTAAAATGAGAAATCAAAATAAAAAGCATCTTGAGAAAAGGTTTCCCTGCAGATAAGTTTGAGAATCCATCTAGAATAAAATGTACTTAACAATTTAGAGTATAAAGACTCTTGAAAATATTTTTTCCTTTTCCTCAAAGAAGAAAGTTTACTTTGAAAATCAGAGACTGTGTAAATAATGTAGTGATGTTATCTAGTAATGTAAAAGTGTCAGAATTCCTTCCATGAGGGCAACTCAATGTTCTCTAAAATACTGAGTTAAACTTTAGGATCAATCTCAGAAATAATAAAAAGTATTAAAAAACATTTTGAGACAAGTGACAAAATTATTTCTATATACTATATTTCTCTGCTTTGCTTTTTAAAATAAAGTATGTCCTAGGCTCAGGCAGCTAGATTTGAGAGTGCCATTATATGTCATTGAAAATCTTCTGTAAATAATTTGAGAATATTCTTGATTCAATATCTACTCCAAGTGGTCATCTTACTTTGGTTTGAATACCTCCAGTAAAAATTCACTCTCTCACAGGGAAATCTACTGTGGACAGTTTCAGAAAAACTGCCTGCATCTATGTACCCCAAGGATGTCCCTCCAGCCCTCTCTGGAATAGGCCCTCATACTCCCCAAGGCTGAGGCAGGAAGTGTCTACAATGGCCTCATTATCCATACGGTAAATAGCCTAGAAATTGCAAGTAAGTGTGTTATGTTTCTTTCATGATGACATATATTTAAAGATATTATCTTTTTTTCTGAACTATTGGGATGACATTGGTTAATAAAATGATATAGGTTTCAAGTGTACGATTCAATAATACATCATCTGTATATTACACTGTGTGTTCACCAGTTAAATTTCCTTCAATCAACATATATTTGATTCCCTTTACACCAACCTATCCCCTACTCCCCCTTCCCTCTGATAGCCACTAATCCGCTGTCCATCTTCATGAGTCTGTTTGTTTGTTGCTTTCAGTTTTATTTCCCATATGTGAGTGATATGTGGTTTTCTATTTTTTCTGTCTTATTTCACTTGTAAGATCCATTCATGTTGTCACATTATTTCATCTTTTCTTATTGCTGAGTAATAGTCTGTTGTATATATGTACCACATTTTCTTTATCCAATCATCTATTGAAGAACACTTTGATTGTTTCTACATCTTGGTCACTGTGAATAATGCTGCTATGAACATCGGGGTGCACATATCTTTGCAGATGAATGTTTTCAAGTTTTTTGGGTAAATACCTAGAGGAGAGATTTCTGGGTAATTTTATTCTTTATTTTTTGAGGAACCTCTATACCGTTTTCCATAGTTGCTGTACCAATTTACATTCCCACTAGCAGTGTATGTGCTTTTTTTTTTTCTCTACAATCTCTCTAACTCTTGTTATTACTTGTCCTGTTGATGATAGCCATTTTAACAGGCGTGAGGTGGTATCTCATTGTGGTTTTGATTTACATTTCTCTGATGGCTGGTAAAGTTGAGCATCTTTTTATATGTCTGTTAATTATTTGTATGTCTTCTTGGGATATGTGTCTATTCAGGTCATCTGCCCATTTTTTAATTAGATTGTTTGTTTTTCTTTTGTTGAGTTGTATAATTTCTTTGTATATTTTGGATATTAGCTCATTATTGGAGGTGTTGTTTGTAAATATCTTTTCCCATGTGGATGGTTGCCTCTGTCTGGTTGATTTCTTTTGCTGTGCAGAAACTTTTCAGTTTGATGTAATCTCATTCATTTAGTTTTGCTTTTACTTCCCTTGCCTTTGAGACCAAATTTACAAAACTCTCTCTAAATCCAAGGTCCGTGAGTTTACTACCTATGTTTTCTCTATGCAATTTATTGTTTCAGCTCTTATATTTAGGTGTTTGATTTGTTTTGAGTTAATATTTTAATATATGGAGACAGAAAGCAGTGTAGTTTCATTCTCTTGCATATGGCTTTCCAATTTTCCCAGTGTCATTTATTAAAGAGGCTTTCCTTTCTCCATTATATCTTTTTGGTTCATTTGTTGAAAAGTATTTGCTTATACATATAGGGGTTTATTTCTGGGCTCTCAATTTTGTTCCATTAGTATTAGCCTGTGTGTCTGTGTTTTGGAATACCATGCTGTTTTGATTATTGTCGCTTCATAGTATAATTTGAAGTTAGGCAGAGTGATACCTCTGGTCTCGTTCTTTTTTCTCAGGATTGTTTTGGCTGTTAGTCAAGATATTATCTTTATACTCTAGTTCCAAGGCATTGGGTGAGCAAGCAGGTGGATTTAATATTGCAATTTAACATTTTAAACCAATACAAACATTCCAACACCCTCATCATCTACAGATTTTTTTTTCAAGTCATAGGTCTTAAAATAAATATTTCATAATACCATTATTTTTCATCAAAATTTTTTAAAAAACAAAGTCTGGAATTGATAGCTAAGGATCAAAAGACTTTTTAAACTTAAGTGACCTTTTTCTAGGCAGACTAAGAATCTCAGCCACAATTTAAAAATACTGTTAGAATTACTTAAGATTAATGAAGACTAATGAAGGAAGACTCAATGTAATAGAAAATATAAACCTGCAAATTTGACCTTTCATCTAAAAATCTAAGGTCAGTCTCATTTTGTTTAGGCAAATCTCTTATTCATTAATAATCTTGCAAAAGTTAAGAAAACAGCACTTCACAGATTTTAAAGTATTCATACACAGGTCACCTGTATGAGATGTAGACTATGATGGCAGTAGGATGAATAAATGAATTTGCACACAATGGAACACTATATAGCAATGAAAATGGATAAGCTACAGCTACTTGCAAAAGCAGACTATTCTCATTGATATAAAGTTAAAGAAAAGCAAAACATTTAAACAGTGATGAATTCTTCCATTTATATCAAGTTTAAAAACAGGTCAAACTAATGTATGGTGTTAGAATAAGGTGTAGGGATTTCTGCTGGGGAGTGGGTGAGTATGGTGAAAGGAAGGGCAAATGGAAATCTCTGGGGTACTGGTAATGTCCCACTTCTTGATCTGACTGGTGATTACATGAAAGTATTCACTTTATAAAAATGTACAGCAGTTCATTTTTCTGCAGGTATGTTATAGTTCAAAAACATTTTAACTAAAGAAATAAAGTTTAAAAAACAATGGAATAAACTATAAGGACAATAGAAGCTGGGGATGGAGGAGGTAAATGACTACTAAAAAGGAAAAGGGGATTTTTTGGGGGGGAGGTTGATGAAACCATTCCATATCTTGATAGTGGTGGCAGTTACAGTAGTGTATTCATTTATCAAAATACAAACAACTCTATACCCCCAAAAGTAAACATCATTATGTATAAACTATACCCCAATAAAAATGATAAGTTAGATATAAAAATTATAAATTGATTTCTTTTTGTTTGTGAAAAGCTAATTATCCATGGTGTTATAATCTGCTCTTTTTATTGATTAAGTTAGAAATAAAATAAAATGGTCTATCTGCAAAATATTTCCTTATCCTTGTATACAAAGAAGCTTGTAAAATAAAAATTAAGAAAATTTTAGGAAATCTAAGAATGATATTCACTTTCATATTACTGGGAAAAACAAACACGTATATTTGTTTTGAAATAAGAATCTATATGCTACATATTTAATATGATGGCAAAATAGAACCTTTTTATAAGAACAATTTAACAGAGAGATTTTTTTGGCAAAGGGCTCTAATAGAAAAAAAGAGAATTTAAACAATCTAGGTTTAAGTCTCAGTATTTGGGAGAATAACAATGTAAACTTGGATATGTTCTGTAACCTCACTGATTATTAGTTTTCTCACTTGTATAAAAGAGATATGCTACCATATCCAGAAATGTCTACTGAGCATCCCTATTCAGGACTGTATGTGAGTGAAGACCTCTAGGACTCTTGAGAGACACAAATACCCCTTTTCTAGTAACATGGACTTCTACTACATCTTCTGGCTAGGAAGAGCAGCTGTAGCACATGAAAACTCAAACAAAAAAATGCTCAGCTTGAATGCAGGCTGTCGTTGTTTTTTATTGTTATTATTTGTTTGTTTTTTTCTTTTAACTCTCTTCTGGGAAATAGAAAATAAAAAAACCCTGAGTAAAATATTGCATTATTTATTTCATTTGTATGCATACCTTTCAAATCTTTGAGTTTAATTTACTATAAATGATTATTTATCCTTTAAGGAAAAAGATTTTATCTGTATAATTCTACAGCTAAAGTGACATTAAAGTAAAATTTCCTGCTATAAAATAAGTGTTAAATAATCTTTGAAGATATTTAAAACCGACTCTTAAAGATCCTGTGACATTGGGCCTACATTCATTTCTTCTTCCCTGGATCACTGAGTAAAAATAATCAGATTTATTCAGGTAACAAGTCTGAGAAGACTTGATCAATGGTTGCTTGAGCAAAACTTTAAAACTTCTTTGCTTGCAGTAGGGTTAACTAATACATTAACACACTCATTTCCATTTATCAAATGATAAAATGAAGTTTGAATTCTTCACTTAAATTTTGTATCAAGTGATATTAAAATAAATAACTGAAATTCATCCCGTGACCTTCCAAAAATTAGTATATAAATGCATCTCCATTTCAGAGAAATTAAATTTCCCTCAGACTTAGATTATCAATATTAAAAATGTAAGATCCAAGTATTTGAAAATAAAAGCTTCTACAATTAAATAAATATTTTATCTTTGACCATTAATTTGCAGCAAATTCTTTGATTCTAAGTTGTAGAAAGACATGATAGAGTATATATGTATTTTTAAATCATAGATGCTTAGAGCTACAAAAAAGGAAAAAAATAACCTCTTGGACATGAGAAAAAATGTGGGCTCGGAGAGCAAAAATATCCAAATCCCATGAGATATCACATGCAGGTGGAAACTTTATAGGCCCCTCTTTCATCCATCTTCCCCTCAGGAAGGGGAAGGTCTGCACTGGCCTACATGGGCCTTTCTGCAAACTAGAAAGAGACACTTGCTCTAGGCAGATACATTAGAAAAGTTCTGCCACACCCACCCTTCCCGTGGTTCAGGTGACAAGGGGTACTTTTGTGAAGAAAATGCTCCCCCATTTTCTCCCACCTGACTTAGTCTTTTCTTCAACACAATGTGAGCCAGCATTGACTAGTTAGAATTCTAGCCCCCATTTGTACCCTAGTCATATGTCTTGTGTGGTGTGCAAGAAGCACAACCATCTGAGATGGCTCTGCTCTTTTTTGTAACTATACTGTCTGTATACTTTCTTTAAGTTTGTTTTCTTAAGAACAGTATAATCAAGCCACTTATCTACTTGTATTTCTAAAAATGGTAATTTTCTCCCTAGAGCAATTCTTGTCCCTTACACTAATATCTTCTAATTAGCCTTTATCATTCAACATGGTAATCTTCTCATGCTATCCTCTTTTCCATTTTTCAACATTTGATTATTTTTCACATCGCTGCCTCTAAATCACTTTTGTTTTTCACTCTTTATTCTTATATAAATATCTACTTGAATTCAGGAAAACTATTAGGCTTTATATAAATAGCTACGTAACAAAATATTTTCATTCAACAGTAGTTTTTACTTTAAAAATGTCCAGAGATTTCTTATATATTTTTTTCACTGCAAATAAAACTCAACCTACTTTTTATTCCTGAGCACACTTTCCCAGCCTGTTTTGTAAGTGGGTGTGGTCATGTGACTGGGTTCCAACCAACAAGATGAGAGGAAATTGACTGAGCCACTTCCAGCCCTGGCTGGCCAAAACTTTCCAAACTGCAATTTTCTTTTCTCATTCACCTACGTAATCCAGACTAGTACTAGAAAAGTATAGGCCATTTAAAGTGGTGACATTAGAAATGGAGAAGATTCACTCACTAACAAAAGAATTACCTTTCAATTGTGTGAGCAAAAAATATATCAATTATGTTTCAGCCATTATGTATTTGGGGGTTGTTTTAATGCATTATCTTAACTAATATACAGAAAACAAAGCAAGAATCTTGCCTTAAAAATAAGCAGAAACTTCTTAAGCAATGATAATTTCCAAGTTATATATTTATCAAAGTTTTATTTGGATGAATAATTCTGTTTCGTGTATAGGTATATGTGTGTGTGTGTGTGTGTCTATGTGTATATGTATGTGTATGTGTGTATTCCATATCATATACCTATCACACATATGATATATAGACCATATATATATTCTGTATTACATATATATTTTTCTACATAATATATGCTTTGTGCAATTTAATAAAATGTTTCAGTAAAAAGAAGAGAAACAAAACAGTGTACTAGCCTTCAAACATTGGGAAATGGTAGTTCTATTAGAAATAGAAGGCAGATGGAATGCAGTTAGCATTAATATAATGGCTAGATAGAGGGCCAGGGGAGGGAGGGAACATTTGGGGGGATCATTTTATGACCTGTATAGATGTCTAACCAATGTACTGTATACTTGAAACTAATTTAAATAAATAAATTTAAAAAAAAAAGAAATAGAAAAGTACAGGACAGGAGGTATAGAGGGGTTTGTATTTTATTATCAGATACTATATTAGATTTAGGTCTTTTAATCTGTTATATTCCACTATTTCAAAAAATTTTTGGAAATATTGTATGTAAATTTTGCAAGTAAGTGGTGCTTAAAGTTTTTCTTACTAGGGTAGTGGCACATTTTATTAATTAAATTATATTTAGGAATTCCGAAAAGTCTGAAATTGGACAGCCATTTAAGTTTCAAGGTAACTAAAAGTTTAACTAAAATAATGTTTAAATATTTTTATGAAACTCTGTAAGATGAACTTTTCTTAAAGTACTAGTCCTTCGTTGTCAGAAATAGGTCTTTTGTCTCCACCAATCTTTGTCACTGCAGAGTCCTTTCTGTTTCAAAGTGTAATCCATGTGCACTTCGACTAATGACTTTCAATAGAAGTTAGAGTCTACTAGGATATCTATATACATTTTCTAAATTAGAAATAGAGAAGGAATGGTCTTAAGAAAGCAATTGGCAGTAAGATTATTAGACTATGAGTAGTTAGAAAACATTTTAAGAATAAAAGCATGTTCATATCTATATAAATGTCCAATAAATAATTTAAGACAATATCACTAATAATTTACAGTGTTGAATCATTTAAATACAATCAGCAACCATTGCACATGAGTAATTTATTTCCATGGTTATGTTTTTTCAAAAATATAGCTTTTAAATGGGGATATAACTCTGTCTCTCTATCATATGAATTATGAATGTATTTTAACCTAAAATTTTTAATGGGTATGGCATTTCCAAAATTACGTGCATCTTTGTATATTGTCTTATGAACATTCATTTAAAGTGAATGGAAACTACTGAAACTTTAAGGTGACAAATTGCTATCTTCTATTGTATTAAATTAAGAATCATTTCTCTTGATTTTGCACACAAGAAATGAATATCAAAGACAAGAAAGTTATTAGTCCTAAAATTCAAATCTAAAGTAACTTTCAGAAGAATACAGTGAACATGTACTTTATCATTTTAACATGACTTAAACTTATTTTCTGAAGATAAATTGGTTCATTAAGTATTTGTCACTTTGGGTAGAATATTGCTTCAGAGAAAAAATCAGACCCATCGGCCCGATGTTCTCTTACCCTACTTGTGCCTTTGCACCAATTTGAATGTATAGCAAATGCTCATGCTCCAAATCAATGGACTGGTTCCTAATGAGAAGAAAAATAAGGGCTTTTCATGCACTCATATCAATGTTTATGAAAAGGAAAGATAATGGAAGTATATATTGGAACGTATAAGCAAAACCAGAGTAAAATGCAGTATCTTCGGCTATCAAAATAAAAAACAGCATATATGTATGCTATACTACAGTAAAAATGTAAAAAAGCCTATGATTTTTAATCTTACAATGTATTTTTTTGGCATAGTGTTTTATTTATTCTTATATTACACTATTAGTTACAGTTTGGCACACATTAAAAGCCAAGCACTTGGCTAAGAATTACATACTATTATCTTTTCTAATCTTTGCAACCATCTCATGAGGAATGTAAGCATATGCTCAATAAATATATGCTTAAAAATAAAAACTTTTTATTTTTTAAAACAAATACCCATAATGCTTATCATGTGCTAAGCACTATTTAAGCACTTCATAAATATGAACTCAATTCTTACTACAACCTTCTAAGTAGGTATTATTACACATATCTGGCAGATGAAAACTGAGGCAAAGAGAGATTAAGTAATTTGCCCAGACTTGCCCATCAATTAAGTGGTGGAGTAGCAGTTTAAATCTAGTCACTGTGGCTTTAAACTAGAAATTAGAGTGAGTAAGACATTTATCCAAGAGCAAATAGCTAATTGATAAGAAAGAGATACTAATTTGAGGTCTACCTGTAAACTTCCCTTAGACTCAAGCAAGAGAGTTCTTTGCCCTGGCTCCTAAATTCAGGGGGCTCTCTCTGGCCGCCTTTTTGCTATACCCCTTTCCATGGAGAAAGTAGTACACAGAGCATGTGGGATATTCAATCTAGGAGCCCCTTTCCCAACCCTCTTCAAGACCCCACACTGATACTTGAGCCTACAACGCCCTGCACATGAGGCTTATGGCTGCTTCCATAGCCTGTTCAAGCCTCTTCCCCAGCTCCATTCTCCTACAGTTAACCACACTTCCAGTTGTACAACTTCAGGTCCAAGGAATTGCCAAGGGTGGCTTTTGAAGGAATGTAAACTGAGATTGGACAAGCAGCCTGAGGGTCTATAAGTAGGCTCTTGAGACCATCCTTGGTACAGGCTGGAACAAGAAATAAAAAGAAATGGATGGACCATTATCTCGGGGCCTGTAGCCAGCTCACCCTGTGCCACCATATTCTCTAGGTAGACCTTCACAGTTCCAAGAATTCTAAATCAAAACCTGGGCATCCAAATCATTATGAAATATATGAAGAAAAGAAAGTATTTTATTTCTTTTCCACTAGTGCCCTGTATATAAAAATATTGGGGATTTCTATTTTCAGAAACACATACCTATTTTTTATGATATTCTACTTCTTTAAACCTGGTATTAATTGTGTGAATTAAATGGCAGAACACACAACCTTATTATTAACATGATAAAGTGCTTCTCTTTCCCCCTTCAACTATATTTTATTAATATTCTATTTGAAAGTTCTCTTATAAATTAAGAATATGCAGGTGAATCCCAAAGCTGAGAATGAAGGTGCAGTCATGATATAAAGAATAATGAAGCAATCTTTAAATCATTTACCTGATAGTGCAATCTAAAATCATTACAGTAAAATGTAATCAACTTCAGATTTCCCAGTCTTTTATCAGCTACCACCGTTTTCTCAAAATTTTTGTCAAATGTATCAAGTTTCTTCGTAAATTTTTAAGTACAGATTGTGAAATATTTGCTGCAGGTATATTTTGTTTTCACTATATTTTATAAAAAGAAGCAAAAGTATTTTTTTCCTAGTTACTCCATCAGGTTAGGCTAATCCCTTTATACAGTATCTCACAGTTAATAAATAGCTTATCATTTGATCCGAAAATGCTTCCAATTTTCAACTGTAAAAAAATTAAGGTTTTCTTAGCTTTAACAGTAGTAGAATATATGAAGAGTTGAAAATAAATATACTAAGATAAGGCAGAAATAATGAGGAAGAAACAATTACAAAAGTTCAAAATTTCTTATCAAAAGCAGAGGTCTCAATTCAAAAAAAAAAAAAGATTTTTTTTTCCTCCAAGGAAGGAACACTTAATTCTTTTCTATTTTTTTCTTTTTTTTCCTCCCTCCTTTTCCCTCCCCTCCCTCCCACACTCTGGTAACCACTAAAAAATTATTTTTAAATTGAAAATTGAAATACTTCCATTTTGAGCATAAACAATGTACTATACTGTACAGAGCCAACCAGTAGGTGAACATTATATCCTTCAGAGAAAAAAAGCTATTACAGAAAAAAATTTCAGAAAATTTTTGTATTCCATTAGAAAGTTATCTATGTTATCATTTTGAATAGTTCTTTTATTTGATCATTACTTTATGAAGGTGAAATGGAAGTACTTGTCATATGTAGCTAGGTTCTCTTTAAAACATCCTCAATTCTACAGAGGATGTTTTACTTTCTCAGTGTGCAACTATTACGTGTTTCAGTTCAGCTGTCTAGTTAGAGACCACTGCACTGCTATAGAAAGGTACCCGTCTTCCTAAATATCAGTCTTTACATCTCATTCTTTTGTGGTAATTCAGAGATATCTAATTTATGGTGGAGTCTGTCAAAACAATTCCTTATTTTTATACAATAACAATGAATATTTATTGCCATTTGGCACTGAAAACAAAATAGGAAGTAATCATCAAAATGCTAGCCCAACAACAATCTATAGGGGAAGGAGAAATACAGTTTATTATTTCATGACTTATTGTTTAGTCCCCAGAATCGGCATGTTTAGACAAATGGAAGATGATATAGATTTTTCAGTTGTATATCATGTAAATACTGACAAAAGACAAAATAGAACCATACATGTGGTCCACTAGAAAACTGTATTCGTACTCAAAGAAACACTTAGGAAAACAGATGGTTGTAGAAATTTAGCATACAGATCGGAAAGTATTCTTATTTGTATTGTATTATGGTATAAACTGTGATTACACAATGCCAGAAATATTTGAAAAGTGGCATATTTCAACAAATGTTTGATTTGCTGGATAAAATGATTTGATTAACTTTGTCCCTCCATCCCCTTCTCCCTACATACACATACTGAGGCAAGGAATTTGGGAACTTGTGAGTCTCATCACAACATCTCTAACTGATGTGGCTAACTGTTAATCAAAAAACCTTTTTAGGAAAGTTTGTGTTTTGTGGTCAAATAGCTCTTCCTGCAATGTGAGATCTTACACTTTGTATAACATAAATACACATTGATGGCAACATTTAAAAGAATTATTTATATACTTGAGGACAAAGAATAACTAACAGTGTCATGATAATTTTTTTTCCTTTAATTTTATTTAAAAAATCTTGTAAGGTTTTAAGCTTCCAACAGAGCTTTGAGCCCATGGGATATGCTAAATCTAATTCTACAAAGAAAATTAAATAAGAGAGAAATTCAGACATGCTTGAAAGAGCAATTTAAAAAGAAAAACAGAAATAAAAAATGGAAATAGGTGTGTAGAGCAACATATTTCAAGAATTTTGCAGGTTTTTTGACTTTGTTTTAGTTTTTTAACGTGTCTTTGGTATTGGGTTAACTCATGCTGATGATAATATATAGATGAGTAACATCTCTCTATCATATGAATTATGAATGTATTTTAATACAATTTTCAATAAGTATACTATTTCCAAAATTACACATAACAAATATGTTATACATATCTGCAATATTCAACAAATGATATAAAAGTAAATATTCTATGGGAACATAATTTGAGTGTAGATTCTATGTATAGAGTCAAATGTGTATGAGAATCTATGGTGCTGGATACTGGGAATAAAAAAAATAAGTATAACATGACTCTTTCCCTTTGTGTAATACAATTTATTCTTTTATAATGCAAAATACAACTTATATAAAGCATAATACAATTTATGCTTTTCCAATGGCCCTGTTTTTATAAACACATGCAGGATGCAGGATATTAGCATTAAATCATCTGTGCTATGTTGTATAAGAAAAGCTTAGGTTATAGATTAGGGAGCCCATCCCTGGCCTGCACACATATTTCAAGAATTTTGTATAATCACGTTCAATAAAATTAAAAATTTCATCATGGCTTACCATATAAGTTTACCAACTGAGAGTCTCAATAGTTGTTTCGGGGTTGGTTTGGTATTAACATCAAAATTGCAGAAGTAGAAAGCAGGTTTTATTTATATTGCTTACATTACTAACTCATCAAATGATATCCTCTGGCAACTTCACCTCAAGTCTCAGGATTTATGAATCTAAATGACCTTTAATTTCTTTTATTATTGATTTTAATAATTGCCAAAATAGATTTACATAAGGTTTGCACTGTGCCCTACACTGCTCTCAGCATTTTACATATATTAACCTGTTATATCCTTATAATAACCATGCAAGGTAGGGAATATAAATATTCTTCATTTTACAGATGAGGTCCTGGGAGTAATCAGTAACCCCCTTAATTAACTGATACATTAATTTCTTTTTCAATACCTATTTATTGAATACCTATTCTTTTCCAAACATTAAAATGAGCATGATGGCACATGCGCTCAAAAAAACCATTCTCTCCCTTCATAAAACTTATAATCTAATGGTGGAGAAGTTAAATTAACCAATAGCTTTAATATAATAAGTTCTAATAAATGTACATAGAGAATGCCTTAAGGTCACAAAAGAAGGCCATATAAAAAATCAGGAGGGGTCTTGAAACACTTCCTAGTACAGGGACCCTTAACCACGTAATAATTCCATAGGAAAAAGTTTCTGTAGGAAGCAAAAGTCATTCTAGGCAGAAGGAGCAATGTCAATGAACATAATTTGATTTGTAAGCAGTCACTCTTTGAATGAAGCCATTTATATTTTCGGTAAGTTTAATCATATGCAAGTATGATGGAAAAAATGAGTCTTTAATCGGTGAGAAAGCCTAGCTAAACACCCAGCAAACAAATTCTAAGGATTTGGTGTCCTGTTTAATTCACAGCAAATCTTATGATATGATGAAAGCTGTGTCTGCTTATTAAAAACCATAAAATTTAAGAATCTGATTAAATTTTTATATAAGCATATGTTTAGGATATTTGATTTGGGGGGTGGGATGTAGAATGAGATCCTAAAGAAAACTGAAAACATTACAGAATTTCTCAATCCTAAAGGTCTTGCAAAATACCCATCTTGGATGACATCCAAATCGTAAATTTTGTAGCTCATTCTAGCTCTGCATAAATATATGTGATTTCCCCCCAACTGCTTCTTGCTACTAAAGTTTTTTCAAATATGCTGCTGCAGAACATATTATTTTCAGTAGCAATTTACATTACTTATTTTTATATTTTAATCACTCCATGTCCAAAATTGTCTCATACTAAATATTTCCATTAGTCAAGATAGCATAGCATTTAGAGCATTAACTTTTTTGGTTTAATTAAGTTTATTGGGGTAACATTGGTTAATACAATTATATAATTTTCTGGTGTGCAATATAATTTGACATTTGTATATTCTTTTGTGTGTTTACCACCCAAAGTCCAGTTTCCTTCAGCTACCATATATTTGATCCCTTTTGCCCACTTCACCCTCCCCCTAACTCCCTTTAACCGTCAACCTCCCCCGTCCTCCTGCACCCTCTACCCTCTGGTAACCATTATTCCATTGTCCATGTCCATGAGTCTCTGTTTGCTTGTCTTGTTCATTTGTTGCTTTTAGGTTTATATCCCACATATAAGTGATATCATGTGATTTCCAACTTTTTCTGTCTGGCTTATTTCGCTAGCATGATTATCTCGAGGTCCATGTTGTCGCAAATGGCAGTATTTCACCTCTTCTTATGACTGAGTAATATTCCATTGTATATATGTACCACAGCTTCTTTAGCCAACATTCTATTGTAGGACACTTCTGTTGCTTCCATATTCTGGCCACTGTGCATAATGCTGCTATGAACATCGGTGTGCAAATATCTTTTTTGGATATGGGTTTTCAAGTCTTTGAGACAAATACCCAGTAGTAAGATTCCTGGATCATATGGTAAATCAATTCTGAGTTTTTTGAGGAACCTCCATACTGTTTTCCATAGTGGCTGTACCAATTTGCAGTCCTACCAGCAGTATATGAGGGTTCCTAATTCTCCACATCTTCTCCAACATTTGTTATTACTTGTACTGTTGATTATAGCTATTCTAACAGGTGTGAGATGGTATCTCATTGTGGTTTTCATTTGCATTTCCCTAGTAGCTAGTGATGTCGAGCATTTTTTCATATATTTATTGGCATTTGTACGTCCTCTAGGGAGAAGTGTCTGTTCAGGTCTTCTGCCTATTTTTTGATTGGATCATTTTTGTTCTTGTTGTTGTTGAGTTGTATGAGTTCTTTGTATATTTTGGATATTAGGCCCTTATCGGAGGTGTTGCCTGCAAATATATTTTCCCATTCGAATGATTGTCTCTTTACTTTGTTGTTGATTTCTTTTGCTGAGCAGAAGCCTTTTAGTTTGATGTATTTTATTTTAGCTTTTACTTCCCTTGCTTTTGAGGTCAAATTCATAAAATCCTCAAGTCCAAGGTCCTTGAGTTTAGTTTCTATGTTTTTTTTTCTATGTATTTTATTGTTTCAGGTCTTATATTCAGATCCTTAATCCATTTTGAGTTAATCTTGGTGTGTGGTGATAGACAACAGTCTAGTTTCATTTTTTTTTGCAGGTGACATTCCAGTTTTCCTAGCATCATTTATTGAAGAGGTTTTTCTTTCTCCACTGTATGTTTGGCTTTTTTGTCGAAAATTATTTGCCCATATAAATATGGGTTTACTTCTGGACGCTTGATTCTGTTCCACTGGTCTGTGTGTCTGTTTTGCTGCCCAAACCATGCCTTTTTGATTACTGTCGCTTTGTAGTATAATTTGAAGTCGAGCAGATTGATGCCTCCAGCCTCGTTCTTTTTTCTCAGGTTAGCATTGGTAATTTGAGGTCCTTTGTGCTTCCATATAAATGTGATGATTTTTTGTTCTATTTCTTTTAAAAAATGGTGGTGAGATTTTGATGGAGATTGCATTAAATCTGTAAAATGCTTTAGATAATATGGTCATTTTAATTATGTTGATTCTTCCGATCCAAGAACACAAAATAGCTTTCCATTTCTTTGTATGTTCTTTGATTTCTTTGAATAGGGTCTTGTAGTTTTCATTATATAGGTCCTTCACATGTTTCGTTAAATTTATCAGACAGACTTAGCCTTACCTAACAGTGACTGAGATTCCAAGTTACCTTGTAGAAACTTTCACCAAGGTCTTGCTATTTAGTTTTCTTAGGACTGGAGGCTGACTGACTTAGTGATTATTTTTGATTTTTTTGGTGTATGTCAGTCATCAGTTCTTTATGATTATGGCAGAAAACACATTTCAAACCTAATTATGTGGAACATTTGAAACCGTCTTATTAAAAAGGGGACACAAGACAGCCCCCTTATTTCTCTTTAATATAAGGACTCACAGCCCTGAAACAGCCTTAAGACAACACCACCTTACCTGTAGCCAAGACAACACCAGATGTCTAAGGCGGTCAGGCAACCTGATTTTGTCAAATGATTTAATTTACCATGAGAAACTTGGAGGTACTTACGTAAGAATAATAGGAATCCATCCCCCCTCCAAAAGAAAAAGAAAAAAAATAATCCTTGTAAGTAAGAGAGCAAAAGATGGTAAAGGGAAAACTGAGAAACAATATAGTTTCAGAAAATTCTTGGCTTTGGCCTCATGTCTAGGAATAAACTGATTAACAGTGTTGCTCTCTTTGGAGGCATGGCATCTTTTTTATTTTCTTCCCTGTAGCAATCAGTCTTTGGCTCTGGGTTAATTCAGAGAAGGGAGGTGGGGGCTGTTCAAAATAACTTCCAGGGTTAAAAAGAACACTAGACAGTGGAAGGCAATTTTCTGGGAAAGAAAGGTAACTGTGGGTCATTAGAAGCTGGCAGCAACTGGGGAATGAGTGGGTCAGCCAGTAAGGGAGACAGTGAAAATTTCAGCACTAAGTATATAGATGGAGCCACACAATTTCTCCTATAAGAATAAAAATCTTTTGAAATCTCTCTTCTTCACACACCCCTTTACACACATGCACACAACTTTACTTTTTGCTTTCAATATGGGTCGGTTAGGCTTGAAACTGTGACAAACAAAGTGGGACAATAAGTAAAACACCAAAATAATTACTGAGACATTTACTGGTATTAATCTTTGCATTATGTAGAAGATGAGGGCTAAAAGCAGTACAGAGAAACCAAACACAAAGATGGGAGTTGAAACAAACAGAAATTTGACCTCATCTTGCCTTAACAGTGACTGATTGTCAAGAACACAGAATCAGAAATCTTATTAGACTGTTTGAAATTTCATTAGCTCTTCCTAAGGATTCTATGTCAGATCTCCAGATAATAAGCAAAACAAATAGGAAAATGTATATAAATGATGCCTAAGGGCATCTTTGAAGTTTTCTCCCATGAAACACTGTCTCAAAATGTAACAATGAAGAACCAGACACTGAGTGTAAAATGATCAATTAAATTAAATTATCTTCATGGATCACTTGCCCATGTTTACTAAAAAGTTTAATGCTCTAAGATACGGGTCAGCAAATTATAGCCGCTGGGTTAAATTCAACTCATGCAGAAAGTTTGTCAATGCCTGTTCTCTGATTCGGTTACAATTCAGATCTCTGTGAAAATCTCTTCCACCAAAAGGAGAGCAGAAAATATTCTCTAATAGTGGAATATAATTTCTATCCCTTAATCCCGATGGCATTTAACTTAGATCATCAGTAGTGAGGAGATAAATAGTTTTATATATTACTTCCCTTATGAAAACTACATTTTATATGGCTCTAAATACTCAATAAAAATACTATAAAAATGTATTTTCCATAATCTCTGCATGTTCTATGGTTTGTCACAATTTCAAATGTGTAGGTATCACCTGGAATTCTTATTAAAAAGTGGACTCCTAAATTCCATCACCCAAAATTTCAAATTTATTATATATTGGGTAGTGCACAGGAATCTGCATTTGAAACATCCCAGGTGAGTCTGATACAGGTGGATTATAAATTGCACTTTGAGGAATACATGCAGAGTAGAAAGAGCATAAATTTAAAAGTTAGGCAGATTTGAATTTCAAGACTAGTTTACTGATTATATCCACAAATACTTTGAGCTCACTGAGTATCTATTATGTTTTAGCAGCACTTATAAGTTTTGGGGGATGCAGTAGTTACCGAAAAAGAAAAAAATAATCTCTACCTTCATGGTCCTTACCTCTGATTTCTATAAACTCGAGATCACTCACCTATCTCTTATATTTCTCTTTTCTGCCTCCAAACTTTTGGTATGATTCTTGTGTAAATAAAATGTATTGAAATATATTAATTTGAGTGTATCATCTGTTTCCTGATAGAGATCTGACTAATTCGGTTTTGAGTGTCAGTGTCTTTGTGGGTAGCTAGTGCATAACTGCCTCTTTATATCATATCATGCCCATCTAAAGCATTCTAACGTATTCTCACAAGTGGTGCCAAGGAGAAGAAATAAAAACACAAACAGTAGTTCAAACACAATAGAACACGAAAGACAGTAGTGCATGAAATCAGATATATATCTTGTAAAATATGTCTCAATTACCTTTATTCTGTTATTATGATAATGATTGACAATTTTCTTTTTTTTTTTCAAATTAGAAACGAAAATTGAACACAAACTATCAGCATCTCTTTGCTGGCAAAACCTAGTCTCGAGTCAGATTGTGCCCTCTGCTATACTCTTTGCCATGTCTCCTTCAGTCCCTTATCGTTCTGCACCTGGAAAACATCCTGCACCTGGACAATAGCAGTAGCTTTCTCATTCATGACCCAATCTCCGATATTTCTGCATTGTTATTTTCAGCAACCTATTGTTATTCTAAAACATCAACTTGATCATTTATCTTCCCACCTAAAAATTTAATTTTTCCACATTTGCCTTGTAAATGCTGCCTAATCTTAAAATAATAAGCAAGGCCTTTTGCAATCTTACCTCAAACTTCCTTTCCAACGTTATCTTACATACCTTTAGGGATCTTTTTTACCCAAGTTAAGAGTCATAGATTTACCTCATACCAGTTTTTAAAAACTGTTGACTGAACATCCAATTCTGAATAACCTGTTATCTATTAATGGTTCTTTTCATGTAAAAACTGGTTCATTAAAATAATGGGTAGGGAGAGCTAGTTCAGTTCATAATTCAAACAAATACATGTTTTCCTCTAGGCAACTATCATAGGTTTGCAGTAGAAGTGTTTTATACAAACTTCCTGTTTGATTGCACAAAATACTAAAAGGAATCAACACATAATAAAATTAATACTTTCACTTCTTAACAGTAACTTAAATAAACTGTCTTGATTCAGTCTGAAGAATCAATAGTTTACTCCTTATTGTTTTTGCATCATCAGTGCAAATATCAGCAACAAGAAAAAGATAAACAATGTCCTAGTATTACCAAGAAAATTGTTTTTACCAACAAACCCTTTAAGAGATTTTCAAGGACTCAGAGGGGTCCATGGACCACCACCGTTTTACAACTGCTGCTGTAAACACTCAGCTAAGCTCTTTAAGTTGTTTTTCCCTTTCTCAAAAATCCTGGTTGTTGTTGACAAAAGACAAGAAATCACTAGTTGAAGAGCAGAAAAGTGGAACTATGAACTTAATGTTCTGATCTTCCATGTTTTTCTCCCAGGCCTTCAATCATATACCTTCTATCTTATGTGTGCATCTGGGAGTGAGCTAAAATGCAGCTCCTCTCTGGAGTTTTACTTCAAGCTTTCCATCTGTGTTTTCATTGTGTTTTTCCATGGCATGTGAGAGTTTCCATCATACTGATTATACCTATTAATTTGCATTGTTTTCTTCTTTAATAGAAAATGAGCTTCTGAAAGGTAGGAAGTATTTTTTTTTTATCCTTTCATCCTAGTACCTAGAGTTGTCACACATGAATGAAAGAGCTCAGGGAGTGTGGAATATTGGGCTGTGGTTAAATTCTCATTGCAATGGCTATCGGCTGAAATAATAACCATAGACCTCTTTTATTGAGGGCTTACTATGTTTTAAGAATGGTCTTAAGTTCTTTGCATATATATAATTGAATCCATATGCAAATTCTTTATGTTTATAAATTATGAACCTCCCCATCTGCATTTTGTAGAAATTGAAAATGAGGTTTAAAAGAACAAGTGATTTTTTTTTCCTGTAGTCATCCAATTAGTAAATATTGGAGTCAGTATACGATATGATATAAAATATGTCAATAATATGATACTTATCTGAAAGTCAGATAAGAAATAAATTATGCTGTTGAGGAATTTTGACCTCACTTGTTTGATGACAGCATCATTTGTACTTATTAATGAGAGAATATCTCTCAGGCTCAGATGATTTTATTCCATTGTGGTAAGGGGCTATTAAATATTAGATGGCTTCAAGTAGGTTTCCATGACATTTCCATGGCTCTGACTTGTTTTCCTGTGATTTTTATTAAAATATATGTCTACATGAAAACACTTTTCTCCTGATCCTTTTAGCCTTTTTCTGAAGCACATCTAAACTTGAGTCATGTAGCCTGTCTTGTTGCATCCACCTCAGGTGCCTTACAGACTAACAGTGACCAATAAGGCACTGGTTCTAAAACTTCACATATATCAGAATTACTTGGAAGGTTTGTTAACATGCAAACGAGCCTTGGAAGTAGAATATTTCTTCTCCTTATTGGGAAATAAGACCTGAATGTGCTTTCCCTATTCAAGAAACTATGATGTTCCTACTCTCTATATGCAGTTGTCTCCTGGTAATAGACTTTCCCCAAACTAAACTCAGCTTAGAGAGATAATTAATCAAGAATTTCACTTGTTCCTACTTGCCATGGGAATAGTTTGGGAATAATATAACTCTTAAGGTCAAAGTGAACTAGTGATCTTCTACTAGACTGTCACAGAGAATTTCTCTCTCTAGGCTACGGAATGCTTAGCCTTTTTTGTTTGTTTGTATGTAAATTCATTTTGTTTCGTTTTGCCCAAGCAGTAAACCTTAGTATAGTACTGGATTCCATGACAAAAAGTTCCTTCTCTGTACTTCAGTTTTCTAAGACCAACACTCCCCTTATGTTCACTTCATCCTTCACCGTTCAGCAATACTATGGTGATACTGTATGTTGTCAAGAGTGTATGTCACAGTAGCTTTTAAACCAATTATTATTATTATTATTATTATTTTTACTATGGTCCACAGTGAAATATGTATTTTACATCATGACCTATCCAAAAGCAGTCTTTCACAAAGAAAAATTTTGAAAATTAAATTACTAAGTGTAATGTACTCTCGTTCTCTCATATTTCTTATATAGGTCCAGTAAATTGATTTTGAGAATTTTGAATAGGTCATGAACTACAATTTGAAAATAACAACCTATTCTTAGGATAGTGGCTCTCAAAGTGTGGAGAGATTAAAGAAAAAAACCACCTAATAATCATGAATAAAAATACATATTTACTATAAGAAAGATAGAAGGGTATTGATTTTAAAACTTTGTCATTCATCAGAATAACCTGGGAGGCTTGTTAATACATAGATTACTAGGCTCTACCCCCAGAAATCTGCTACAGTAGATATGGTGAGCAACCCAAGACTTTGCATTTTAAACATATTCCTAGGTGACATTATTGCTGCTGGTTTTGGGGTTACACTTTGAGAATCACTGGTCTAGGGAGGAAACCACGGATTTCCTTCCACTGAGTGCTAATTTTATTAGATCTTTCCTCAAAGTTCTAAGGATGCCCCCTTGTGGCAATCCAAGGTAAAAGTTTGGAAGACAATACTTTCAAAACACTAGAGTGGTAAAGGCAATAGAAGTAACATTCACATTTAAGATATCTCCTTCATCTCCCTTAGGAAGGAAAACAATGATTGTTATAAACAGTAAACATAGTGCCTAAAAGGCCAGAACTCAGAACCAGATGAACTTGGGTTCAAAGCTACCACTTTAGTATATAATATTGGGTAAATTACTTAATTTCTCTAATTCATAGCTTTCTCATCTGTAAAATGGTATGATAGTAGTTGTACTTTTTAACTCTACTAATGTTGTTAGAATTAAATATGTTAATATATAAAGACTGGAGCATCCTGATTTATAGTTTAAGGTGTGAATAATCATCCTCTGTCCATTCATATATCCTCATGTCAAGCCTTCCACCTAATGCATCTTTCCCCAAATATATCCAGGAATAAGTGCTTATTCATGCCAAAGGACCAGTCTGAATTCAGAACTCGAATAGATCCCTTGTCTCAGCAGGATTCTAAAACAGGCTTCTGCCACCTGAAGTTGGTTGCTCCAGAAGAAGCCACTGTACTACACAAATCCTGGCTGTTGTCAAAGCCAAAGGCTGATTGACACAGCTGATGCCAAAACATTCCAAGAGATTCTCTTCTTACTGCTGCAGACATGTCTCAAGTATGTGGTTAGAAATGACTCCATGCCCTGAGGTCTGCCAGTGCCACTGATGCAGGTGTCTACCCCAGGCTCCCATGGTTATTTGAGGTACAAGATTAGAACACCTTTCCTCTCACTGTTGTGCTGAGCCACAGATGTGCAATAGCAAGATGTGCCTGAGTCTCCAATAAGCAGCTCTTTATATGTACTCACTTAATGATTCTGATACTCCACAATCACATGAACCAAAAATATTCATTCTTCGAAAACGAAATTAAAAGCCATCACAAAACAAAACAAAACAAAACAAAACTACTTGCTTTCAAAAATAGGGCATATATCTTCCATTAGTAATAATTTGCCTATTTTCTCACTATCTGAAAATAATGAAAATAAATTAAAATGATCAATTCCTGCCCTAAAGGAGCTCACTGTATAATTGGGGAGATAAACATATATTAAATTTATTTGATCTAAAGATAATTCTTTTCCCCCATATTTGAATATTTCTAAAATCTAAATAATTTTCAATGTAGTAATGTTCATTTTTCTCTGAAAGAAAAACCTGTTAATAAATCAATGATGTATTTACAGCCAGTGGCATTTCGGAATCAAAACTAGGAAAGTTAGAAACTAACTATAATAAAATATGAGAACTTCTGTAAAGATCTGGCTATATTTTTAGGTTATACATCTAATGGGAGACATTTAATGGGAGAAATCTTGGGAATGGAAAATGTAGACACTGAATTCTATACAAACACACATTCACACACACACTTACAATATGCCCCAAGACTACCAACAACACGTACACCATCATCACATCACACACAATTCATAATTATGTCTTAAAGTGTTTTGATACGAAAGGTGTCTGCTCCTTAACTTTAGAAACCAAGCAACCTCAAACTAATATTAGTAAGCACAGAATAGTCCTCAAGTATTTGTAAATAGTAAATACAAAAATAAATTTCAGAAAAACATCTATAAATTTCAAACTAAAATATTAAAATGTGTTAATAAAATAAAAAATCTGCCTCTGTATCTTTTAAAAAGAATGTCTCTTTCTTGATACAAATAAATAAATATGATATGTAAAGTTTAAAAATTAACTTTGAGATTTAAATTGTGGAACTGAGGATGAAAAAATATTGCTATATTTGGTTAGATTGAAAAGGAAACAAAAACATGCCACTTTACAAAGAAGTCTACATTTGCTTCGGAAATGATGAAAAAAAAATGAATGGTACTGTCTGAGAAACTCTGTCATTCATGAGCAAAGTTTTGGCATCGGGGCCTGCTTTTAATCAGGCAGCTCTAAGCTCAGCAGTCAAACTGAAGCCTTCTGTATGGTTTCAGATATCTACTTTGAAATGCATACAGTTTTAGAAATGCACAATGATTCTCTGAAATAGATGCCCAGAATTTATCTGAATAGTTTTTGTAATCTGTGATGTCAGCCAGGAAAAAAAGTTTGTCAGTAGAAGCATTTTCCTTTACAAAGTACCTTTTATTTTTTTCTCATTTAGTGATATCACAATCACACTGTGTGATGCTGAAAATGCTTATGAATGGTACTCAGTATGCTATCAGGATAACTCATTCAATATACATAAGCAGATGCAAAATGCACTATACCTACTTACAGAATTACAATAATAAATTGATATAGTACAGCGTGAGACTTTCAGCTTGGCGTTAAAATTTGCTTGACTTTGGGTAAATTACTTAAACTATACAAGCCTTAGTTTTTTTTTCATATTTAAAAAGGAATAACAATCTACCATATGTGTTGTTGAAGTATTTAATAGATTTTTTTTATTACAGAATAATCGTTATCACTTTACACATGAACTCACTAGAAAATTTATTTAAATATCACATTTCTTGAATTAATTTAAAACCCGATTTGTAAAATTTTGATTTGTATGGAAGCACACATTATGTGAAGTGTGGAATACCTATATGTCTTTTCAAAATGCTAAAGTGCATATACTGTATAGACCTGTAAATTAAAAGTTATTTTCTAGTGTGAATATTTCTGTGTTTCAGAAGAACTTTTCATTCACAGTAATGAAAATTGTACAGTGTGTGAGATAAGTGAAATCTGGGCCTAGAGATTTATAGGCAGATAACATCCAGCCATATAAACTGTATACATGTGACACATGTATAATTGTGATTGTTGCTGTGGGCCTGGGAGAAGAAAGGGTACAGGCAGAACCAGAGTGAATAGAACTCCATGTCATTTACAGATTTGCAGCATGTTAGAGCATGTATAGAATTCTGCCTGGTCGAGTCTCCTGAGGGGTTTCTTAGTAAGCGATACTAAGGATCTTGAGATTATCATGTTCAGTGAAATAAGTCAGACAGAAAAAGTCAAGAACCATATTATTTCACCCATATGTGGGATATAAAACTGAAAGCAACAAGATAAATAGACTCATGAACACAGATAATAGTTGAGTGGTTACCAGAGGGAAATGGGGAAGGGAGAGGGAAGAAAAGGATAAAGAGGGTCAAATATATGGTGACAGAAGGAAACATAACTTTGGGTGGTGAATACACAATGCAATACACATGTGACATATTATTGAATTGTACATTTGAAACATATATAATTGTATCAACCAATGTCACCCCAATAAATTTAATAACAAAAAAGTAGTGAAATAATAAAAATAAAATAAAATAAGAAATGATTTTAGTCATATATGTCATACAAGCTTTGGCAAAAATTGACATTGATGTGAGGGAAGAATGTGATTCTAGATACTCAAGAGTATGTACCATTGTAATTATCTTCTGGTTCTTCCTGCTTTTACTTCCTCCCACTTTCACCATCCAAGAACTTAGGCTAGTGTGGTGCTATACCAGGAAAAGAGAATGAGTGAGGAAAACAGACAGGGAGATAAACAAATATTTCAGTACAACAACATTAACACAAAAAAAGCTGCCTTGGAAGTCTCTTACAGAGAAATCAAAACTAGCTTTATGGGCCGTCTTGAAATCCTTAATACATTTACCTTGAAATTCTGTTTTTCTGCCTGAAGTCTGATGGAACAATGGAACATGCATGAGGACAGAAGATATATGCACAATATGTGTGACCCCTGACCCTGCTTCCTTGCTGCCAGCTTTCATGCATATCATTCATGATGCTCTATGAGCACAGAAGTATGGGAGACCCATGAGTTTAGTAACATCAGAGTCAATACAAGGTTAGTACGTTGTATCTACTACTTAAGTCAGGGGACAGGAAACTTGCCTCAGATCTAGAAAGAAAGTAGTGATATTCTAAGAAACAAGAATGACAAGTAACCCTATCATATCCTTTCTCACTCATCTTATTTTCCTGTATTAGCCAATCAGTGATGTGAAAATTATGATATAGAAAGAAAAGGGTAAGATAGAGAAACACATAGTTCATTTCCCTTTCAGTCCTTTTCTCATCATTAAGCTGAAGGTAGGGAGTATTGGTCAGATGTGCATGCACCAAGAGGAGAAATAGGAAGAGCTGAGTGAGGTTTATACATTTACACTGTTCTGGTAAGAACGAAACATATGCATGAAGGAACTATAAAATATGAGTTGTATGATTCTAGCGATTCTGCATACGAGTTAAATGTTCTTATTTAAAATTAGCTCTTAAATTCTTTTTTAAAAATTTAAGTTTAGCTGGTATATAATATTAGTTATATTAGCTTCAGGTGTACAATATAGTGCTTCAGCATTTTTATACCTTCAAAGTGACCATTCTACTAAATCTAGTAATCATCTGTCACCATGCAAATTTATCACAATATTATTGACTGTATTCCCCTTCACTTTTTCATTCATTCTCCCATCTTCTCCCCTCTGGTAACCATCTTTTAAAATTATTTAAATTTTAAAGCATATAAAAGTATATTTAAAGCATTTAAAAAATTTAAACAAATGTAAAGCATTGTACAATGTATAGGTTAATAGTGAAATTCATGCTAACAATTTAAAATTTTGCTTTTTCTATTAACTTGGAATTAAAAACCACTACGACAAGTAGAGAAAGACTGTGCACATTGAAGAAGGGAAAACATTCCATATTTTCATATGATTAACAGCACATTTTTCCTGCTTTGTGAACAAGGCAACTTGCACGTTCATTTTGCAATGGACCCAGCAACTTATATAGCCAGCCCTATATTGAGTTAATATAAAATGTAAAGGGAAGAGAATTGAGAGGGTATGTTTCTTACATCAGCAAAGAGAGAGAAGTGTTATGCCATAACCAGAAGTCCTTGTGAGAAAGCCTCTCATTATTTGGCTGATTTAGGAAACCTCTGGCTACTATTACACCTGGACTCTCAAATATGGTCCTCCTGTCTGCCACCTACTTCATAGTGACATTAATTAGCCTCATAGATCAATATCTTACTGAAGGGGTAACCCTCTATAAATATAATTGCTGCTTTAGTCTCACATCTGGAAGAACACAGGTTACTCTACAATAATAAGCTATTCATTTGATTCAGACCATTGCGGTCAATTTAATGTGAAACACTGGTCTGAGTTCTGCTGAAGAGGCGCTGTGAAATCATCTAGAGAATAGGGTTCAGTTTCTATTGAGCTCATCCAGTAGTGGGGTGAGGTCAACAAAATCAGGACATAGATTCATTGCCCATTTGTTCTATACTCTATCTAGACTTCATTCATAATCACAACCAAAAATTCTAAATGTGTGGTTTTGGTCACAGAAAGCAATTATGGAAATAGCATGAATTTGGGGGTATTTCATGGGTTGGAATCAAGATTCTACCACTTACTGGACAAGTTAATGACCTTCTGAATCGATTTCTTCATTAACAGTGAGTTATATCATATTTACATGTTATTTTTTTCACAAAACACAGAAAATTACAACTGAAGCAAATGAGCAATAGTGCATTTGCGGTTCATGGGCAATTTATAATTTGAATCCCTTTGCTACATTTAGGAAATATCCTTCTTATGAAACAAAGCCCTCTATAAAAACATAAAATGTTAGATATTTACTCTTCTGACCTCTCTAGCAATAAGGCGAGTTGGCATAACCCAGGGTCCTCTAATCATATGCATTTACCCAAAAGATTTCAGTTAATATGATATTGATATGAAGAATTAAGGATTACCTATAATCCTTTCTGCTGAGGCTGTCATTGGCAGCCCCAGCTATGCCAGGCTGTAGAAGCATCAGGAGTAACCATTCCAAAGGCAATGCCATTGTTTGATACCAGTGATGAAGGCTCTGGTGTCTGTTCTTGGGGATAACAATAGTAGTGTCTGTGCCAGGGTAGCACTGCACCATAATTTATACCATTATTTCTCTGTCGCACATGTATATATCTTGGTGCTATGACTCCCCTAGAGATTCTGAGAGCTGTCTGATGACCTTTGAATACATTTTCTGCTTATATTAGCTGGAGTTGTTTACTCTTACTTAAATTGATAGCCCTAGTTGATGTATATGTTCAGATATTCCAAGAGGCCTTGATGAATAATATAGAGATAAGTAACGATTCATTTCTAAGCAAAGATTTCTGTACTCTATGAGAGCCAGCAAAATGTTATTGACGATTGCACTCTGGAGGAAAAACAATGGATATTTATTTCATATTGTGTTAGAGTGATAACTACTGAATTTGAATGTGCAAGATAACTTTTTAAAGGAATAAGTTAGTTGGAAGGAAAGTGTCCTTTGTTTTATGTTTGTGAGGATTGTATAAAAATCCCCATACAATACGATGTTGATATTTCTGAAAGATGATAACAGATCCAAGGCCAAGTTCATAGAAGACTCTCAGGAAAGGCAGAAAAACTTTTTGACTCAACTCTTTAAAGCACATTATAAGGAAATGTCCTGCATACATTCCTGGTATCTCACCTGCTGAACGAGAAGGCTGGTATTTCTGATGATCTTAGAAAAGAAACTATAAAGTCATATATTTGGAGCTCTCCAATGACTATGAGCCCTCTCCCTTCCACAACGGTATGTGCATAGTAAGAGACTTAGTCAAAGAGGAATTTAAAGGGTACAAGGATTTTAGAAACAAGAATCCACACATCTCTCTAAATTTGTGCTTTCAAGGTACATTTACTAACTCCTTTGGTGGTGAAATAAATCCAGTAACGACCAACCTGGGGCACCAGAGCCTTTCTATTGGATTCATTTAACTGTCTTACTTGACCCTTGCTCTGCCATCTCCTCTTTCTGGAGATTCTCTGAGATTGTTTGGTTTGCCTATTATTCCAAGACTCAAGCGGACTCTTTGGACTTTATGTAAAACATTGCTTTCCTTTGCTTAAAACTATGAGATCTCTATGTTGTTGTTGTTGTTTTTTTTTTACTTTTTACTTTTTTATTTTTGGATTTCAGACTTTCTTTTCTTCTTGACCCGACTCTGTCTCTCCAGGCATCAATCCACTGGCCAACGTCTCAGCCTTCTCAAAAGTACAAGAAATAAGCAGTTCTGTATTTATCAGTGAAAAGTTTTTAGCTGCAAGAAACACAATCTCCAACTAAAACAGGTCTGAAAAAATATACACTATATCACTGAATAAGAAATCTGCATTAGAAAGTTTCCGTCTTGGTACAGTCACTTAGTAATAACAAGAATGACCCAGAGACAGTACATCTTTCCACAGTGCGAAAAGAAGACTGGCTGTCTTTCTTCATGGTCCCAATCTTTCGGCCATACCTCCAGACATTACAATCTCACAGGACATGATCCCAAATAGAAAAGAAGGAGGCAGGGGTCAAATGGGCTTTTCTTTGTATGGCTCTCCACTTTTACCAGAAAGGAGCATCTTTCTAATAATCTCCTAAGAAGATCCCTCTTCATCTCACTGTCCAGAAAAATGATTAGCAAATACCTAGGGGTAGACCCCATAGCACCCAAACAAAAACTATTTAGCAAAAAGGAAAATGTTAATTATATTTTGGATAGGTTGCCAACAGTGGGTGTCATACCATAGCTTTCATCAAAGTAGAGAGAAGCAATTTATGCCCACAAAAGTCTCAGCTTTAAAATAAGAAATTTAGGACCATAATTCAGATTTCAGTGAATAGGTTATATTTATTATGACTAATGCATAAATTGTAGCATTCAGTCCTGAAGTGGAACCCTTTAGTATCTGTGATAAATGTCTTTGCTTCTGTTTCCTTTCATCATCTTTGAGGTTTGATATAAGACACGGATAATTGCAGTAGCAGTGGAGCTGAGACATCCACACAAAGGAGATGAATCACACCAGTGCATTTTTTCTGCAGGATTCTGGATCATGGCAGGTGAAGGATGTAAACTGCATGTGAAGACAGATGAGTCAAAGGCAGAATTAAACCTTGCTTTGTATGAGCCACCCTACCCTGAAGAGCTGGTGGAGACTTGGCTCATGGTGATAAATGTTAGAGAAAAAGGGAGGATTCAGTTGAAAACTACTCTGACTGCATCACAGAAAATACTTCTGATTCGCTGAGATATCTGCTAAAATAGAAGGCTTTGGGATAGACATTTAAAACAGTTTATCACAGTGCAGAATGTCCTCAGTGAATATCCATAGCCATATAACCTAGTTTAATTGCTTGTATTAATGGAATAGATTTGATCAAAACAATACTCAAACACTAGAATCTTTTTTGTGATCTTTTACTTTTTTGTTATATTATCTGATCCAGAAAACTACCTTGAACTTGAGTCATAACCTTATTTTATCTTTAATAAGAGCGTTTGAAAAATGTCAATGTAAAAATGACAGCAATGTCAGTAGCAATCGATTTTAGGGAATATAACAGTAGCAGTAGCAATTAAATATAAGGAAACCTTTTACTGACATTTTTATCTCCTGGCTGAATGAAGTGGCTAATAATAATATTGATTATTCTTTTTAACCTTGTGCTAAGGACCTTACCTCCATGCATTATATTTTATGGTTATAAAAACCCTGTCTCAAAATAACTAAACCGGCTTCATTTACTTAGGGTGATACAGCTAGAGAGAAATGGAACTGGTCTTCAAATCCTAGGTTTATTGTACTTCTAACAAACAGGTTGTTTTAGAGAAATCAGAATGTCCCACATGCCTATTATACTTTGGGACAAAGCAGATAGAAATTTTCTTCTCAGAAAGAAGAATGAGAGAGAACTACAAAGAAAGAGTTACTTCTGCTGTCCCAAATGGAGAGCAAAGAAAGGACTGGGCATAAGTTGGTAAAATATTGCCTTCATAGCAGGATTCTCCAAAGAAAAAAAAGAACACATATTTTGGCTCACACACAATTGTAGATCCTATCAAGGGGTTAGCGAGTTTGAAATCTGCAGGGCAGGCTGGCTGGCTGGACAACCAAGCAAGAGTTGATGTTGTAACTTGAATTTGAAGACAGTCTGGAGGCAGAATTTCTTCTTCCTCAGGGACTTTCAGTCTCTTTTTCTAAAGGCCTTTAACTGATGAGGTGAGACTTACATTACGGAGAGCAATTGACTTTACTCAAAGTCTACTGATTTAAATGTTAATCATATCTAAAAAATACCTTTACTGCAATATGAAGACTAGTGTTTCACCAAAAATTGGGTACCTTGGGAACCATGGCCTATCCTAGATGACAAAACTACCTTCAAAGTAGGAAAGTGGCAGTTGAAAAAAGCAACATAGAACATTGGAAAAATATAAACAGAGAAATTAAATTATTACCTAATATTTTCTTTTGCTACTAAATCTTAATAACGGCAACCTTTGCAATTCCAATCTTATCAATTACATACAGTAGTATCATTTCCCTCGATCAAGATAATGCACAGAAACATCTCCAATAATATTAATCGAATCATATAAGTGTTTACTACAGACTTCATACATGCCATGCAATATGCCAAGCCCTGGGTTCAGAAAGAGAAAACAACACAGTCTCTGTCTTCAAGGGGTTTACTGTCTAATGAGGGGAGCAGGGAAACAATGCCTGTATGAAAAACAAGTTGATCTCTTCACCACTTGCTTCAATGTCAATGCCAGGGTTATTATATTTATTACACCTGGATTAAGTCATTCTTGTCTGATAGGCTGACGAAGGTGAGCTCTACAACTCCAAAAATATGTTTTCTTCTCATGAATAATTTTCCAAGAATATTATAAGTTTTCAGATCAGTAATATCTACTTGTTGGAAATGCAATCCATGTATATTAGGAATAAAAGAACTATAAACTGCAACGATTTAAGAAAATTACAATAGAAATTATTCTAATTTTGTTTTTACATTACACTTTTAAATATCCAAAAGCCACATACATGCAAAACCAAAATATGAAAAGAACCTTCCTCAGAGAATTAAAGTCATCGGTTGTTCTCAGAATCAATGGGAAAGCAAGTGGTTTTCACTTAGATATAAGTCCAAAAATCTGCTTTTGTCATTACCACTTGTGACCTTGAGAAAGCTACTTAAGCTGTAGAGTCCTAATCTATTTTCCCTGGTAATAACATCAATTGGTTTTTACAGCTGTAAGATTAAATGTGTTTGCACATGTGAAAATGCCAAGCAGAACCTGAGAGCAGTAAACTCTTAATAAAGATGATTTCTGATCTCTACTAGATTCAAAACTTAGGAAAACATAGTAGAATAGCTCATCACATTACAGTTTTATGAGACTGCTTGTTATATTTGTATTGTTTATATCTTTTACTTTGGTAAATAAATTGCTAAAATGTTATGAAATAAAATTGTGTCTATTCCCACTTGCATCACTGCACCCCTCTCCTCTCTCTCTCTCTCTCTCTCTCTCTCTCTCACACACACACACACACACACCAAACACGCACATACACACACACTCTTCCAGTGAAATATGGCATTCGATTCTACATTAAGAAATTATCGGGGATCTTTGTAAACATGGCGGAGTGAGAATCATCTACAGATCTCTCCCCTTGAAATGGCAATAAACTGAACATCTAAAACTCAACAAAAAACACCCAAACTGCACACCAGCACATCTGAGTATGGGATCTGCACATGAGCTTTCACAGGTCAGAACCCTGGGTATCGGGTGGTGGTCTGGGAGAAATAAAAAAGCTGCCTCTTGCAGCTTTCGAAGCTCCCTGCAGGAGATGGAGCAGGGGAGAAGGTGCAGTGACTTCCCTGATCAGCCTGCCTGGAAGTGCTGCAAGTTCCACATGGCCGACAGCAGGGCTCAGTTATCAGGGCAGAAAGCAGAGAAGCGGGACGGGACCCCAGAGAAACAACAGTTGATTTTTACTGGCCCTGGTTCCAAAACCAAGGCTGAGCCGCAGCCCCCAACTCCCAACCCGGAGGGCCCCTCCCCCCATACCCTCTGAGACCAAACACCGTGGAGTCCTAGGGGAATCTGAGCAAACACTATCAAAACTTGCTAACACTGACACGAACTGAAACTGAGGGTAGCGAGCGTGATTAAATATTTATCAGAAAATAAAAAGGCATTTTTAAAGCTTTATATAAAGCAGGGATCCAAAAGGGTTAGATGTCACCTACTGAAAACCAAAAGAAAAGTGCTTTCTTTGTAACAGGCTTAAGAGAGACTTTTATATACTAAATCTTCTTTTTGGAAAAAAAGCAGAATACATTTCCATTAATGCCCAGGCAGAGAACAGTCCATTAAACACCATGAACAACCAAGGTGACAAGGCATCTCAGAAAGAAAGAGAAAAATCTCCAGAAATTGAGCTTACAGACATAGAAATATGCGACTTAAGTGACAGAGAATTCAGGATGGTACTTCTGAATAAACTCAGTGAGTTCTAAAATGAGTCATATCAACAATTTCAGGAATTGAAAAAACACCTAGATGAGCAGAAAGGAAATGGAGAAAAGGCATACACAGAAGAAAATGGACAACTGTATATATATAACTATCCCTTACATATTCGTAATAGTAACCACACACCAAAGATTCAGAACTGAAGTATAGTCACAGAGTTGCAGAATGGATCAAAAAACAAAACCCAACCATATGCTGCTTCCAGGAGACACATCTCAGCTTCAAAGACAAATATAGACTCAAAGTGAAAGGGTGGAAAATGATATTTCAAGTAAATGGCATTCAGAGAAAAGAAGGAGTAGCGGTACTAATATCAGATGAAACAGACTTTAAAACAAAAAAGGTAAAGAAAGATACTGAGGGACACTTCATAATGATAAAGGGAATCATGCAACAAGAAGATATAACATTTATTAATATCTGTACTTCCAATCAGAGAAATACAAGAACTAGCTGATACCATCAGGAGAGGAAACATAAGAATATATAGAGCAATTACTAACAGAACTAAAGGGAGAAACAGACCAAAACACTATCGTAGTAGAGGACCCAAATACACCACTGTTGGATATGGACAGCTCATCCAAATAGAAAATCAATAAGGAAATAACATTCTTAAATGACACATTAGACCAACTGGACATAATTGACATTTACAGAGCCTTCCATCCCAAAACAGCTGCTTATACATTCTTCTCTAGCGTGCATGGAACATTCTTAAAAATCGACCACATACTGGGACACAGAAATAGCCTCAACAAATATAAGAGAGTTGAAATCATACCAACCATATTCTCTGATCGTAATGCTTTGAAAGTTGAGATAAATTGCAAAAAGAAAGCAGGAAGAATCACAAATACATGAAGATTAAACAACATGCTACTGAAGAATAACTGGGTCAGGGAAGAAATAAAAAGAAAGATCAAGAGATACATAGAAACGAATGATAATAATAGAACAACATATCAAAACTTTTGAGACATGGCAAAAGCGGTCATAAGAAGAAAGTTCATATCATTATAGGCCTATCTCCAAAAACAAGAACAAGCCCAAATAAACAACCTAATGATTCTCTTAAAAAACTAGAAAAGGAAGAGCAAATGAAGCCTAAAGTCAGCAGAAGGAAAGAAATCATCAAAATTAGAGCAAAAATAAATGAAATTGAAAGCAAACAAACAAACGAACAAAAAAAAATAATAGAAAAATAAATGCAACAAAGAGCTGGTTGTTTGAGAAGGTTAAAAAAATGGACAAAACCCTGGTTAGACTCACTAAAGAAAAAAGAAAAAGGACACAGATAAACAAAATCAAGGATGAAAGAGGGGAAATTATGACTGATATGGAAGAAATACAAAAGATCATACAGGAATACTATGAAAAAGTATATGACACCAAATTTAATAACTCAGAAGAAATGGACCAGTATTAGAAAAATACAACCTTCCTAGACAAAATCAAGAAGAACTGGAAAATTTAAATAGACTGATCAGCAGTATGGAAATTGAAACAATCATCAAAACCCTTCCAAAAAGTAAAAGTCCAGGACCAGATGACTTCACCAGTGAATTCTACCAAACATTCAAAGAAGATTTAATACCTATTCTCCTCAAACTCTTCCAAAAAATCAAAGAAAGAGGAGGCAATACTCCCTAACTCATTTTATGAGGCCAATATTACTCTGATACCAAAACCTGGTAAGGATAACGCACAAAAAAGAAAACCGCAGACCAATATCTCTCATAAACACAGATGCAAAAACCCTAAATAAGATACTAGCAAACCGAATACGGCAACATATTAGAAAGATTATACACCATGATTAAGTGGGCTTGATCTCAGGGGCACAGAGATGGTTAGACATATACAAATCGATTAATGTGATACACCACATAAACAAATTAAAAAGTAAGAATCATGCGATCATATCAATAGATGCAGAAAAAGCCTTCGACAAGATACAGCATCTGTTTATGACCAAAACACTTAACAAAATTGATATAGAAAGAAAGCAACTTAACATAATAAAGGCCATATATGACAAACTTAGCCAGCATTATACTTAATGGTGAAAAACTAAAAACTTTCCTTCTAAGATCAGGAACAGGAACAAGGCAAGGTTACCCACTATCACCTCTGTTATTCAGTATAACATTGGAGGTCCTACCGAGTACAATCAGACAAGAGAAAGTTATAAAAGACATCTAAATAGGAAACAAAGAAGTCAAACTGTCACTATTTGCAGATGACATGATTCTCTATATAGAAAACTCTAAAGACTCCACAAGAACACTACTAGAAACAATAAGCAAATACAGTAAATCTCTGGATACAAAATCGACATTCAAAAATATACACTGTTCCTATCCTCTAATAATGAAGCATTGGAAATAGAAGTGGAAAAAATAATTCCTTATACAATTGCAACAAAAAGAATAAAATACCTAGGAATAAATTTAATGGAACAAGTGAAGGACCTATATCATGAAAACTACCAGACTCTATTCAAAGAAATCAAAGAAGATACAAAGAAATGGAAAGATATTCTATGTTCCTGGATTGGAAGAATCGACATAGTTATAATGACCATATTACCTAAAACATTATACAGATTTAATGCAATCCCCATCAAAAATCTCATTGGCAATTTTTAAAGAAATAGAACAAAAAATCATCAGATATGGATGGAAGCACAAAAGACCCCGAATTGCCAAAGCCATCTTGAGAAAAAAGAACGAGGATGGAGGCATCAATCTGCCTGACTTCAAATTATACTACAAAGCAACAATAATCAAAATGGCATGGTATTGGCTGCAAAACAGACACAGTGACCAGTAGAACGGAATCGAGAATCCAGAAGTAAACCCATATTTATACAGGCAAATAATTTTTGACAAAAAAGCCAAAAACATACAGTGGAGAAAAGAAAGCCTCTTCAATAAATGGTGATGGGAAAACTGGAAAGCCACCTGCAAAAGAGTGAAACTAGACTTTTGTCTATCACCACACACCAAAATTAACTCAAAATGGATTAAAGACCTAAATATAAGACCTGAAACAATAAAATGCATAGAAGAGAACATAGGAACTAAACTCAAGGACCTAGGACTTAAAGAGGATTTTATGAATTTGACTTCAAAAGCAAGGGAAGTAAAAGCTAAAATGAATGAATGAGTCTACATCAAACTAAAAAGCTTCTGCTCAGCAAAAGAAATCATCAACAAGGTAAAGAGAGAACCATCTGAATGGAAAAATATATTTGCAAGCAATGCCTCCAGTAAAGGTCTAATACCCAAAATATACAAAGAACTAATATAACTCAATAACAACAACAACAAAAATGATCCAATCAAAAAATGGGCAGTGGACTTGAACAGACACTTTTCCCTAGAGGACATACAAATGGCCAACAAATAAATGAAAAGATGCTCAACATCACTAGCTACTAGGGAAATGCAAATCAAAACCACAATGAGATACCATCTCACATCTTTTAGACTAGCTATAATCAACAGGACAAGTAATAACAACTGTTGGAGAGGATGCAGAGAAAAAGGAACCCTCATACACTGCTGGTGGGATCACAAACTGGTATAGCCGCTATGGAAAACAGTATGGAGGTTCCTCAAAAAAATAAGAATTAATTTACCATATTATCCAGAAATCCCACGACTGGATATTTATCCCAAACACTTGAAAACCCATATCCGAAAAGATATTTGCACACCGATGTTCATAGCAGCTTTAATCACAGTGGTCAGGACATAGAAGCAATTGAAGTGTCCTACGATAGATGACTGGCTGAAGAAGCTGTGGTCCATATATACAATGGAATATTATTCAGTCATAAGAAGAGATGAAATACTGCAATTTGCGACAACATGGATGGACTTCAAGATAATCATGCTAAACGAAATAAGCTAGATAGAAAAAGATGAAAATCACATGATATCACTTATATGTGGGATATAAACCTAAAAGCAACAAATAAACAGGACAAACAAGTAGAGACTCATGGACATGGACTATAGGCTAGTAGTTACCAGAAGACTATAGAGTAGTGGTTACTAGTGGGGTAGGGGAGGAGGGGGGAGATAGAAGCGGTAAAGGAGGTCAAATATAGAGTTTAGGGGGAGGGTGAAGTAGGTAAAGGGGATCAAGTATAAGGTAGCTGAAGGAAACTGGATTTTGGGTGGTAAAGGCACAATTGAATATACAGATGTCAAATGATAATGTACACCTGAAAATTATATAATTGTATTAACCAATATTACCCTAATAAACTTAATTTAAAAAAAAGAAAAAGAAAACCCAATCGAAAATGGCTTAAATCACTTCATAAATTGTATAAATGTCTAACTTTTTAATTTAACTCATTTCCTGTTTTTAAAAAGTTAGACATTTAAATTGTGACTGCAATGTTTTCCCCAACATAACTCACGGATTACAGTCCCAACCTTAGCTCCAAAGTTTGCCATACATCTCCCATACTTTTGAGAGAATTACATCAAAACAGGACTGTTGCAGTTGGGACAGCTCATTTGAACAGAAAACAGATGCCAAATGATCTGAAAAAAAGGATTGCAAAGGACAGAACTGTAGCCAGATTCTCTGGTGAACTTATGGCACTGAAACGGTGTGACAAGAAGGAGGTGACAATGTTGTCAGCATTCCACAATAAAACTGTGATTGAAATAGACAACAGAAATAGAAAGGAAAAAAAAAAAACTAAGAAGCTATGTGTCACTGTAGATTATAAGGAGAATGTGGGAGCAGCAGACTCGGCTGATCAGATGCTCACTTCTCATCCAACTGAGCACAAAAGGCACAAGTTTTGGTATAAGAAAATCTTTTGCCACCTTCTAAACATTACAGTGCTGAACTCCTACACCCTGTTCAAGGACAGTCCTGAGCACACGATCAGCCATGTAAACTTCAGACTGACATTGATTGAAAGAATGCTGGAAAAGCATCACAAGCCAGGGAAGCAACGTCTTTGAGGTCGTCCATGCTCTGATGATGTCACACCTCTTCCCCTGTTGAGAAGATATTTCCCCAAGAGCATATCAGCAACGTCAAGGAAACAGAATCCAGGTGGTTGCCGCAAAGTTCGCTGCTCGCACAACAAAGGTGGCAAGAGGATCCAGAGAAAAACGCAATATTTTTGTATAGAATGTGACGTTCAGATTTGTGTTGTTCCGTGCTTCAAAATTTACCACAAACACACACACAAATATTGATGATCATATATATATATTTCTGTTACTTTAGGATTAGAGACAAGTTTTGTTTAGAAATAACTCCAAAAACAGTTTTTATATTTTATTTTCACATTGAAAATCAGATTTGCTTCAGCCTCAAAGAGCATGTTTACATAAAATTAAATTAACGCTGGCAGTGAGCAGGACTTTTTTTCTAAATGGGAAATGAAAAAGAAAGCCGATGAAAATTTCAACAGGAAAAAATATAAATAAATAAAATTATTTTAAATACTAAAAAAATGGCTTAAACAATGGAGGGAATTAACCAGCCCAAGTGACTTGCAAATTTAAGAGTATGGTGACCATCAGCATCAGTTTGATCCAGCACCTTCAACTGGTGACATCCAAAGACCCAGTTTCATTCTTAGCTCTCCTATGCCCATTTTTATTTTCACTGATGGCTAACATCCTCTCTGGAAACAACATGCTTCTTTTTTTTAGATTCAGAGAGATTGCAAGTATCTCTTCCTCAAATATCAAATAAAAATCCATGGCTTCAACCCTGACTGAAAAGCCTGGGTGGCTACGCTGGAGCCAGTCATCATGAGTGTTGATTGACATGAGCCAGGGTTCTAAACCATAACTGAAACACTAATAGCAAAGGAGATGGGACTTTGTTGATTGGAAAGGCCCATTGAATTCTATTCCCTGTAGCTAATGGTCTATTCAATCCCACCAATCATTATGTTTGTTACAAAATAGGGAGCGTATATGCGTGGAAGTTCACCATATTCAAAAGTACATATAGTAAATGATGGTACAAATAGCAAAATTTGGGGTTGAATTAATTATTTGATTAAAGACCATTCTAGGCTTGCCAGTTGACAGCATTATAGGCAAAATTCTTCAATATATAACTTCAGCAAGTAAATAGTCCTTTAATCTTAGCTTTTAAGAACACATAAGTTTTAGTTCATCTGCTCTTTTAGAATTAATTAGAAAAAAATAAGAATAAAGTTGCACTACATATGAATCATGATATTTTAGAACAAATAAGCAATTTATTAGCTTGTTTATCCAAGTAGATTTTCCTAAAGCCATATACAAATAAACAAACCAGAATACATTGACTATACGATATTTAAAAGCATACTCACTTCCACGTCTCATAATTAGAATCCTAAATTCGACTTCACAATAACACTGATTACCAATAACTTTGACAATAAACTTGATGAGAACCGGCAGTTCCTGGAACAATTAGAGAGCTTGATTAACCAGAGAATGTGAAAGATTTTTTTTTTTTTTTGGCTTATGATGATGTCTGAGATGCTTGAAGCCACTAATATAGCAAGAAAAACAAGCTTTAAGAGTCCAGGAAACAATAATGCGTGAAGCTTAATACGACAAATGCATAGCAGTTCATAGCTTGGGAAGTCTATATTTTTGCCTTTTAAAAATAAGTTCTTTAAATATCAGATATGCAATAAAAGGAACATAACTGCATTACTGAAAGCCCTCTACCAGACATAATGATTAAGTTACTGAATCATAAAGAAAAGATTTGAATCCCAACCTTAACACTTACTAGCTATATGAGTTGGGCAATTTACTACTAAAACTACTTGCATTTCTGTTTCCTCACGTAAAAATAAAAAATAGTAAACTCTTGAGTCGTCATGAAAATTATACGATATAACATATACAAGTAATCTCCATATTTGGGCATGGAATACAATAAGTGCTTACATAAATAGTAGTTTTATGTTAGATTAAAAAATATAAGTAACAATGTATCATGTTGCTAAACAGTCAGAATTTTAAAGAAAAACACTAAAAGAGAAGGATCTTAGGATACCTATCTCCCAAAACACTTTTCTTTATTATATGGAAAAAAAATTTTACAGTTTTTTAACTTCTACATGCAACAGGGCTTTATGAAGTTACAGGGGATTTGAAACGTGGTAAGAAAACAAAAACTACTTCCCTCAAGGAGCTCACAGTCAAATCTATAAGCTTGAATTTTTTAAAATAATACTCTAATTCAAGACATAACTATAATAGAGGTATCAGGTTAGCAAAGTTTAATTTTGACTCAACTATTTGAGGTAAAAATGCTTTTCACAGCACCTAATTAGGCAATTGGTGGATATTTATGATTGAAACACTCCTGTATTAAATATTGTCTGTTTTATTTACATGACAAATCAATATAGGAGAGCCAGCATGTTCCTTTAAACAGTTATAAAAGTTTCATCTTATTCTTTAATCAGAGTTATTTGTGGTACCTTTGACTACATACACTGTTCAAAGGGTGAAAAATACTAAAACACAGAAGAGAGTTTGTAAGTCTGGTGAATCATGGCACACTTCAAGTCTCATTTATATTATAAATTACTATAGCTACTTGTGCTTTGAAGATTCTCCATGTAGAGCTATAACTCTTATCAATGTTATGAGGCATCTTATGCTGATGCTAACACCAATTTGAAATTGTTGTTCGATGTTCGGTGAAGTTGCAATGCTCTTATTTTATTTCGAATCTATAAAATGCTGATTTTTCAGAAGCAAAATATTATGATTTTTAAAATGACTGCATGTTTTAAAATAAAATCAAATAACTGTCAAAAACCTAGATAATAATTGTAATGCTGTACAATATATGAGGGTTGACTTCTTTCTACATTTTAACATGAGGTTCATTTCTAAGATTTATGATTATTGAATCCTTTATTTCACTTTCGGCCATGTATAGTCTTGGAAAAATATAGATCTCCTTTCTGTGCCTCTGTTACTCATCTGTATGAAGAAATTGTTGACCTGATTTTCTCAAGAAGGTTTTGTAGAAACCAGATGAGTCTTTGCATTAAAGCAAAGTCTTCTATTCCGGTGATTGCGCTCTTCTGAGTTCTAAGATCTCTGCAGAAGATTACTCTGAGATTAGGTGAGGAGTGGCCCAGTAAGCAAGAATTATTATTTTTTATTGTTTACTCTTCATGCCATCCCAATTTCATCAAATTTTTCACCAGTAATTTCTTCCAAAAGTTGAAAAGTTTTATATATCTTATTTGGCTTATATAAATCCCAGAATGTATCTATGAATGATGTGAGTGAGAGATCTAATGTTACTTTATGTTCTATATTAATAAGTAATTTTACCATCACTGTTTACTAGAATGTACCCTTTCCTGATGATTTGTAATACTATGACTTTGATATGCAAGTTTCCTTACACAGACAAGTCTTTTTCTGGGCTCCCTCCTCAGTTTCATCATTTAATTTGTCTATCCTTGTGCCTACACTATACCGTTTAAACTATTCTTGCTTTATTATAATTTTTTTAATGTCAATTGCTAAGTCCTTTTTCTATCTTTAAAATTGATTTAGCTCTTCTTAGACTTCTACACTCTTATGAACGCTAGAAGCAACTGGGTAAGAATTTTAGTTGGAATTGCCTTGAATTGTATAATGGGGAAATTAGCCTCTTTGATACATTGAATCAACACATATATGAATATTTCATGTCTCAGTATTTGTTCAGATCTTCTTTTATATCTTCTATTTATATTTTATAGTTTCTCCAATAAAGTTCTTTTTAATTTTTCTTGACAAGGACATGTTTATTTGTTATATAATAAATAATAGCACATTGTTCAATACTTCATTCTTGATTTTGCCAGAAATTATATTTTTTAGTTTTTACACCATATTTTTTACTTTTTAGTAACAATAATCTATTTGTTTTGAGATTTTGGCTAGTAATATGTATCAGAAATTGCTGTGACTAACTCATCACATTTAGCTTCTTTTGTGAAGTATTAAATAGATAATCTACAAATGGTAAAATAATAATAAAAATTATAAAAGACATTGGTAAAAAATGTTTCCCTCCTGCATTGTTTCATAATGAGATTTTATTATTATTCAAGTCCAGTGAGGCCAATTGATCAAGATAATAATGACATTAAAACGATAGTTTGTTATTTACAGTTATCAAAAGATGAGGCCATTTCACTCCACACTTGGCCATTTGGGGAAGTCCCACAGTTGGCCAGGAGGCAAAAGGAGTGAGAGGAAAAGATGAACAAGTCTTTACTGTGGTTTCAACAGAAAGGAATAAGAGAGGCAGGGTAAACAGATTTAGGATTAATTAGTTCAAATGTCAGGAGATCTGGGGCAAAGGGGTTGTCCCTAATTGCCCGATACCTTGCCCTTAGAACAGAGAAATAGTGCCCAGATGTCATCCTTAACATTAATACTCCCTTTCTTAAATAAATTCTCTTCAATACAGGTTCACTAACATAATAATAGTTTAACCCAACAAAATTTTCACAGAGCTTACAGAATACTTCACGCAATACAAAACAAGAAAGTGTCCCCAGTCACCAAGTTTCACAAATTGAAACAACAAAAAAAATATTTTTAATAAAAATTTAAAACTACCAGAATTTCACTTCTGATACCTATTAGATGTGGTATGGTACCATAAAGATGTAAAATATTATTATTTTGATTTTTTTTTCATTTTTTATAAATAAGTGAGACTCCTAGAGGTTTACATTGGTGCCATTTAGTGAAAGACTGAATATTTTACATTGCCAGCCGAGGCATTCTTCTGAGTTTATCACAGTTGCATTGTTATTACTGAGCTTTTCCACAAGGGTAAGAAAGCAAGTGCTTAGCTACTTTTAAAATCAAACATGAACAGAGAAAATTCTTCCCCTTTCTGACAGTTCCATTATGAATATTACCTCTATACAGCAAGAAAAGTTGAAATAATAATGAGGATACATCAGATATGATTAAGCTCTATATTTTAATACCTTCACTTCTAAAGACTCATTCCAGAGCATGACACTATATTTGTGCAAAGTTAATAGATACAGATTCATATTTAATGCGACATGTCATAGTTTATTTGTTTTTTGATTCTGAAGTTATTTTCCCTGGACAGTGTGAGTTCGGTAAGATGTAAAAAGCAAACATTGTCCTTTCTCTGGAATTTCAATGGACTAATGTGTGGTTAAACAGTGAGTTAATTATGTAAGGATGCCAGAATTTATTAAAGAATGCATTTCTAATGTGGAAGTTACAAAAATAAGTTACAACAGTGACGGTAAAATCCACTCACTTGCTTTTACTTTAAGAGCTGAATTTCAAAAAAGTTTGACAACCAAATATTGCCTTTATGAGGACATTTTCCCACCTACAATCATTTTGAGATGTCAAATTTCAAAGGATATTTGCAGGCTCCATTTAGGGGACAAGTGCCATATACCCGAATTGGTTAATTGTACCCTCTAATACTCAGTAAATATAATTATATTATCATACACAAAGAAGAAAGCTGAAAATGTACCCTCATCAATTTCTTCTAGGACCTACTGTATTGAAAATGAAATTATTGCTACTTTAATAAGTGAGAATTAGAATAATTTTTTCTTCTTCCCCCATTCCAGCAGCACAAAATTTTTCTTTTGTAAAATTTACAACTAGGAGGAACCACTTGGCTCCAACTCAAGTACCAAGGGATACCACTTCAGTGACTTTTAACAATGAAGAATAGGCTAAACTGGAATGAGTGAAAATATCTTAAGCTATTCAGACCCAATGAGCCATGAAGCCAAATGTGGTGCCACTTTGGTACCAGACTACAAAAAAAGTCTGTCCTTTTTTTTTCTAATTTCTCTCAAAAGCTGTCCTCCTTTTCTTATTTGATGAGTACTTGTTTATAAATTATTTAATAGTTCAAATAAGTTAAAACAAGTATAAACAATGACACATAATTTCTTATTTAAATTCTTCATAAAATAGCATAATTTTTTTGAACTAAAAAATAGCTTCATAATCATCCAGCCCATATACCTTGCTTTACAGAAACAGATACTGAGATTTCGAGATGGAAAGAAACTTGCCCATATTCAAACAGCTGGAACCTACAGTTCTGCTAAGTATTGCTGTATCCTGTTCCCTGACAGTGTAGTGCTTTAATTCCTTCTATAGCTCTGCTATGTAGTTGCATATAACTAGAGTGTACATTGTCCCTTCTCTCATGGCTTTATAATGCAGAACTTTTCAAATGTCCTTTTAAAGGAAGCTTTTCTTACCACTCCCCCTTTTAATTCTAGTAGGATATAATCTCTCCTTCCTTTGTATTCCCATAACAATTTTTTCTTTAACCCTCAAGATCTAAGATCAATTCACTTTTAGTATTGTTATTTATTGACTTAACTTTTTCCCATCCTCTTTAAGCTATAAGTTACTTGAGGGCAAACAATTATTTTATCTTTGATATTCTCTGTTTCACCTAATAGAGCATCTGATATTTGAAACAATAAATAAATACATTTTGGAGATATTTAATTTGCAGCTATATTTTAAAATTAGTTTCTAACTTCTGAATCTCAAAGCAATGTAGCATTTTTTCCCCTACTATACTGCATAATAGGAAACACCACTAGACAAGTTAAACAGAGAAAGGGGACTTTACTCATAACTATTGCAATAGAGGAGAGAGATTAAATTCAACTCCTTCCTTGAAACAAAAGACAGGATAGTTTTTAAACACTGGAAAGAACAAGTGAAAAAGTAGATTAGTTAGGATTTTGATAAATGTATTAGGCCATCTGTATTTGCTGAGTAGCCTTTATCTAATTTTGGTCCCTATAGAGACTGAGAAACAGGGGTGCTATTTTTTTTTATGATTACATTTCAAAGAATAGCAGCTAGGTCCTTGAGAAAGATATTCCCTGATTATAAAACTGGCAAGAGGCTGGGAGAAGATTTACAAAGAGAAAGAGAAAGAGTTTACAACTCCAAATTTTCTGAAGTAAATGCTGTAAAAATAAAGGAGATGGGGGTGTTCTATGGTCTGTAGTCAGGAGGAAACCTGTCTAAAGGTTAGGCAAGCTGAAGAGGATGTTAAGGCCGTCTTGGTAACCATCTAGTGTATGATATTTGCTGTGATACTGTATTATTTATGGTGTAAGTAATAGAAAAATCATTTCAAAATGAGTTATTAATGACATTTTATTACTTCATATAACCAGAAGTTTCAAGGCAGTATGTTTCTCGAGTTGATTAACTGAGTAGTTTAAGGATGTCACTAAAGACTCTTTAACTCCACTATCTTTCTCTGGTATGGCCCTCATGCTGGCTAAGTCCTCCTCATGGTAACGAATTGGAACTAAATATTCCTACAGTGACAACAATATATGTCAGATGAAAAGAGTCTCTTAGCTTCTAAGAAAGAACTTCTTACATTTCACTGGCTAGAACATGCTCCTTCTTAACCTAAAATTAGAAGGATGAATCATAATCCCTTGACTAGTTTAGCATTATCAGGATTTACTCCTGAATTCCTTGAGGAAATAGTGAATTTAGAAAAAACAAGGTTTGTTTTCTATGAGAAAGAAAGTAGAAATGAGTGGGTGAACAACCAACAATGCCAGGGCAAGACACTAAAAGAAGCTATTAAGAGCTAAGACTTCTTTAATGTGACATTCACATTTCAGAACCATTAAATAATTGGATTAGAATAATATAGAGAATGAGTTCTATAAACAATATTAAAATATATCTTCTTCCTAAATTTACCAGTCTTTCCAAATATATATCCAGTAATAATCTAATTTCTACATCTGATGATGACAGACTAGGTGATTAGGAGTAATTCAGTTACCTTCCCTAGTAACCACACCTTTTTTCCCATGTCTCGTCTTTATAATTTTTCTGTGTAAATATACATCTGTATATATTGTATACAATTATTTTTCATGTATTAAGTTTTCTATAAATTAAATATTATATGACGTGTATTTTTTCCAGTTCACTTTTTTTTTTCAAATATTTTCTCAGACAGTTTAATCATGTTTAAACAATATATCCATGTATATGTTATTAATCCATCTGGAATTACTTTTTGTGGATGATACCTATAAAGATAACACTTTTACAATATAGATAACTTGATTTTCTCAGTACCATATATTACATTTTTTAAATTAAATTTATTGGGGTGACTGGTTAATACAATTTTATAGGTTTCAAGTGTATAATTTAATAATATATAGTAAAATTCTCTCTAAAACCAAGGTCTGTGGGTTTAGTACCTATGTTTTCTTCTATGAAGTTTACTGTTTCAGGTGTTATATTTAGGTCTTTGATTCATTTTCAGTTCATTTTGGTGTAAAATAGTGTAATTTTATAGATAGCAGTCTAGTTTTATTCTTTTACATGCGGCTTTCTGATTTTCCCAGTGCCATTTATTGAAGAGGCTTTTTCTATTGTATGTGTTTTGCTTCTTTGTTGAAAATTATTTGTCCATATATATGTGGGTTTAATTCTGGACTCACAGTTCTATTCCATTGGTCTGTGTATCTGTTTTTCTGCCAACATCATACTGTTTTGATTATTGTCATTTTGTAGTATAATTTGAAATCAGGCAGTGTGATACCTCTGGTCTTGTTCTTTTTTTTCAGAATTGCTTTCACTATTCAGAGTCTTTTGTGATTCCATACAAATTTGATAATTTTTTGTTGTATTTTTTAAAAAATGCCATTGAGATTTTGATGGAGATTGCTTTAAATCTGTATATTGCTTTGGATACATTGGCCATTTTAGCTATCTTGATTCTTTCGATGCAAAAAAGATGGACTATCTTTCCATTTCTTTGCATATTCTTCAATTTATTTTAATAATGTCTTATAGTTTTCAGTATATAGGTCCTTCATATGCTTTGTTAAGTTTATTCCTAGGTATTTTATTCTTTTTGTTGCAAAAGGAATTTGTATTTTTCATTTTCAGAAATTTCATTGTTAGTATATAGGAACACAATGGATTTTTGTACATTGATTTTGTATCCTGAAACTTTATTGTATTTGTTTGTTGTTTCTAATATTTTTTTGGTGGTGTCTTTAGGTTTTTCTATATAGAGAATCATGTCATCTGCAAAAAAAATGACAATTTGACTTCTTTCTTTTCAACTTGGATGCCTTATATTTCTTTCTCTTGCCTGATTGCTCTAGGTAGGACTTCTGATACTATATTGAATAAGAGTGGTGGAAGCAGTCATCCTTGTCTTGTTCCTGATCATGAGGGAAAGGCTTCAGTTTTTCACCATTAAGTATGATATTAGCTGAGGGTTTGTCATATGTGGCCTTTATTATGTTGAGGTACTCTACATCTATGCCCATTTTATTAAGTGTTTTAATCATAAATAGATGCTGTATCTTGTCAAATTCTTTTTCTGCATCTTCAATATGATCATATGATTTTTATCTTTTTGTTTGTTTGTTTATATGGTGTATCACATTGATTGATTTGCATATGTTGAACCCTCCTTGTGCCCCTGGAATGAACCCCACTTGATTGTGATGTCTAATCTTTTAATGGATTGTTGTATTGATTTGCTAGTATTTTGTTCAGGATTTTTGCGTGTGAATTTATCAGAGCTATTGGTCTGCAGTTTTGTTTTTTTCCTCTAACAACAGTGCTTTGAAAGAAGGTCAACTGTAAAAAGAAAGCAGGGGAAACCACACATATGTGGAAATTAAACAACATGCTACTAAAGAGTGAATGGGTCAAGGAAAAAAATAAAAGGAAAGATCAAAAAATACATAGAAACAAATGAAAAATATAACATATCAAAACTTTTAGGATATAACAAAAGCGGTAATAAGAGGAAAGTTTTATCAAGAAACAAGAAAAATCCCAAATAACAACTTAACATTACATCTTAAAGAACTAGAAAAAGAAAATGAAGCCCAAAGTCATCAGAAGGAAGGATATAATCAAAATTAGAGAAGAATTAAATGAAATTTAGAACAAATAGACAATAGAAAAATTTAATGAAACAAGAGCTGGTTCTTTGAAAAGATCAATAAAATCGACAAATAGCTGGCTAGACTCACTCAAAGAAAACAGAGAAAAGACAACAAAATTAGAAATGAAAGATGAAAAGTTAAGACAGATAACACAGAAATGCAAAGGATCATACAAGAATACTATAAAAGACTATATGTCACCAAATTCAATAACCTAGAAAAAATGGACAATTTTAACTGTAAGATAATAACTTTTTATATTTCAAATTGATGCAATCAATATGAAAGAGACTATGAAATTCCTCAAAAAAATAAAAAGGAAATATACAATTATGATCCAGTAATCCCACCTCTAGGTATATACAGAAAATAATTAAAATCGAGATCTTGAAGAAATATCTGCACTTTCATGTTCATTGAATTATTATTTACACTAACAAACATATGGAAACAATCTAAATGTCCATTGACAGATGTGTGAATGAAGAAAATATGGTATATAAATACAATATAATATTAATCAGTCTTAATAAAAGAGGACATTCTTCTATTTGCTACATGGATGATCTTAGAAGACATTATGCTAAGTGAAATAAACCAGATACAGAACAAATACCACAGGATTTCACTTACATAGGAATCTAAAATAGTTGAACTCATAGAAGCAGAAAGAACTTTGTGGTTACCAGGACTTGGAAGAAAGGGAATTGAGGTGGTGCTGATCAGAGGACACATAGTTTCATTTATGCAAGATGAGTATATCCTAGAGATCTACTACATAGGGTAATACATATAATTAATGATACTATATTAAGTGCTTAAAATTGATTAAGAGACTAGATCTCATGTTAAATGTTCTTTTAAAAAAAGAGGGAGAGAGGAAACATCTAGAGATGGCGATAAGTTCGAAATTGTATATGGTGACAGTTTCATGGGTCTATACTTATATCTTCAAACTCATCAAAGTATATATACTAAATATGCATAGCTTTTTTGCTTGTCAATCATACCTCAATAAAAAATAAAAAAAATATTTAAACTATTTCTGTTGGGTTGTCTATTTTTAACTTATATAGAAGGTCATTATATATCTATGTCAAGTCCTTTGATAAATACAGTATATCATCTATACCTTCACCTAATCTATGGATTGCCTCTTATTTTAAAGGCATTTAAAAAATGAACTTAATATTTATAATATCCATTTTTTTATGTTTTCCTCTATATTAGTTAGTGCTTTTATGATCTCGTTTAAAAAACTTTTGTCTACATCCAGATTTTGAAGCTTTTTTATACTGTATTCTAAATTTTTTTTTTTCATAACCTACCTTTGACATTTAGGTTTAGGTTTACAATTTCTCTACTCTTGACTTTTCTCTATGACATTGTATACTTTTCTGTGACTGATATAACAAGTTGTCACCAATTTAGTGGCTTAAAATATACGAAGTTATTATCTTACAGTTCTATAGGTCAGAAGTTTGACTGTGATCTCACAGGACTGAAAACAAGGTGCCATCAGGGCTGTATTCCTTTCTGGAAGTTGCAGGGGAGAATCTATTTCCTTGCCTTTGTCAGCTTCTAAAGTCTATCCTCATGTATGGGCTCATGATCACCTCCCATCTTCAAAGCCAGCCAAGGCAAGTTGGGTTCTCCCCATATTACATTGCTCCGAGCTCTTCTCTCTCTTCTACTTTCAAAGAACTTTATATTAGGTCCACTCAAATACTACAAAGTGATCTCCCTATTTTAACAACAGATGATTAGCAATCTTAATTTCACCTGCAACCTTAATTCTCCTTTGTCAAGTCAGGTAACATATTTATAGTTTCCAGGGATTAGGATATGGGTATCTTTGGTGGGCCCTTTTCTGCTTCTCACAGTTATAAAGTAGAGTTTAAGTTTTATTTATCTATTTTTTTCATGTTCATAGTGAATTGACCCAACATCACTTATTAAAGATATCTTGCATGGCAGTATCAAAAATCAGGTATTTGGTTCTTTTTCTGAAACTTTTCTGTTCCCTCTGTCCATTTTTGTGTTGATATCATGTCGTCTTGTTTTCTTCTCTTTTTAATAACTATTGGTATATGATAATTCTTATAAGTTTTTTGTGAGATTTATTCATAGCTTTTTGGTACTATAGGATGTTATTTTAAATTATAGCTTTGTCTTTCAAACTTTATTTTCAATCGTTGCCGATACATGAAATGCAATAGATTTTTCTATGTTGACCTTTTATTCAGTGACCTTGTTTTATTCACTTATCAATTTGAATAACTTCTCTGTGCACAGCCAAAAAATCCTGCTCTGCTTTTAAGAAGTTTTTAGCTTAACTTTGCAGGCCTTTTACTGCAGGAAGAATGAGAATTAAACAAATGTCATAACAGAGCATGTGAGAAGACAATCGATTCCCTAATATTTTCTCCAAAAGGTCTGCTCAATAGCCTGTCGATCACCAGCTTCCCTTTGTCTGGGTAAAGCCTGGATCTTGGCCACCTGTCCCAACCCAATATCAACAAATATCCCAGGGGAAAATCGGCCTCAGAAGGTCAGCTGACCTCTGTGCTGTATGTCCTTCTCTGGGATCTTAGTTCTTAGTATTTCTATGTACTACTTCAGCACCTATCTGATGCTTTTAAACAGAAGAGTCTTGTATTTTACCTGACTTCTCTAGTTGTTTATGAGCTGATCACCAGCCTATATTAGACTGAATGTTGCATGTTTAATTTTATCAAGTTATTTATATAAATTTATTGACAAGAATATATGATATTTCTTCTTTAAATTAGAGTTTCTAATGTTAAAAAAAAATTATTACCTTTATAAACCAATTTTAATTAGTATTACTTTTAATAAAATGTCTTTATTATTTCATTTCTCCTACATTTTGTGATTTATTCTTTTCTCTAGTTGTTTAGTTTGTCAATTTTTAGCCTTTCTTTGTTTCCAATATTATATACATATTTATAAATTTAACCATAATTAACAATTAGGCATTCCCCAAAGTATAAAATAGAGTATTTTAATGATATGCAGTGTTAACTATTTTAATATGTGTTTAATATCTATTGTGAATTCTTTTTTTGACGAGATATTTAGAAGAGTATTTATAATTTCACACATATATGAGTATTTTAGGTATAATATTAATATTGAATTCTAATGTTATTAAATCATAGTTTAAAAAGATGAACTAAAGAATACAAACTTTTTGAAGTTTATTGAAATTTGCTTTTGATCTAATACTTTGTCATTGTTAAAAATATTCCTTGCATATTTGAGAAAAATGTATAATTTAAATTTGGAATACATATATCTATATCTATAGATCAACTTTATAAATAATTATTATTTAAATCTTCTATATCCTACTGTTTGTTACTTCAGCAGGTTGATTATTTTTTCGTCCTCAAATATTTTCTTTTTAAAATTTGTTTTGTGAGTTTATGTTCATCATGGCTTTAACTAGAAATTCTGTAAGCATAAATCTGTCCTGAGTATTTGTCTTTCCACACAGGCATTGGACTCACTTTTACCAGAACCTAAAGGGATACTACCAATCTTTAAATGAAAGATTTTTGTTTAAATTTTTTATGCACGATTGCATTTTCTCTTTAACAAATTACCTTCAATCTTAGCTTTAAATGACAAATATTCAATATGATTTATTACCATAACACTTATAAAATTTGAGATACCTGTTCTTTGTTGTGTTTCAGGAATTCTGGAGTGGTTTAACTTAATAGTTCTGGCTCAGGGTCTCTCCTGACGTTACAGTCAAAGCATGGGTCAAAATTCAGTTTTCAGAAGACTTGAGTGAGGCTGAAGGATTCAATTGCAAGATGGCTCATATAGTTGTTGGCAGAAGGCCTCAAATTTTTGCTTGTTGTTGGCAGGATGTTTCAGTTTGTTTCCATGTGATCTTCTCCATAAGGTTGTTTGATGTGTCCACACAACATGGCAAGAGATTCCCCACAGTGAGTAACTCAAAAGAGAGAGAACAAGGGGGAAGTTCCAATGCATTTTGTGACGTAGTCTCAAAAGTCATACATTGTATTTCTGCCATATACTATTTGTTATAAATGGCTCATCAAGTCCAGTTCCCATACAAGGGAGAAGAATTAACTCTACCTTTTGTAGGAAGATGTATCCAATAATTTATGTACAAATTTTAAAACCACAGCAGTGATTTTTATGGAGTCTGAATGGGATATAAATTCATCACTGATGACTAATTATTAGTTTAATATTTCTTAAGGGAAACTTTTTTTCCAACTCAACTTTAAGGTTCAGACAATTTTTATACTTTTTCCCTCTTTAGAGTTGTATTTTGTTAGTTCACTTTTTTCATTGAGACTTTCATTGATGAAGAGGATATCACTTCATAATCCTCTTTATGTTAGTCCGAGGTCATGGCTCATTCATTATTTGCACATAGCCATTAAACCTGAAGCAATTAGGTCACTAAGATTGCTACATGGGTTTAGGCTACTCAATGCACTCTTGCTGTGTGATGTACCCTCTTCTTTGATTTTAGCCCTAGGGATTTCCCTTGCTTTCTTGAAAACATAATCATACACTTTGAAATATGTTTACTATATATTATCTCAAATTTTTAAAATTTTTGTTTAAGGGGTATCATAAGGTAATCACTCTATTTTATTCCTGGAAATGGAAGTCTCTGAAGATTAATAGTGCAGATGTGCACTAGCCTCAGTCGGAGTCATAGATAGACCAATCCATAATAAGCTTTTAGCTATCTCTGGTAGTAATTTTCACTGACCTATTATTTCATGTGTTCATCTTGCCAAGATTATCTCTCTTTTTTTTCTCTTTTCTATTAATTCTTCTACCTCCAGTGATATATGTAACCTTTTTGTTGGTTTCACATTTTCAAAAGGTGGCTGATAATCAAGAAATTATTATCCCACCTTATATTCATAAAACATTTCAATTTATCTTTTTTTTTTTTTGCTAAGCTTTGTTGTCTCCCATGAGTATTACTGGAAAAGCTATTAATATATTTCCTTTTACATAATTCTATGAGTTTCAGCTATCAACTTATCTTTCTTGTTATTCTCTTTCTGACATGAAAATATTAACTATTTTTATCACCATTTAGCAAAATAATTTTAACTTATCAATATTTACTGGATTTTAATATTTACAAAGCAATATTTTAGGTATTGGAAAAAAATAAGATGGAAATCTAGTTCTACCTTCACAGGGCTAAAAGTACAAACATTAAAAAAACTATTGGTGACACAATGCAGTGTATTAAGTATGCACATAAAGTGCTTTAGGGAATAATGAGAAGAGGGAACATTTTTATACGAATTGGAGTAGTAGAGATAGAATTAATAGAAAAACTTTGAAGAGACAAACTTTGAGCTGGGCCTTGAATGATGAAAATAAGTTCTTTAATTGAAACTGTGAGCTGGTAGTGGTGAGGGAGGGTACTGTGAGAAATGATGCAAAGGAAAAGTCAATGAAAAACAGAGAGAATATCTCAGGAAGATAAATAAGAGCAGGGGCATAGAGACATCAGACCCCAAAGAACATTCAGACAACAACAAATATTTAAATAGCTGAAATATAGGGTAGGCAGTGGTGGAATGGGGGAATGACAAAGGGTGGTAGGAAGGTTAAATTTTTTTATAGCTTTAAATAGACTTAAAAATGATGTAGATTTAACACTCTATCTCTCAGGGAAGGGAGTATAAACAAGATGGTAACTGATCTCAGATAAAAATGAGCATTCACATGGCAAAGTCTTAAAATGCTAAAATGTCCAGAACCCTTGTTAAATAAATGCATGTCAGATATTGGACTTCCCAGGCTCAAGTCAGGTTTGGACCAATTAGATTTGCTTAAAAACAAATGTTCCTTCTTTAATTTACTTTTGTGGCTTGCTGTTGATTATCATTCATATACCTGCCCTACTTTTCAGGTGCACAAACTACTGTTATTTAGCTTCATTTTGAGTCTGTTTCCTCATACGTTATTTAAAAATACTACGCAGAGGAGGGAAAGCAATTATATCTACTTGATATGGTTCTCGTGACTCTAAGATGACAACATGTGAAAGAACAAAGTCAAAAGTTGGCACCACATAATTTTAAACTAATTCTTAAGACAAAGTAAGTGTTTGATGAATGGTATACTTAAATTCTCATGAATTTGACTCAAAAATAAATCTTTTTTTTTTTTATACTATGGGTCCCTGTGGTCACTATTACCACTGCCATGCTTGATATTTTTGTAATAATGTGGCTCAATGTGAAAGTTATTTTAGTTTGGATTCATATACTTCAGAGAACAAATGGTTTTATCAGATAAAATTGACATCGAATCGAAGTGATTTTACTAAACACCTGTGGGAACTTCTGGCATAACACAACTTATGAGTTTGTATTATAGTTATGTTTATGTTTTGTGAGCTTGTCTCTCCTGGCATTTGTTTATTAGATCAAGCAAGGACACCTGACTTTGGCTTAGTCAATAAGATTTTCTCTTTAAAGAAAATAAACTAAAAGATAATTGAGAAAGAGAATTGTGAGACACGAAAAATCTCTAGAAAGTGCTACAAACTTGTGGAACACATGGCTAATGCCTCCAGATCTGTTTGTTTTACATCACCCTAAGTTCTAGTTGCTCAATATTTACTTGAATTTCATGAAATCCAATTCACAGAAATTTTATTTTTTATTAAATTCATGAAAGATCTAGAAGTTTGACTGCAAAACTGAGCACTCCTCTCTCTAGGCAAGGTTTATTAACCATTTACTAGGTTCCATGAGTCTTCTAAATTTATGATAAAATATCTGACATATGATGCCTTGGACATATTTCACTCTGTCAGAGAATGAATTCCTACGAGATGTAAAGTCTAATATGAAAAAATGTCCTCAGAGGACTTCTCCGAAGATCAGTTTCTCTCTTAACTCTCTTCATCTTAGACTTAGCAAACTTTGAGTTGACTAAGCAAAGAAGAAAACATTCAATTGAAAAGAGTTTTATGACTCCATACATTTCTCCAAGCCACGTAATAACAGCTCTTAAGCACCATGAATTAAATTTTATATTTGAAGTTGGGTTGCTATAGAGACCAAATGGAAAAGAGAAATGGGCTCTCATTAGGAGCATTCTCAAACAATAAGAGCTTGAACTCTGAACCTCAGACCAACCTGATTTCAGTTTCTTCTTCACTTACCAACCTGATTTCAGTTTCTTCTTCACTTACTAATGCTGAAACTTTAGTTAAGACACTTAAATTCTCTGTGCCTCAATTTCTTCCCCTTGTAATAAGAACAAGGGCAAGCTACTTGGCCTGGTTTTGTTTTGTTTTGTTTTGTTTTGTTTTGTTTTGTTTCACTGTTGTATCTTTAGCACCTAGAACAGTGTCTTTTGCATGAGACTTCAACAATGTTGATTGATCAAATGAACTATCTTATGTTTGGTTTTAGGTTTGAATGGAACAATGTGTGTAAATATATCTTTTATGGGTAAAGTTATCTTCAAGTGAAAGAAAAACCTACAAGTCGCTAAAACAAACAAAAAAAAATGAGAAGCATTATAATCATTACTATCAAAACTGCTGCCTACATAGCAGTAATTCTGTCTGTAGAGCTGTAGGGATCTTTGGGAACAGAGCTTGTAAAACAAAAATGCTGCTTTTAAATGTTTTCTCTGAATGTTGTCTTTGTTCTATCAGACAAAATTACCCGTGAAATGAGATCTGGCTTTCTTAATCCCAGGCTCATATCCTTATATTTGCATGATTAGAGAGGAAAAAGGCTTTTCTGTCCCACCTCCAATTATTAAAAAAAAGTCTGGGAAGTGTTCTGATTAGAATGGAGAGGTACATCCTTATTATCTTAGAGAAAACAAAGATCCTTTGCACAAAGCAAAACAATAGCAGATAAGAATCACTTAAAACAATGCTTTCCACATATCACATGTTTAATACATTTTAGGTAATATTACTACTATTTACACTTGGGGTAGGAGCAATGTGTGTGAAACTGGCATTCAGAAAATATAAATTTTAATACCAACTCTCATGTTAAAAAGGTGGCTTCTGGTTAATTAATTTGTCTTTCTAATCCTCAAATTCTTTATGTATAATGTAGATGACAACACTAGCTCACTGGGCTTTTACCATGATAAAATGGGATAAAATTTGGTTCTAGTGCCTATCATATAGTTCCTGGTTCTATGTGAGTTCATTCCTCTGTCCTCTTTATAAGGTTGTAGTTTTCATCCCAAGTCTGACATTAGCAGTGAGACCTCAGAAACTCATTAAATGTCTCTTTGTCTCAGTGTCTCTATCCATTATTCACTTGTCAAATGCAATGACTAATTCCTTCCTGATAAAACTGTTGTTTGAAGGTAAAATAAAACCCTATAAATCATAACACATTGAAAAGTTATGTTTAATATTTGGACTTAAGAGACTATTATAATAGAAGAAAAAATTTCACCATTTTATTTTTAAAAACAATAAACTGAAATGTTATATAACTTAAATGTTATATAACATAAAAATTTTATATAACTTGATACTATTCTGTTATAACAGATTAACAGATTCAAATATTATTATATAAATTATTGATCTTACATAAGTAAGTGGTTATCATAATTAAAGCTATGTGGTGAGAAAGAAAAATGACTAGAAATAAATATATCTTAGAGAAAGCCCAAGATGCTACTTTCGCTGGACTCAGGAAAATCTATCTCCTGAAACTAACTGTGTTAGCAGGCTTTCAAGTCTAGCCAAAGCACTTCATCTACTTCAAAGTTCTATTTACATGATAGATTCTTAACATCTTTCTTCGTAAAATCTTATATATGCATCTTTGAAGAACTATAACTTACTCATCATGCTAAAAAAAAAAAAAAGAAATTTCTTGGCTAAAAGAAACTAGCTGCCACAATGGTGAGGCTCCAGAGGTAAATTAATTAAACAGTACTGGGGTGGGTAAGAGAGCACAATTTTTTTTTTTTTTTGTCAGAAAGAAACTCCAGTTACACTCACAGAAGCTAATATTTCCAAGATCTATGTAATTCTTAAGATAAAAGGATGAAGACCATATGTCATGATAAAGGGTTTTGAAATGAGACTGTTAGAGAAGATCTGGGATTTTGAGAATTTTCAGAAAGTGGATGAACTGCTGAAGGACTCATTTGATGAGCAAAAAGACTTTGAAAATAAAGTGTTATGTTATATGAGAATTTTATGGCCCGCTTGGTGAATCCTGGCAGAAAAAAAGCCATCTACTCAAGTCTTAATGATTTGGTTTTATGATATATTCTGCTAGTTAGTCCTCCACACTTACTAATCCACTGCCCTATCCCACAGACCATGTGAATTCCTGTTTCCTTGTTTTTGCCAGTTGTGTTACTCTACCTAGAATGCATTTATTCTCTTTTTCTTTTTTATTTTTAATTGATTTATCCTTTAAGACTTTGTGCAGGTTTCCACTTTCTGTGGGTCACCTAGCAACAGAAAATTTATATACAAATTCATTCATACACAAATTCATTCATTGCATTACTTTTGCATTTATTTGATAATTTTCTTAGTTCTTATGTTGTTATTGATATTTTTAATGGTGTTTATTCTTTAGTTAATTTAAAAAATTATTTAAATAATTATAGACTCACATGCAATTAAAATAATATGGAAAGATCCTGCATACCATTTACTGAGTATTTCCCAAAAGTAACATTCTGAAAAACAACAGCATAAAATCAAGACCAAAATATTAATATAGTCAAGACTCAGATTATTTCTATCATTACCAAAACCCTTCATCTTTCCCTTTGATAGTCACACTCACTTTCCTCCTATCCCTACCCACTACTTATATCCAGCAATCACTAATATGTTTTCTATCTGTATAATTTTGTCATTTCAGAAATGTTATGTAAATGGAATAATACAAATTTAACCTTTTGGGATTTGTTTTTTTCACTCAACATAATTTTTTTTATAGATTCATTCAAGTTGTTATGTGTATGGATGTTTGTTTCTTTTTATTGCTGAGTAGTAGTCCATGGTGTAGGTCTAACATAGTTTAACTATTCATTTATTGAAGAACATCTAGATTGTTGCTAGTTTAGGGTTATTAAGAATAAAGTTTCTTTAAACATTTGTCCTTAGGTTTTCGTGAAAGCAAAAGTCTTTATTTATTTTATTTATCTGGGATGCAATTGCTGGGTTATATATTAGTTGCATGTTTGGTTGTTTGTTTTTAGCAAATTGCCAAAGTGGCTGTACTATTTTACATTCTTAGCAGCAGGGTATGAATGATATAGTTTCTCCATAGACTGCTGACATTAGATTTTTGTCAATTCAAAAAAAAAATAATTCTGAAAGATTTGTAGTGATATCTCATTGTTTTTTATTTGCATTTTCTTAATGGCTTGTGATGTTGAATTATTTTTATGTACTTATTTTTTACTTGTATAACATTTTGGGTGAATTGTCTCTTCCTGCCTTTTTCCATTTTCTGATTGAATTTTTTTATTATTGAGTTTCAAGAGTCCTTTCGATACTCTAGATACTAGTCCTTTTTTGTATATGTGGTTTGCAAACATTTTCTTGGAGTCTGTAATTTGTCTTTCTATCCTCTTAGCAGAATATTTTACAGAGAAGTAGTCATTTTTAAACATTTGTATAAAATCCAGCTCATCAATTTTTCTTTATGCATCACACTATTGGTGTCAAGTCAGAACTCTGCTTATTCCTAGATCTTGAAAATTTGCTCCTATTTTTTCCCAAAAGTTTTATAGATTATGTTTCACATTTAAGTCCATTTGCATTTAAGGGGGGCATTCTATACCTCCTAGTAGAGATAAATGTCCTGATTTCCTATGTGGGCTTCTCTGACACCAAACTGACATGTGTTTTGGGCATCTCCTAATAGGCTGCCCACTCAACATTTGCCAGGATGGCAGGGAGTGGGTCACTGTTTTTACTGTGATATTCGACTGGATTACAGCAGTAATTGTCCAAATATTTTCTCTCTTGCTAGCCTGCCCTTTTCTAAGTCTTGGCTAGAGAAAGCATGCTTTTGTTGTGCTTTTTTCTTTTTTGACTGTTGGCATTTCTTGGTTACCAGCTTCTTTGGTTCCAATAGTAGGATATTTGAGGCAAAAAGAAAATTCAGTGAACTCACCAACCTCTTACTCCTTAGGTTGCAATGTCCCTAGCCAGCCTGCTTTTTTGTGTTCCCTTTTTTATAGTCTTCTTATGTTTGTTGTATATGTTTGATTTTTAGCTGTCCTCGGTGGGAAGAATAGAAAAGTACATATCTTACCTGTTTGTCCAGGATCTTTCAATGGTGTTTTAAATTATATATATTCTGTATCCCAGGTAGGTCTTAGGTCTTTGAGAACTGATATACTATTTTATGGCTTGGCAGTTATATCTTAGCATCTGAATTCATGGTTGTGATGGAGATACTATTGATTTGACCTTCTAGCTTGCCACCTGGTGACTGTCAGCAAAGGTGGTCCTCTGTAGTTATATCTTTGCTACCAGACACTGTTTTTCTGGCCATGAGTAGACATGTGATTCATTCTGGGCCATTTGAAGATTTGGAGATTTAAATGAAAAGCAGAGGCATGTGGGGAGAGGATGAATGCAAAGATTGACATAGAAGGATTGAGAAAGGTAACAAGATTTTTTCCATCTCCTCATGTAATAAAAGAAAACTTTATAACTGAGGGTAGCATTATTCTTCCATGTGGGATGAAGAGGGTAGTCTCCAGAACAAAAAAAAAAAAAAAAAAAAAAAAGAAAATGAAGTCAATGCACAGGAAAATCAGAGTGTGATACATATAGAGAGAGCACTGCCTAGGTTACATGTTGTGTTTACGTCTTTGTTCTAAATCTTTCCTACAGCAGGCACCATTTCCGCTTAATTTTTTATATCTCTTGTTCCATCCTTTACCACTGCAACTAAATTTGGTTTATTTGTAATGAAACAATAATTAGTAATTCAATAGCTTATACATCATGAATGCACATTTCTAACTCTGTATTATTATATTTTATGGTTTCTCCCACTTTCACTTTCACTTATTTTTTTTTCCTTTTTTTCTGGTTCTCTCTTAGTCTGTGTTGACAGTAGAAGAGTAGCAGCATTACAGGTGGAGAACTTGTAGAAGAATATTTTAGTTTCTTTTTCTCACACCTTCAACCTGAAAGACACCCAAAATACATAATATTTATAAAATCTTGTCTATATCTTGGAGTGAGCAAATGACAATACATTAAAAAGCATCCATTACTTGAAAATAGTAGATTGGTGTTCATGTAGTTTGACAATACATATCTAAATGCCCACTTATTACAAGTGTAATAACATTATAGATACTTTAAGCTATGAAATATTTACATATAAAGACCTCTGATTCATAATTTTAAATAGCTGCACCAAGTATGTTTTGAGAACCATCTGACACTTGGAGTTTATCATTATTTACTTCATTCGGAGGAGAGATATTAAAGATTTTACTGAAAGTTGCAAGAAGCGTGCCTTTTCCTATAAGCATGATGATTCATGAAATGGTGGGGAATGGCTCTTCTTCTGACACAAGATTTGGTGGAATTATCAATAATAAGATCCTGGAAGTTCTAGGTAAGCTCTAGAATCTTCTTTAATGTGAACCTAAGATGTTTTCTTCAATAGGAAAATTCATTGAACAGGGGTACTTTCCAAGCCTGATTAGAAAATTCTTTTTTTATTGTTTAATGGAATCACATATCAGCAACATAACCTCATTGGATCTCTGATATATTGGTTACTGATATTTTAGAGTATATTAAGACTGGCAGTATGTTTGGAAAAGGACTAGAAAAATTTCTTTTCTAGAAATAAAGATGGAAAGCACTTGTAATTTTAATTACAATAATGATAACATGTTATGGATCTCCTTTAAATGAGTTCATAAGACAGAAGATACACACACACACAAGTAGAAGATCGGTGTTCATTTAGTTTGACAATACATATCTAAATGCCCACTTATACATATATATATATATATATATATATATGCCCACTTATACATATTTATATATATGCCCACTTATACATACATATATACATATACACTAATCAAATAATAATAATTTATGGAGCAGCAACTATGTGCCTAGCAGGGTAAAATTAGTTCTCTATATTCATTGTCTCCCCTTAATTCTCACAAATATCCATGAAAAAAGGAGTGCTGGCCATTTCCCATATGAAGAATGTAAGTGTTTTAAAGTGATTAATCCGTTTGTCCAGTAGTACATATAAGAAGCAAGTGAGTCAGAATCTGGACTCAACTCCATTTACAAAAGCTGTAGTGTTAATCAGATTACAAGATTGTCTCTTGGTGAGTGCCATTAAATTCTTATCTTCTCCCCCAGGCTTAATCAGTTTCATTCTCAACAGAAAGTTTTAGCCGAATTTAATTGATGGTTCAAATTTTCTAGTGTTTCTCTTTAATCCACAGTATCCTTCTGGAATTCACTAATTTCTTTTTAGAAAAAAAATAAAGAGGATGTTCAAATGATAAAATTGTGCCTAGTTTATCTTAGGCATTGATCAAGGATAAGGAATTGAATTTCTCCATAATATTTAAGCCACCATGCAATTTAAATAACTAAATTTATATATCCCACTCTCACCATATCTATAATTTTTATTCATATCTGCTATGCTTTAAATGATACATTCTTTACAAACCTTATATTTCATATGGCTATGCTAGATGTTGTAATAAAGTTCGTCCTATTGATTGGAATCTTAACATCATAGATTTCACCATATTATTCCGGGGAATGAATTTTATTAAAGTCAGCAAAAACACACACACACGATTCAATACATGTTAAATTTGCAAACAATATTGGTGTAGCCTCAAAAAGAGAGATTCAGGTCTTGTCCTCCAAAAGAAAAAAAAATTGTTTAGTTTATTGAGATGACAAACTATTACTCCAAGTGTTACAAATAAGAAAATATCAGATTTCAAATTTAAGAGCACATCTGATAGAAAGACTGAGAAAGAGAAAACAGGCAATCTCTATAGAGAAGATATTTGAGGTATGACTTATAGGATGATTGTGAACTTGGCCATAGTGGAAGGGTTCATAAGAGAAAACAAAAAGCTCTTGGAAGTAGAATATAAATATGAAAAAAGATATATGGGAAAGGCTGCAGAATGAGGCATTGGGTACCATAAGTCTAGAGCAGGTGACCAAGGTGACTGGTGTAAAGTCAAATCATGTTGAATGTCAGACTAAATAAAACCTTTGTATATAATTTTATGAGGAATCTTGAGGATTTCTTTGGCATTATTTCTTTTTGTTTCGTTTGAGGATGTGATGATCCAATATGACATATATAAATAGTCACTTGTACAGGATAGTTAAACTACTCTGGGGAGATGAAGCACTGCCTAGCCCATAAAGCATATCACAGGATGTAATTGAATTACGAGAAATAGAAAATCAGGAAGAGCCAATGGCAATTATCTAGGCAGCAGAAAATGAATATCTGCCTAAAGGTTTAAAAAGAATGAAAAGGGAAATATCTGTTCTGGAGATAATATGAGGTTAGAGCCTTAGGTCTTGGCAAATGATTAAATGATAGGGATAGAGAAAACGTATACATTCATGAGCATTTTCTCCATAATATTTAAGCCACCATGAAATTTAATGGTATTCTAAGAATTTCGTGGTATTCTAAGAATACCATGAAAAGAAAACAAATGCATGAAGCTCTTTTTATTCTTAGACTTGCTTCTATAATTAGGGATTTATTACAATAATATAGATGGTAGTAAAGAAGTTTGGAATCTATATAGGACTCTAGGAATTGATATACTTCCAGGCTTCCTAAAGATGGGCTGATTTATAATTCAAGGCTGTACTAGAGGTTAAAATGTCTTATGGTCTCTGATGCATCAGGAGTTTGTTGATGTTTAATTAGAACTCTGCACTATCATTATACAGACACTCTGTGATAGCACATCTCCTTGTAGCTTTTCTTGCAGTTCCCACTGTAAACCAAAAAGGGAACCTTCATAACTAGAAGGACTTCTGAGCCTCTCTTGCTCATTTAAGTCATTGGCCAAAACTTAGTCACAATGCTGTGTAATCATTTAGCTAGATAGCCATGTTCCCGGTTAAAAGTTGTTGTTTGTTTATTAAGAAGGAAGAAAGATAATGGATATTGGGAGACAAATAGTAGTCTCTGGTCTAATTTCATAATGATCGATTGTCCTTATTTCAATGTCCAGCAACAAGCTTTTATGGTTGATGTAAGAGTTAAACCACCTGGAGACCTGCTTTTGGTGCTCTCTTACTAAAGAATATGCCTAGGCAGTTTTCTTTAGACTAAGACCACAAACAAAAAGGGCATCATGATTGGCCTGCTCAGGACAAGAAATTTGAATAAAGAACAGATTTGGGGTATAGTAATCTTGGTAGTGACGTGAATTGATGAGATCAATTTTGTCCTCATTAAGTTTTTACTGATGGTGGGGAATAAAAGCTCATAACTCTGTTTCTGCGGGCCAAATAAAATTATAGCAGGCTATAATAAACATTATAATAGCAACTTGGAGTCTTTACAATTTCCCAAAGGGGACAGATGGCCTCTTACAGTGTGTGCAGTCACCAAATTGCTTCTATTTTCATTCTAGCCATAGGCTTTTTCAACACTTTCACCTCTGAAATCATGCTTGATGAGAGTTCTACATTTACTTGCAAATGGTAAATGGCATTTTGTATGAAGGTTTAAGTCACATTGCTTTCCATACATACTTCTACTTCACAAATATGTGACAGGGGTCAGGACCATGGCTTGCCTGTACCCCCAAATGAGCTAAAAAGGACAACGAGTTTCGTAGAGAAGAATTCAGGGGCAATCTGTCTTTTCTTCTTATCAAGGGGATCCTGTCAGAGAGGCCAAATAATCAAGGCAACCTGGAGTTGGGAGGCACCATCCCCTCACGTGTTAAAATTTAAAATCATCATCCCTATCAAGGGAGTTATACAGGAGACTCCACCCAGAAAGACACAGGAGCACTCAAAAAGAACTTCGGGATATCTTGGCAGATTTACACTTGAGGATTTTTGTTTGGAGCCTATCTTTTTTGTATAAATTTTACACAGTTTTTGCATTTTACACACACATGCACATATGCACAAACACACACATAAATAAATATATCTCCCAACTCCCACTCTTTCTGAAAATAAAGTGTCCATGCAGTTGGAGTGTTCCACATGCTACCAAAAATGTCAACTCCTTTGTCCCTATGCAGATATATATTGATATTTAAAATGAACATCTCAGCCTAGAATGCCCTTATCCTAGTTGTCAATTAATTCATATTTTACCCAACTTCTTACGTTCAAAACTCGTCTTTTATCTTGTTGAATTTAACTTACTGCTACATTTATTTCTTTTTGGTATCATCAGCTTCCAAGGACAAGATCAGTAAAGGAAAAGACATAACTAGAAAGGTGTCCTCTAACCTTTCTTTTATCTGAGGTACCTGGCCTTCTGCCATTCATAAAAACTCAACTGTCTCTGTGTCCCCAATGATTGATTAGATTCATCAACTGCTTCCTTCTCTGTTTTTTGTTATGAGAATTAGATTTAAGGGAAAGATCCAGCTGCCAATGCTAGTTTCAGCAGAACCAGAAGCCCTTAATTAAATATTATCTCTGCTTCATTTTTAACCTTCTTTGTAGTTACCACCTTTATTTTACCTTTCGAAGGCAAATGGAGGTGGCTCGGTCTGACTTTTCATTCATTTTTACTCAGCTATGACTAACACAGAAAAATATTGTCTCTGTATGTTAAAATTCTGAATAGCCAGTATGAAGACTTTATTTGAGTGGACCCACTCCATTGTAATTAATATAAAGGACAGGATTTATAGGCTGGGAGTATAAGCCTGTCCCTTCTAAAGCCATGGAAAAACTTTGGAAGGATGTGTGGAGACAAAAAAAAAAAAAAAGATAGAAATTTATTCATTCGACAATTTTTTAAGTTCATCTTATTTGTCAGATTTTTAAGCATTTGTAATTCAATAGATGTGTGAAGTCTGTATTATATGTATATAATAGTAGTGGTAGCTATAAGAGCTGTGGACTAGCAATAAAAAGGTACTGGTTTTAGGTTACAGTCTGCCATTGAATAGTGCTGTGACCTTGAACAAATCAGCTGTCCACTCAGGGACCCACTTGTCTCATCCATAAAATAACATTGAGTTGGATAAAACCCATAAGTCTCTTCTTCATCTAAAATTCAGTGATACTAGCTCCTTTGTGTGACATTTTATTATTCATCTGTAAATGAGAAGGTTTGCAAGCGTGGCTTACTTCAGTGATGGTTAAAATGTGTTTTTCAAAAATATTGAGTGCTATATAAATGCAAAGCAGTTGTGGGCAGGTTTAGATATGTTTAATGCTTTGCTGTTGACTTTCATAAAACCACTACAACTTCTGAGCTTCTGTTGTATTTCTTGCTCTATTTTTATATGTTATGGGAAAAAAGAACCTGGTTTATAAATTTGTTTTTCCTAGAATAGGTCCGAAGCATTTGTTTATTTTTCCTAGCAAAATTATTTTAAAATGTAAATTAAAATCTACTGTTAAGGTTTGTGCTTTGGTTTTTGGGTTTTTTACTCATTTCTTATAATCTTTCCCTTCCGTTTTCTGCTGCCTTACTGAAATCTTGTGTTGAAATAAGACATCCCTTTTTACTTTGTTGCAGGTGACTTTCTTACTGTTCAGAGACTGGCTTTATCTATTGCTTCTGAAAATATTTGCATCTTTCTTTCTTTTCACCTTCACTCTTGGTGCCAATTGATTAGTGCTGTTGGAGATTCTGAACTGATCTTACAGGCAATAGTAAAATCTACTGAAAATTCCTGTGAAGGAAGATTTGCAGCAGTTGAAGGGTCTTTGGGTTTTGTTCTAAGAATATCTGTTTTTATTGCAACCACCGTTACTAGATTATCATATGTTTAGATGATGTCTTAACATTTCCGAGTCTCAAAGATCTTACTAGAAAAATTAAAAATCTACCTCTGTTTTTTTTTATGTTAAAAAAGTAGTAAGTACCTAGCAGATCATTTTGGTACATTGTAGATAATAAAATTGCTTTCCATTCCCCATTATTTTCAATACTCTTGCAATATTTTACTTTTTATTATTATCACTTATGAAGCAAAAATCTAAATATATATCAAATACATATTTATTGACTTGGATATTGTCTTTTTCTTCCACTAAGTTTCCAGGATAATGGATATGTCTTGTTCATTGATATAGTTCCAGTATCTACGACTGGGTAAAGAACAAAATAAGATAGAAATATATATTTGTTAAATGAAAGGATGATCTATATTTGTATTATGGTATGATTATTATCAAGATTATTATAGAAAGTATCAAGAAGCTAGAATGTATGCTGACCTACACACAAAACAAAAAAATAATAAAGAGCAAAAACAGCACTGTTAGTTTTTATATTCTCAGTGTCCCATATTAACTGGCATTATAATTATAGGCCAGTTTCAGAGCTGTTATGTAGAGAAGAATCAAACTAAATAAAAAAAGGGAGTGGGAACAAGTCAATATTTTCTAGCTTTTCATTGATTTTTCTCTATAATCCTACTTATATATATAAAAGTTTTAAATTATTGAATACTAAAACAGGCATGGACAATGAAATCCTCAAGCCACTATCATTTTTATCAATACTGTTAACCATTCACATATTGATCGAGCACTTATTTCAAGTAAAAAAAAAAAAAGCTAATCAGAGAAAATCTGTCTCCTTGTCCTTTTAAAGTTAGTGCTATTATTATGAATGTATACAAACATTCATCTAACGTGCATTTATTATGTGTCTACAAATCTGCTTCGGGCCAGATATTTTGCTATATGTTTGAGACAAAGAGATGTAATACACAATCCCTTTATACAAAGAGCTCATAATCTGGAGAAAGGGTCAAATAAGTATGCCAACAATTATTATACAGTGTAATATAAATAATATTAAATATATATATTTGTATATATAAAATGATAGGAATGTAGGAGTAAAGAGTGTTGTGAGCAGCAATGACATAGTGGATTATTAATATGTGAGCATATTCTTAAAATACACGTAAGATTTAATTAGATACAGGAATGGGAAAAGGTGATTACTCTCAAGAACCCAAATGTTAAAAACAGAAAGGTGAAGTTAAGAAATTTAAGCTTGTGTTTGGTGATCTGCAAGTAGTTCTGTTGGCATAAGAGGAAGGACATCCTGGGAAATCATAGGTTGTGAGGCTGAGGAAGTGGAAAGGATTAATAGCGTGAAGCATCTGATGTGTCAGGCTGCATTTCAACTTTATATTTTAGGCTCTGAGGACAGGATAGATGGTAATGTGATAAAGCAGTATGAGGGATGGAATAGGGAAGAAATTGGTATGTTTTGAGCTAGACCTCCAAAAAAATAATCAGATGATTCAAAAACGAAAACTACAGACAAAATAGCCTATACAAATATGAAAGACTACATGTTGAAAACAGAATAGGAAGCGTGGTGGGTGGTAGGATACATTGCCAAGATCCACCTTCCAAAATGAAGACATATTGTCCCAGCAGCTGGGAGTTCTGTTGGCTGACAACCCTCACTTGTCAACCTCCTTGAGGATTACCTCAAGTTTGAAGTAAAGTTCCTTACCCAAGGTCACACTCCCTACCTCAGGTCTTCTGCATCCAAAGACTGACTGAAGTTGCACTATAAATACCGAAAAAGCTCTAAAAAGCTTTGAAGTGTCATATTATCTTGAGAACTCCCTATAAGGTCCCACTGAACTATGTCCCAGCTCAAATTCTCGATCTCCTGCACACTGACTTCTACTTCAGAGTCTGTTGGCCAGTACCAAACAAGCGACATGAAACTTTATTTTCCATATTTTACCTTTTGCTATTTTTTCTTCCACTAAATTTAATTTAATTCTAAAACAAAATACTTTTATTAAAGATTTTAACTTCACTCAACTTTTATAATAAATACACAAATCAACTAGTTAGTAACAAAATTTAAAATGTTGATGCAATCATATTGCTGTATAATCAACTCACAGAATGAAAAAACTATATCTTATACAACACAAGAATAGTAGTAATTTCATACTTAGATATTTTAGCTTCAGAATCATCACTATCTTTTAAAAATTCAAGTCTAAAGGGACAAGCTAGAAAGCAATTACAAAAACCCAGAGAGAATAATGGACGAAAAAAGTTCTGACAAGATCTGTGGTCTTCGGTTGAAGGACAGAGTCAACCCTTGAAGGACATTACAAGGTTGGACTCAAGGGAATAAAAATCCCATACATTCTTCTTATCCTTTGAGATATCTTACTAATTCCCCCATTAATTGAATCTAATGAAAAGGCAAGAAAACTGTTGATATATCAGTCTTCTGTTGATCAGAACATGATGAAAAAGGAAGGAGTATTGCTTTGAAAGAGAAAATATTAAGCGCAAGTTACAAAAAGCTAAAGTTGTCATAAGTGATGTATCTTATTAGTAAAGATCTGTAGTGACTGTGAAGATGGTGAACAATCACCCAGTATTTATACCTCTTCCTTAACGTAATGACCATTCATTGGTGCTGTAATGAAACACAGAATCAATAATTGACTGATTATTAAGTTAATGAATGAATAATTCCATTGCTCTTTATTATATAGCTCCAGGCTCCATTTCTTATTTATGGCTCTGCACTTAACATGTAGACTTGTTTTTGGTTTACATATTTTCTAGTTATGACATTCAGCTTTCGGCAGACACTGATTGATATTCTATGTCTCTCCCATTCAGGACTGATTTCATCTGTTCTTTATCCACATTTCAATTCAATTGCAATGTCTTTCATTTGATAATTTTAAATAGAACTATAACCTGTCCACCTATCTAAATTTCATCTGTCACCACATTTCACGAAATCATGTTTCCCCTGGCCTATTAAGACAAATTTCATATACAATTCCTGCAAACAGTTTAACTTTGCATCAGTCATGTTCTCCATCCTGCTACCCTAGTAATTTTTCAGATTTCCAATTTGATTATAGTATTTTCCGTTAAACATCTTTCAATGGCTTGCATTAAGATAAGACAGTAGAGGACTTGTACAGCCCTCTGAATCCGGCTTTGTTTCATTCTTATGTCACGTATCTCATCATTCTTCATTACATTCTCTGATTCTCTATGATCTAGCCAAGCTGAACTTATTTAATTTCTTCAATAAAGCACATTCACTCTTAGATCTACTAAATGTGGATGTCCTTCTTCCTGGACCAAGCTCCACTCCATCTCCACTGAAAGCTGCTCTTTAGGAGAAATTTATTATTGCTTATATAAAGTCTATCTTTTTGAGAGATTTTAAGTTCCAGCCCCTGACCCTCTATTGCTCTCTGTGTTTCTTCCCACTCCAGTTTCCCAGATATTAGCATAGTTCTGGCATATAGTTTTGAGTTAATAAATATTTGAGGAATAAATTATGCCTTGCTAGAGAAGTTTCAGATTATTTTTAGAGATGTATTAAAATATATTTTAAATCCAAGAAGGTAATTAAAAACATTAAAATATAGATGGTATTTAATGAGCAAAACTGACGTCTTACCTTCATTCACAGTAAATGTTCCACAGAAGCATCAAGTGCTTGAACTTATTTCCAGATATAGAAATCTAAAATTTAGAAACAACTAAAACCTTGATATCTTAAATAGATTATTCACCTGTCTACTTTTCTAAATCTTACCTGTCACCCTACTTCATTAAACCATAATGTTTTCCAGACTATTAAGAAAAACTCTATATTTGACTCCTGAAAACAGGTTAACTCTGCACCAATCTGTTCTCCATGTTGCTATCCTTGTAATGCCCTAAAATGCCAAGAATGTGTGTAGAGTTAAGAGGCAATAAATTGATAATTAGCATAAATACCTGATAATGTGAGATTTCCTCAGAAGCCTAAACGAAATAAGAAATGCTGTATCGGGTATTATTTCAGACAGTGGAGATAAAGTCTTAGTCAAAAGGAACGCAGACCCTGCTTTTATGAAGCTTACATATTAATTTAGAGATATAACTAAGAAACTAAAAATATATATATAGTAGATAAGTTGCAGATACATTATGGAGAAAAATAAATTAGAGTAAATATATTAGACAAGAGCTAATCAAGTACAAGAAATCACATCAGTTATTTAAAAAAGAAAATTTAATATAAAAATTATTAACCAGGGAAAATGTCATTAGCTATTGAAAGAGATAAAAAGAAAATTCCAAATGTAACAAGAGTGGCGACTGCAGAAATCCCTTGCTGCTCTTAGGGCTGAGGGAAAATTGAATGAGAAAGAAAGTTTGAAATCCAAGGATCCGACAAGATTGATAATAAGACCACTAAGGAGATGATGTACCTCCTGCCAAAATACATTGTCTGTTGCCACAGTGAAGAGAAAACTTTCTGGAGGCCACCTAGGAACTGGGAGAATAGCTCACCACCACAGGAAAGGCTAAAAGATCATCCTGAACTTGGAGAAAAAAAAAATCATGAAGAAAGAAGAAATTGTTCTTTTCTCCTCCTTCCTTGCCTTCTCATTCCAGTATGTCCTGTTGCAGAACTTGACAGAGAGCCAGTCAGAAAAGAAGAAATATAGTTTTCAGCAATCGTCTCCCTTAGCAAAGAATAGGCCATAAAAGGATGGGTGTGGTGTTAAGAGGCAATAAATTAATAGCTAGCAAAAATCCCTGTATATGTGGGATTTCATAAGATGTCTAAATGAAGTGAGAAATGCTGCTATACATTTCAGGTAGAGGAAACAACAGTTTCAGAAGACCTGAACCTGGATCGTAGTTGGTACGTGAAGAGAGAAGTCAGTGTTGCCAAAAAGGACGTAGGAGATGGGTTCAGAGAAAGAGCAAGGGAGAAGGTCATGGGCGGGACAGACTTTTTCTCTGAATGAAATGAGAATTGACTAGAATCTGATCAGTATAATGGTGTGATTTTAATTCATTTAAAAAGGATCACTTCACCTGCTGTTTTGAGAAACAATTATAGGTGGTCATTAAGAGAACTAAAAGATAAACTAAACCAATGGGAGAAATGAAGGTGGCGTGGGTCAAGGGGGTTGTAGTGGAGGTAATAAGAAGCTGTCAAATTGAGGATGGAAGGAAAAACTAGTAGAGTTCACTGATGTAGGGGAAATAGGTGAGAAAATAGAAAAATCAAGAATGAGGTCAAAGCTTTTTTCTTCATCATTCTTCTTGCTGCAAGGATAGAGATGCCATGGGACTTTATGGGGAAGCCAGTGAGAATTTCAGTTTTGGAAAGAGAGATCGATTCAGTTTTAGATACATTAGTTGTTATGCCTGTTAGAAATTCAAGTGGAGATGTCAAATAGGCAGGCACTAGGATAAATCATAATCAGAGGAGCAGTCCAAGCTAGAGTTGTATTTTTAAAGTCATTGGCTTATAGATGTGGAGACAGTACATAATCTGAGATTGGTTAATATCACCCAGGGATCAAGTGCAGATAAAGAAAAGGCTAGAGAGTAAACTCACAGACATACTAATATTGACCAGATGGGCATATGAAGAAAAACTAACAAATAATTGAAGACAGGTTGGCCAATGAGGTCAGATGAGAACCCAGAAAGACTGGTATTACAGAAGCTAAGAAAAACAGGTATTAAGGAAAAGTAATCATTTTGTTCAAATGTGGCTTATAAGGAAGTAAGGAAAGACTAAAAATCGGCCATTGGATTAATAGCCTTTTGCTATTAACATTATATTCAATTAACAGCTAACTGGATGTAATTTTTCCTTGTAGTAATGCAAATGAATGCCAAACTCAAGTTTTAAATGGTTGTGTGATTTCTGAGGTAGAGATTTAATTTTCCAAATTCCCTTGTGCTGTGACTATAGACAGCCAGCCCATCGGTTGTAATATAAGTGAAGAGTTCCTATTTCAGGATTAGATTCTTAGAGACTTTCTTTCATCTTTTTTCCTATTTTGGAAATCATGATGCCTGTAGCAAACTTGGAATCTATGTGCTGAGTGCATGCCCACCAGTGCTGAATTACATCTGAAAATTATGTGAGAGAAAAAACAAACTATTATTATATTAGTTCATTGTATTTGGTGGACATTTTATCATAGTCGTTTAGCATGTTCCTTATCTAAATTACAGTTTCTGAGCTTAGGAAGTTTGAATCTTAGAGAATAATGGACATTCTTCAAGTGATTACTGAAGAAAGGTCAGAGATAGTTTATTGAAAATTCTCACCAAGGATCTAAAATGAGATTGGGGTCTATCCTATCAGTCCCCTGGGTGAGGACCCATTTATTCTTTTAAATCTATTATCAAAAGCATCTAATGACTGTCTATCTATTGTAACCTGGTATTCTCTCTTACATCAGGGAGAACTGAACTAATATAGTGTCATTATACTTAGCTCTTAGAGGAAATGTTATGTAAATAAACACCTATCATCTTCTTAATTTATTTTCTTTTGTTAGTGTAATCCAATGTTAATGTTTTAATCTATGTGACTGAAATTTAAGATAAATTAGGGTAATATCAGGCTTAAGTTCACAGATATTCCTGTCACTAGAAATAAAATAATTTGCTGGAGAAAGAGAATAGTTTCCATTTGCTTCTGGCATCATCACAATTTTAAAAATAATTTTCTATGTGAAATTTGTGTATTTCCTTAAAGAGAGCTAACATATCAGAAAAAGTCCTGGTCTCACCTAGAATGAGAAGATCTATTTCTGTGAGAAACTAAGTAGTAACCTTAAGTTACCTTAAGGAAGAACTCTTCATAAACACAGCTTCAGGTTATGGGAAAGACTGTGTTCTATGCTATGACACTGCTCCAACCACCTAATTCATATTTGGATTCAAATCATGGATCCCTCCTTGACTACGACTTGTTCCAAAACTCACTTGTGCAGGCTCATCATGACAGAAACCGATATTAGCTTTTACAATATTGTCTCTTGGCTCTGTTCTACCATATGAACCCCTTGTATCTTGAAAATATTATGCTATTTATCTCAAGGTGCTACTTGACTTTTGTCAAATTTGAGATCCCATTAGGCTATGTATAAAAACAATCTAATGTATAATGAATGAATATTATATATGAGGATCTGTTTCAATGACAGTAAGTCCTCCCTTAATATCATCAATAGGTTCTTGGAAACTGTGACTTTAAACTAAATGATGCATAACAAAACCAATGTTACCATAGGCTATTGATATAAACAAGAGTTAAGTTTCTAAGACATATGTCTGGTCACAAAAAAATCCTTAACTTCTAAATAAAGACTCAAAACACTTCTAATATTAAACATTGAATAAATGTGAGCTGTACATATGTTTAAGAGAGATTAATAAAAACAAGTAAGATAATTCTTTTCCAGCCCACTTATTTCAGTTCATGGTCATGGGAGCTGGAGTCTGTCTTGGAAGCTCTAGGGACGAGGCAGGAACCTGCCTTGGACAGGACACCCTTTCATCACAGGGTGCACTCAGACTGGGACAGCGTAGACCCACCAATTCACCTCACATGCCTATCTCTGAGAAGTGAGAGGAAACGAAAGGACTGGGTAATCCATGCAGACATGGGAAAAAAAACGTGCAAACTCAAAATAGACAATGGCCCTGGCCAGGAAATCTATGTTTTCCCCCTCATAATCATTATAACAAAAAGACATTGAACAAAACAACATTATTCAAGCACTTGCTGTACTTTACACATTTAATCCTCACAACTCTATAAAGTACATTCTATTATTATTACCATTTTACAGATAAAGTAACTGAGGCATGGAAGAGGATGTGTAGTTTACTCAAGGTTACACAGCTAATACCTTATAGAGCCAAAGTTTTATAGCAGTTAGCATCAGATTTTTGGATTTTAACTACAACCTTATATTTGTATTTAAACTATAACATAATCTACAAATATGTGGTCTTTATTATCATTATAGTTTGTCTTTATATACCTGTAGCTTACACAGTTGCTTAATCAAGATTGCCCTTGATAACATCTAGACAAGGTCAGAAATCCTGTTCCCTGACTATGAAGGGAAATAATAGAACACTTTGATTTTATTTGCCACTGTGAGGTGTTTTGACTGAGATGGAGCTTTATGCTATTTTCCTCCAATTAAATAACAGTGAGATAATGCATTTCATTCATGTGGTATCTTTCATCTATCTAAGAATCCTCAAGGGCTCTTCAAATGTTATCTCAATTAATGATCTCACCATCTCTTTATCACATGATCTGTCTCTGAAGTAGGTGGCAAGTAATTAAAGTTCAGAAGTATTACATGACTTATCCAAGGTCACAGATCCAACCCATCATAAACAACAAAGAAAAAAATGTGTGGGTTGATTTATTTTCTGTTCTCTTAAGGCATTATTGTATACCAGCCAAGATCTTTTCTCAACTATAGTCTTAGAGCAGAGTTTCACTTTCATTTTTATAGGTCCTAAGATAAAAAATTAGATCTTAAGTTCTAACTAGGTTTGTATCTCTCTCTTTGGTTCAGTAATAATAAGAAAAATGCTTTCTATTTGTGTGATAGCTGATAACAGTTTGGTCATTTTTATTACAACATTTGATCTCCCAGATGTCCTAGGAGGTCAATAGAACAAGTATTATTATCCTCACCTTTCAAATAAAAGTACTGAGGCTAAGAATAATGATCACAAATTTTATCGAATATTTACTATATGCAGAATATTTTATAAGTTGTGCTTTTTTCTAAAATAATAAACACTTTATGTGTTGTGTACTGAAGGTATACCCATCCTACGGATGAAGAAACTAGAAATTGTTCTTCAAATAAATAAATTAGTTTGTTGCTATTACAATAGGCTTTATTTTCCAAAACTGTTTATTTAAACCCTATGCCACAGGGCCTGAGGTCCCAGGTAGTCATCAGCTGAGTTAATGTTGGGGGTTGATATCATCACTACACTGCACAAATACACATCCTTCACTATTATCATCATTATCAGTGTCTTAGATTTGGATCCCTGGAAACAGACTGAGACAAAGCGTTGCCTGTGGATTTATTGGGAAGAATTCTCAGAAGATATACCTGAAAAGAAGAACAGAAGATAGATTGGACAAGAGAAGAAGGTGGCCTGCAGTGTGACTAAAGACTCAGTGGATTCTTTGAGGAGCTTTGTTGTTGAGAGATGGCCCTTCAGAGTTTTCCCAAATTGTCCAAGGAAGTTGAGCCTTTCTATCTGCATGTGAACCTGTCATTGGCCAAAAGACAACCACTGGAATGGAAAGTATCTTTGGACAAGGCAATTTTCTGCAGCAAAGAATAATTCTCTCTGAAGGAAACAGTTGTGAGCCTTCTACAACAAATATTTCCTGTAGAGAGGGCAGATATATGGGCTTCGAAGAAGGATTCCAAGCAAAGCACCTTAGTGTCCACTGCAACCACTAATATTTCATTAGTCATGTACCTATGTCAAGTACTGTACTGTTTTACATGCATGGTCTCATTCAATCTTCACAACTTTAAGAAATGGGTGATATTATTATTCTAATTTTACTGTTGATGAAATTAAGAATAATTGCCCACCCTTTACTCTAAACCACCATTGTGTACTGCCTCCCCATATTCAAATGCCAATTGCCAACATGAGTAAAGTTTTACAAGTGCCTTAATTTCTCTGAAATTTCATATGTATATCTTCATTTCAAAATTAGTTTTGGGCAGATTCATTGAAATTAAGTGAGATAACAAATGCAGAACTCTTTCAACTGTTACCAACTATGACATAAATATAAAACATTTTTTCTATTATAACTGGCCCCTACAATATATTCAATAAATGGTAGTGCATTTGCATATTCATCTATCTCAGAGAGATTGGTTTTAATTGTGACTGCTTAGGACATAGCACTTCCCCTCAGAACTACATGAAATAAAGATCTCCAAATCAATTTAAATTTAAAAGAAATGATTATATTCTACCAAATAAGTGACTTAATTTGTACTTCTTGTTGCCTCAAACTACCAGGTCATGTCTCATACCTGAAGTATAATTCAAGAAAAGACCTAAAAGCAGAAACAGTCATCTCTCCTTCTCTACCCACCCCATACAGTACAATACTGAAATTATTGCCACCTGTCTGTGTATTTGATTCTTTAGTGACTCTCTATTCTGCATCAAGATCTTTCATTGTCACCTAGAGAATAGAAATTTCTATGTAATGATCAAAATATTCTAAAATCCATGGCTAAAAAGGATGCAACATTTCCTAAATAGAAATAGAGAATGAGGAGAGATCTGTTAACTAATTAGGCAACTTTATTTTAAAGTTTTTTTTATGGTACTCAGTCCATGTTAAAATTAAGAAAAAACGAAAAATAGCAAGACATTCCAAATTTCATCTCGGATATAAGATGCTACATTCTTCACAGTACCTTACAAAATGCCTAGAATACCTGCTACTCAATTAAAAATGATTGCAGAGTAATAATGGTAATTAGGGCAGTAAAACAATATTCTTTGTTCTATATCAAAATCCCAGATACTTTATCAGCATCCAGGGTGACCTTAGATGTCACTTACCTCTTTGGGCTTCATTTTTCTATCCACTATAATGGAATTACTTGTTTTTATTTCCCACATATTTTCGAGAGTTTCAGAGTGCTGTAAAGACCTAGTTTTATTATCCAATTACATTTTTATGCAACTGTAACCGAAAAACATGTGCAATCAGTTTCTTTCAAACAGGTACATTTTCTTTTGAATCTGATTGACTTTGCATTAACTGGCTGAAGTCTCAGCATAAATTCATGTAGTTGTTTAGTGGGCAGCCTGATTTCCACAGACAGCATGAAAATGGAATATTACTAATGTAAACAAGATAAATTATTAAATGAAAAAGAGAAAACTGAACTAAATATAGACAAATATTACATAGATTTTATAGTTAGTTTCACATTCAGATGCTGAAGTACTAAAATACAACGAAGGGAAATGTGCCTGAGATAATTCCAATGAAGCAATACATGAAAATAATGAAAATCTCAGTATTTCTAGCTACAAAACAAAAATCGAGACAACATAACTGGTAGTTTAGGGAAACCGTATGAAAATAAATGTTGGGAGCTGTTTAAAGTGAATATAATCAATATCTGCCATAAAAAGATGTGTCACTACTAGTTGCTAACAGTGAAGGGAAAACAAAATGGAATTGGCCATGGACATTACTTTCGAATGTCACAGAAGGCATAAAAATCCAGTAAAAAGGAAGTTCAGATGTGGTCTGGTAAATCTTAACCGACTGATGTTATTTTTCACATAGACGGATGTGTCATGGATTTGTATGCGTGGTTGCTTCACATGCACAATAGCCCACCCATAAGCCAGTGTGTGACCAAGAGTACAGAATATGCTGGTTAGTGGCCTTCAGTATACACCTCTTTCTGAAAGTGGGACATTGTGTCAGTCTCATTCAAATCACAACTGAGGGAAGACAGAGGTGTTTCTTCAAAGAAAAATTACTTTTTATTTATGGAAGCTAGTTAATGGAGTCAGAGCAAGCAGGCAAAACAGCTAATGTCCATTGAGGCTGAATCCCAAGCTTTACATATGAATTTATATGTATTTCCTATGAATTATATATATTTTGTAGAAGGATACACATTACATACATATGTGTATGCATATGTATGTATATTATGTGTATAATATAATAATAATTATAATATTCTCATTTACTTATTTCCTACTCAGAAAAGTAATGGAACAACAAATATTTGATGGTCATGACCTTACACAAAGTCATATTCAGTTAGATTTAACATGAAATTTTCGGCTCTGATTTTAGTAGCATATATAGAGGCATGCCTGAGATCTGAATTGATGAGATGTAAAATTTTGCCAGTGTGACTGAGAATGATTACATTTCTTGGCATAGCCCTTTGGAATAAATGTCATAATCACTAGTAAAGTGCATGGTTTAATTTTGGGGTTTCGTTGATAAGAAACAGGAAAGACTAAGGCAAGTGTATAACTCTTCCTAGAAATGAGAAAATAAAGTAACATGTATCAGTAGTTTCTTCAGTACTATTTTAATGCCGAGAATTTTTTATTACTATCGTTTTCCCTACAGAGACTGCATTTAAATAAAACCAAAATAATACATTTTAATAAAACATAAATAGGCAGTTTAAACCACAAGGACAGTGGAGAAAATACTGTATGAATATGTCACTTCAAAAATTTAAAATTTAAATTTAAATAATTTATTTAAGTTAGAGAACTTGCATATTAATTGTTTAGAACAGGTATTATAGCGCTATTATTTGGCACTTAATCCATTTCCCGTTTAGAAAAAAAAAGTGCAGCTCACTGCCAGTGTTAATTTAATTTTACATAAACACACTCTCTGAGGCTGAAGCAAATCTGACTGGTTTTAGATGTGAAAATAAAATACAAAAATTGTTCTTAGAGTTATTTCTAAACAGAACTTGTCTCTAATCTTAATGTAACGGAAGTGTACACATAAATTGGATTCATCAAATGAATCTTTGGCTAACAACTGTTCCAGAATGATGCTAACATCACATATAAGAATGCTACGTTTTCTAGGATTTGACATTTTCAGCGATCAAGAATTACTATATTTTGTAAATGGAAATACCACTACTAAAAATGGAACGCTATAAATAGAATGATGTCATTTGTTTCCAAAAACTATTGATATACTAGAGCGATACAAAAATAATAGTAAAAGTGAGATATATTGTGGCAAACTTTGGGGATAAGGTTACGACTGTAATCCACAAGTTATCTCAGGGTAAATGCTGCAGGCACAAGCACCCCCAGTGAATATTCTGAGGTCAAAAGGGAAATGGGTTAACGTATTTGGATAACATTAATCTAATTAAGAAGAGTCAATAAGTGAGTGTAGATCCAAAGTGTTTACTTGGTTTGCGTTATGCTATATTTTTAATCAAGTGTGCAGATAAAGTAAAATAAACTAGTTTGCTTATGGAGGAAGAGTGATATAGAGAAAAATTATTTTTAAGACAGAAAAGAACTAAATCATAAATGCTTAACTGGGCTAAAGGATTCACTGCCATTCTCACATAGTTGTTGATGGTTGTGGCAGTCAGTTCCTCATCACATGGTCCTGTCCAAGGGACCAATATGTCATCTAACTGAGTTGCCCTACAGAAAGTGATCAAAAAGAGAGAGAAACAGAAAGGGAGAGACAGAGACAGAGACAGAGACAGACAGACCAATATTTGTCCCATGTTTCATTGGTCTCGGATCTACACCAGTACTATGTGGATGTGGAAAGGAACTAATTATAGTGTGAAGAGCCAAAAAGCAGAATCTTTGGGAGTTATCTTGGAGGCTACTACAACATTCCTATTTAAAATATTTCAGTCCCCCACCATCTCCAGGATAAAATTCAAGTCCTTTACAATGACATCAAAGCCTCTTAAGACATTGACACTTCTTACCTCTTTAGTTTTATTTCTTACACTCTGTCACTCATTTAAATACTCCCTTCTAAACAATACTGTGCTATTCATCACTTTAGAGCACAAACTATGTGTAGTTTCTTAATAATAGTATACTGAAGATATAGTTATTATTATAGTTAATATTTATTAAACACTCCTTATTTCCATTTTTATAGACACATTTAATCCTCACAGTAATCCTATGATACAGGTACTATTGTTTCCCAGAAAATAATGGTAGTCCCAATGTTGATTGGTTACGTAATCCTTGCATATTTTTAAGACAGCCTGGAACTAAGATTTGTCCTTGGCCAATGCCTAGGAATGTGGTCTTCAATGATATCACATTGAATGCTTAGACAGCAATGGGACATAATGTGGATGCTTGTCAGGATTGCTTAGCAAGATTTATGATGTACATTTGGTATTTATACTGGGTTCTGAGTTACTGTGTCGGGTTACATAATGGGAATGTGCCTATGTAATCAGTCCTCCACAAAAGTCTTAACTGTTGAGACTCAGTAGGTTTCAATAGATAGAGATATCTCATATATGTCCTTTTGGTTCTCTGACAGAAGATGGGTCCTGTGAGACTCTGCTAAGGAAAGAATCAGGAGCCTTCATCTGACTTTCTCTTGACTTTACCCAATGAAATTTCCCTTCTGTTACTTTCATTTTGTGTCCTTTGCTGCCATTGATATAATCCACTGCGGAGTTCTGTGGGTACTGATGAATTCCTAAACTTGAATTTTCAGTCCTCCCGGTAATTCTATTATATAGGTGTGCTTATTTTCCAGAGAATCAGGTCACAGACTTTCTACAGTCTCAGAACTAGTGAGAAGCAATGTAATATTCAAATTGAAACAGTTTGTCTGTAGAAACAAGGCTCTATTATACCCTTAGATCAACTCTGACAGTCTTTTGTTTGTTTGTTTAGTAAAGTCCTTTTTATCTCTCATGATTTATGTCGTTGTTACTTTCTCTGAGGTTCCTTGACTCCAAAAGCTTGGTTAGAACCCTCAGATAGTAACTTTTGATTACTCTTTCAGAAAACATATACGGTTATTTCTAAATTTCATATTTACATTAATTCTAAATGCACTGAAATCATATCATCAGTAATTGACTAGTGAAATAGATTAGGATGCTCTCAAGAAATTTTGGTTAAATGGATAGATAGATGAGGGAATGGATTGATGGATAGACAGGTAGAAAGATTTCCTAGCCAGAAAATATTTTATTAGAAATAATAATGACTATCCTAATTAATCATTTTTATTTAAAAATGATTAAAAATTGATTTAAAAATTTTAATAATTTATTTAAAAAGTATTAAAAATGATATACGCAGATCATAAATATAAAATTTTTGGATCATAACTCAATAAAGCTGATAAAATGGTTAAAAAGTTTTAAGATTTAATGAGTTTTGGCAAATGTTATTACCTTTGAATCAACACCCTAATCAGAATATAAAACATTTTGATTGACCAAAGAAATCTTCTTGTACTCAATTACTTTTAATAAATGTCCTCCATTGGCAACCATTATTCTTATTTTTATTACCATAGATTAATTTTGCCTAACATTGAACTTCATGTAAAATGAATTAATTAGTATGTACTTTTTAATGTCTAGTTTCTTTGGTTACATATTTTTAAAACTGCATAAGTAAATCTTAAATATATGTGCATATTCTCATGTTGATAGACATTTGAATTGTTTATAATTTTCGCTAGTATGAATAGAGCAGCTATAAATATTGTCATACAAGTTCTTTTGTGGATATATACTATCATATCTGTTGAGTAAAGAACCAGGATTGAAATTTCTGGGTCAGTAGTGTATGTGTATATGTTTATACAAAGGGACCAATCTGAAGTGGTTTTGCCACTATGTAATCTACATAGAGTTCGAGTTGTACCACATTCTTTCCAATATTTCATGTTACTAGACTTTCATTTTAGCCATTCTAGCAGTGGCTTTCTCATTTCTGGTAGTGGTTTCTCATTACAGATTTATTTCTCATTTCTCTGATGACTAATGATGTTGAGCCCCTTTTTATGTACTTACCTGAACAACCTAATATTCTCTTATGAGAAGTTCTTGTTTGTGTTTTTTTTTTTTTTTTGCAAAGCTTTTTATAGTATTATTTGCCTTTTGATCATTGCTTTTAAGTATCAATTACATATTCTTATTGCAATTTCTTTGTCAAAATAATGTTGCCATTTTTTTCTCCTAATTTCTGCCTTGTGTTTTTATTCTCTTAGTGACTTCTTCCAAAATTAGAAATATTTTATTTTTTGAAATACGATTTATCAATGTATTTTCTCTTATGTTTTGCACTCTTGTGTCCTATAGAATTTTTGTCTAACCTAAGTCACAAAATGTTCATAAGAGTAACTGCCTATGATTTTATTTAAATCTCAAATCTCTGCCTTTGTTACCAGGAAAATAATAACTATATAATGATCATACAATGGAGAGAGAAGACCCATATTCCTCTAACTTCTGAAACACAAGATTAAAATTTGGTAGAATTCAGCAGTGAAATCATCTGGAATTTCTCTTTGGGGTAAGCTTTAAATTATTGATTAAATTACTTTAGTGAGGCTATTAACATTTTCTAATTCTTTGGTAAGTTATATGTTTTGATAAGTTATATTTTTTCATAAATGTGTCCATTTCATCTAACCCATCAATATATTAGAGTAATATACTCTTATCATCCATTTAATATTGGTAATATCTACAAGACTGCCTCCTTTTATTCATGATGTTGGTAGTATATATTGTAATAATATTCTGTATTATTGATTTCTCTTCTTATTTCCTTCCATGCAAGTACTTTGAGTTTAATTTGATCTTCTTTTTCTAGCTTCTTATGGTGATATTAATCTTTAATTTTACTCTATTTGGTCAGAGTATATGTTCTGGAAGTTTTAATTTTTTGAAATGCATAGAGAATTATATTATAGACTGGCCTATTGCTTATCATAACTAATGTTTATATATATTTAGATAAATGTATTTTCTGTATTTTAGGTGAAGTATTTTATAAATGTTATGCAAATTTAGTTAATAATATACTTCAAAAGTTCTATATCCTAACTAATATTTTGTATATTTGTTTATTATGATAATGATGTGTTGAAATCTCTATCTCCGACTATATTTGATTTTTTCTACCTTGAGACTCCTTTCTTTTCTTTTTATATTTTGTTTTTAAGTACATATAGTTAAAATTATTATAACTTTGTGATTATTTGACTTCATTATTATTATAAAATATGTCTATCTTTAGTAATATCATGAAGTAATCTTTTGTTATTAATATAACAACTCAAGCTTTCTTATGCAAAATTTTTTGTCTTTATATTTGTATTGTAGACAATCTTTAGTTGAATATTTATTCAATCTGACAATCTCTTATTTTTAATTGATGTTCTTTGTTGTTATTCATTTAATTATTGATATGGTTTGGTTTATGTCCACTATTTTACTATTTGCTTTCTATTTCTCCCATTTGAGCTACTGTTCCTCTATTCTTTCTTTCTTGTCTTCTTTTGGATTAATCTTTCTTTTTTATCGTTCTTTTTTTTTTTCTACTTTAGAACATTTGTTATATGTATTTGGACTTGCTCTGTGGTTACTCTAGTGACTATGTAATGCATTCATACTTTACATATAATGCTAAAAGCTAATATTTACAAGTTCATGTAACAGAATAAGGCTCTCTAATAGTGTAGTTTATTTATCATCTTTATTCCTTGTGCTATTGTTGTCCTATATTAGTTCTACATAATCAAGACATGGAAGGTAAGGTTACTAGATTTTGTCTTTAAAAAAATTAAGGGAAAAAGAGACAGTTTTTTATGTTTATTTAAATATGTACTCTTTCTGGAACTCCTCACTTTTCCCAAATGAACTTGCATTCTTGTGTTATTTCCCTTCATCCTGAACAATGTCTTTTATCATCTGTGCTAGAATAGATTTTCTGCTAAGAATTCTTTCAGATTTTATTTATTTAAAAATGTTGTTTCGGTCTCATTTTTTAAGGATATTTTTGTTAATTAGAAAATCTGAAATGACAGCTTTGCAGCACTTTAAAGATACCAGTTACATTGTTTTCTCCTTTGAGAATCTGCCATGAATATTAAGATTCTTTTGTATACAATATTCCTATTTAAGATTTTCTTCTTTATTTTTCAGTACTTTGACAGTGATATATCTAAGTATACTTCTTTTTGTATTTATCCTGCTTAAATTTAGGGAAACTTCTCAAAATGTAAGTTTGTTCTTTAAACATATTTGGCATTTTTGTCTCTTTTTTCTTTATATATGAGTCCTAATTTTTTCCTTTTATTCCTATGAAATTCCAAACCCATGTTTACTAGACAACTTGATATGATACCACAGTTTACTAAATCCTTGTTCAAATATTTCTTCAATTATTTTCTCTTTCCTTCAGATAGAATTATTTCTATTTATGTGTCTTCGAGTTTACTAACTCTTTGTTCTTCAATATTCAAATATGCTTTTTTATTACATATTTTGTATTGCCATTTTCACAATTTTCATTTGTTTCCTTTTGTACTTTAAATTTTTATGTAGTCTTTATCTACTAATTTTGCTAATTACTTTTTTTGATTATGAGTACATTTCTATGCTTGTTCATGTATCTAATAATTTAATTATATGCTTGGCATTGTGCTGAATACACTGTGGAGATTTTTAGATAATTTCATCTTTCTTTAATGAGTGTTCAGTTTTCCTCTGTAGGCAATTAAATTACTGTTGGTTATTTTCAATACTATCAGGCTTTTAAACATTCTTTTTACTGTGAATCTATATCGGTTGTCTTTATTTCTAAGATACATCTCTGATACTAAAGCATGGCTCTTACTGCAAAAAACTGATGCTAAAAATTCCACCAAGTAAATTTGAAGATCTAATTTGTTTTATTAAAAGATTCATGAATCAGGCAACATCCACTCTAGCAAATAGAAAGAAGCTTTGAAGAATTGTACAAAATAGAAGGCTTTTATAGGCAAAAGGGGATGGGACAAGAAAGTTAAAAGAGTAGATTATTTCACACAAGTCTTATCAGGCAGAATATCTCACTAGTCTTGACAAAGAAATTCCAGATTGGTTAAAGTTTACATTCCTGGGAGAGGCTGAAACTGAAATTAAGTCTTGGTTTGCTGACCTAGGGCTTAGCTCATTTTGGGCCTATTGTTTCTTTTTAACAATGGCCTTTCTGGAGTCTCAACTAAATGCCTGATGCATTTGCAAAGTGTTCTTGGTATTTTCCACTCAAGCTGGATGAAAATTCCAGTATTTCCAACAATCAAAAAATTACTGGTATCACTACGACACCATCGCTGTAACTGCAGGTTAGTGGAACTGGCCCCTTCAGAGTCTGGTATGTGCTTATGCAGCCCAGCCCTTAGGCAAGGACCCGTGGTGAATCCCTATTCATTATTTTGCAAGTTTTTTGCAAAGCTTTTCCTTCTCTGTTACTATTTCCCACAAACCATAGGCTCCTTAGAGATTGAAACTGATTTTGCCTCCTCAGCTCAGTGGGACTCTTGTTTCCCTTGTATTCCACCTTCTTGTACCACATTAGCTAAAACGCTCATCTTGAGAAAACTGGTGTGAGCATGGGCTTTCTTTTTATAATCCTGCTCTTTCTGTTTCTCAATGCTTGAAAATAGTCATGTCACAAAATTATTTTTTTCAAATTTTATATTTGTTTATAGTAGGAAGACAAGTCTGATATCAATTATTCCTTTATGCCTGGAAGCAGAATTCTCATCACGAATTATATTTTGAGTTATACTTTAAATATAATGTTGGATGAGAGGATGTCTTTGAAAATCATATGTCCAATGTTACATACAGTGATCAAGGAAAGCTATGTCTTAGAAATCTTGGGTTTAATACTTGTGTAACGAGAGACGGTCACAGAAGAGGGCATAAACTAGGTCTGACATTTATCTATGTTAATTCACTAAGCTGTACAAATGTGTGTGACAAAAGGAAATACACACATAATCCCCAAAATGCCATTGACTTAAAAGTTTGGTGGAATTTAACAGATCCCAGTGAATGGATTCGTTGGACAAACCAGATTCCTTTGTAAACATATTGCAAAATATGAAAATACTAAAAACAAAAAAGGAGCTTAAAATTTATACGTCAATTTATTGCTCTGCTTATTACAAAAGACTTTTTTACTTTACAAAAGGATTCATTGAAGTCTTAGTTCTGTGGTGAATTCCCAAAATAATTGTTTACCAAAAGCAGATTTACAATGTAACTCCCATCTTTGGATAAAAAGAAGCAAAGCAAATATTTTGATTATTCTTGTGTTTGCCCATTTCTTTTTTCAAGTGAATAGACTTAGTTCAGGATAACTCAAATACATGGTGATACTAGCAAAGAGGAGGACACAGGATTGTTTCCAGGGCAATAAGCATAAGTTAGCAGAAATCCTGGAGTTACTTTTTCTTCCTGGAGAATTCCCACTCCAGGGCTCCTGCACATTCATGTGAACCAACTGGAATGTGACATACCAAGAAGGTAGAAAATACAGTGAGTCAAGCCATTCAGTGCATTAGACTTGGCTCAAAAGAACTAGCGAGTATAGAGTTTGGTCTTCTGTTTCTTTGTTCATTGATTCGTTTTTGTTTTTGTTTTTGTTTTTATATGGGACACAGATACCTGTATTAGCCTTATGGCTTTTGTTTTCACTTTCTTAGGATGTATTTGGTAAGAAAAAAAGATAATTGGACTCATTAAAGGAAATTTTCTTATAGATTTCATTAGCAACAATGAAACAGTGAGAATAAAAACAGTAAATAGTTTCAATGAACTGTATAAAACATCTTTTTTTTTTTTTAAGTCTTTAACCTCCAGGTTTATAGATACATGGATAAAATTAGTGACTGGCTTAGAAAATGCATAAGTGAAAATACATAAGTATAAATACAATTTTTACAATTTTACAAAAATAATTTTACCTTAGCACCAAGGAAAGTGAGAAATACCACCCTTATATTCTTAATATGGTATAGGGAGAGATAGAAATTTAAAATTACTAAATAATATTATGAGTGAAATACTGTCGTCTATCACATGTCATAAGACTCAGAGAAGGGAGACCTTACCAAGTTCGTGGTGGTAGATGGGTTAAGGAAATTATCATAGAAAGAGGTGATGGCATTCATGTCTCACATGATTAAAGTCAGGTACAAATAAGGTGAGTGAGAGAGCACTTCAGGAAGAAGGAATAACATGAAAAATTGTAACATCACATCAAAGGAAACTTCTATTACTTTGTCTAGAGTGTAAATGGAAGTTAAAGAAAAAAATAGAGAGGAGACATGTACTGGATCTATTATTGAGTGTTATTTCCTAGGATCTTTAAGGCAATAAATATTTTTGCGGTTTAGATGGATTAAACTGGGGGAATAGATTGGAGGAAATTACACCTGAGAATAAGGAACACACTTTAGAATCAAACACGATGATTCCTAAGTAGAGCCCTGATGATACGTTTAATACTGGGGTGGGATGACTGTATAAAAAAATACTTAGGAAGTAAAATCTGTAGGACTTGTTGATTGGCAAACTGTGGGAGAAGTGAGAGGTAAATGTAATAGATGACTCCCAAGTTTGTAACTTGAGTGACTGAATGGATGGAGATATGAGGAAATAAACAGGATGACCAGAAAGAACAAAAGCTCTGTGTGATCAAGCTTGACTTAGAGGTAAGGAAACCTACCTGGAAGCTCAGTGAAGAAGTCTAGGCTGGTGACATATATTTAGACTTAGAACCACATTGGAGAAGTAAAAGTCATTTAAATTATAAGGTCACAGGAGGATTAAAAATAATGAATTTTAAAGGAAGAGGATAAAGGGTAAAATTCTAGGCAATATCAGAGTTTAAAATATGAGAAGAAAGAGAAATACAAAAATGATAAAAAACATATTATTGTGAGAGAGAAGAAATAGGGCAATTAAATGGGGAAAAGAATAAACTTTTTAATAGCTGATGCTAGGACAAGCATATACCCCCATACAAAGAATTAAGTTGGACCCCTCTCTCACACTGTACACAAAAACTGACTCTAAATGCATATAGCTCGAACAATGTAATTCTTAAAAGAAAGCTGAGACAAATTTTCATGATGGGTGAAACAAAGCCTTTTTTATACAAGAATAGATATATTGGTCTTCATTAAAATTAAAAGCTTTTTTGCTTGAAAGATTAAAAAAAAAACAAAAAACGTTTTTGCTGAAAATAACAATCAAGAAAATGAAAAGTTAACCCAAGGATGGAGAGAAAACATTTGTAAATCATATATCTAATAAAAGAATTGTATTCAGAATGTGTAAAGAACTTATAATTCAGAACTAAGTCACAAATGACTCAAAATGAGCAAATAATTGGAATAAACTTATCTCCAACAATTGTATATGAATGGTGAATAAGCATGTGAAAAGATGCTCAATATGGTTAACCATCAGGTAAATACAAGTCAAAACCACAATGAGATATCACTTCACACCCACTATAATAATAATAATAATAATAATAATAATAATAATAATAATAATAATAAAAAATTGAAAATACCGAGTGTTTGCAAAGATATAGAGAAATCGACAGCTTCATGTATTGCTTGTGGGAATGTATAATTGTGTGGCTATTTTGAAAACAATTTGGCAGTTTCTCAAAAAAAATAAACTCAGTGTTATTATGTGAACCAGTAATTTCTCTCCTAGGTATCTACCTAAGAAGATGGGAAACAAATGTCCACACAGGAACTTTTATATAAATGTTCATAGAAGCATTATATATAATAGCAAGAACATGAAAACAACCCTAATGTCCTTCAATCAATGAATGTATAAACACAATGTGGTGTATCCCTACAATGGGACATTATTTAGTAATAAAAAGGAAGTACACATAGACACATAGTACAATGTGAATAATTGAAACATGAATATGACATAATACCACATATAGTATGACCCAATTTATATAAAATGTCAAAAATTAGGTACATCTGTAGAGACAGTAGTCAGATTGGTGGTTGCCAAGGATATGAAAAAGAGAGAAAGAAGGGAGTGGTAAGTGACAGCTAGTGGGCACAGGGTTTTGTTTGGGGGCAAGGAAAACGTTCTGGAATTAGATAATAGTGACATTTTTATAACCTTATGACAATATTTTTAAAATACTGAATTATGTACTATAAAATGGTGAAGTTTTTGGTACCTGAATTAAATCTCAAAAAAGCTATTTTTAAAAAAGATCCCCTGTGTCTCCCAATCCTGCATTTTGTGGCGACCAGCCTCTCAGTGTAACTGTGTGGGCTTTCTTGATGTCCTTTATTCAGACTTCAGTATAGTTACTGCGATCAACTTTTGCTTAGAACCGAGTTGGGACTCCGCATAGGTCAGGTGGTTTCAGCTAAGTGAACCTCCTGTCTGCACTGCTGCAACTTTAAAATTTATATACTGAATCTCTGAAACCATGAAATTAATTATGGATTTGAGTTTTCTTGTGGCAGTGTAGACAGAATGTCATGGGTGATGGAGACTTATGGTCTTGTAATTCCCCAACAAGAAAAGACTTCTGCTGAAAGAAAGATCTATACTTGAATTCAGAATTTAATACTTCAGTCCCGTAAATCTTTGGGAGTTTCACTTTCCAAGGTACTTAGGTTCGCCTTCCAAGATATGCTTCCCTGATGACCTAATGGATCAGAAAAGGTGTTTTTTTTCTGCTTGCAGAAAATGCATAAAAGCCAACAAATCTTGTGGTTCTTTATTGGTATCCAAGAAGCACAACATAAATGTGAGACAGTTTTAAAAATGTTCATTCTAATACTTCCCTTTCTTGATTGACAATCTACAGTAGTCTGTCCTATAGTCTGTATTATACATCTGATATAAAAAATAACAATTTAGGCTGGGGAAAGTCTTTTATTACAAAGGTATATTTAAAAAACAAACTTTTCCTGAAGAAAACAAATGTTTTACAGTGATGCAGACTGAATTTGAATACCATCTCCACTACATAAGTTACTTGAGTGATATTGAAGGTGTTACTTACACACTCTGAATCTGTCACCCCAGCTGCCAAAGAGGAGAGTAATAGAAATGACTACCACACTTGGTTTCTATGATTAGGGCACACATAACGAACTCAGTCTTGTTATATAAACAAAAATGTTTTCTACAAGCATATCATTTCCTAATATACAACTTTTTTTTGTTTTATTACCAAGTACTGTCATATGTCTTTGCTGAGTGTGCAACTCAATGGTTACCTTCCAAACTGAGTAGGAAATCTATTATTAGACAACTCTGTTAAGAACATATTTTCTTTCCCAGTCAGAGTTCTGTTGTAGTGCAATTTTTCTATTTAAAAAACATTTAATTCCCAAGTGAATTGATTTGTATAAGTCTAGTTACATCTGTTGTGAAACTTACTATTGCCCAAGGGGCTGGTATCTAGTTTGTGAAAGTTATTATTCATCTATTTTAGTGGCCTGCGGTTTTAAAGCAATGTCTGTTCTGTGTGAATGTTTTAAACTTCTATCTAATTAAAAGAAAAAACAAAAACAAATCAGTAAATTAGATGGTTAATTCCTTAAACTCATCTCCTCTTTAAAATAGAGCTTTATAACAAATATATTTTTCCTACAAATAATGTCTTCAAAAGTTAGGTTAAAAGAGATGCTTAATCCATGTTTTAGTGTAAATGGCTTGCCCTTGAAAAAAGTGGAATATGAGCTGAACCCTCTGGATAGGAATTGCTGAAGACCACTTGACCTTTGCCCTACAGGCCTTTGAGTGCATTTCAGCCTTTATTAAACATCAACTTTGTGTTGATCACTGGGATAGCTGTGCAAGGTGTGATGTTCCAGGCAAAAGTAGAGTTTGCTTAAGATTTAGAAGAACTCAGTAGTTTGTTGAAATAAAATCCAGTTCAGATCTTGATGGTCTTCAGTTTCCTTGTCTCTATAATAGGTATAATATTAGTTTATATATCTCTAGGATGGCTCTCATGAGAATGAAATGAAATAATGTATGAGCAAGTGCTTTATAAACATTTATTTAACCCGGACATCCTGCTGTTATATCAAAAACATACCAGGTTGTAAAAATCCTAGAATCCAACATCAGTGGATGAAGTTGGCTGTTTTCCAGAATTGCATTTGCAAAATGCTATTTTGTATTAGAGTTGTGTTATTTAATTTTACTAATCAATTTTTCAAAATAAAGCTTATTAAATATCAGATGTCCATCATAGGAATTTGGAAAATGTAGAAAATAAAATGACATATAAGATTTCCTGCCTTCCGATACTGTTAACATGTTGGTGAATTACTCAGTTATGTCTCCTCACCTGAAGAAAAGGCCTCTTCAGGTGAGTGAAACTGGGCCACCAGCTCCAACCCCACTGCCAGTTGCTAGTACAAGTGGACAAATTGAAATCAGAGGAAGATCAGAAATCTTCCAACCTCAGAAGCAGCAGATGTCCTACTGGTCCTGAAACCTCTTTACAGTACACATGTGCGGACTAAGAAGCTTTCGATAGCGTTATAGGCTTAGGGTATATTCTGGACGCTGCTTACTCTTGCTGTCCTTCCTTCCGCATCAGGCAAATCATTGTGTATTTTTAATTAGAATAATATTTTAAACATTATCTCCACAGCGACGTTCTTCCAAACATGGCTCAATCAGGTGAGGGACACCTGCCTGTGACTCTAAGCGTCTGATAGTCTTTCCCAGTGAATTGTCTCACCTCCTGCGGAGTACGCTGGTTCAACAACTGGCAGATTAGAGTTCTCCTCGACCTCTTTCCGCTCCTCCCCATCCTCGGGGAAAACGGGAATAAATGATCAGCCCCGCGTGGGCGAGCAGCCGGCTGAGCGCAGCCCGTTGACCGGAGCGCGCAGGGCCATCGCTGGGCACCCCACCCCCTCTCCCCGCACCGCCTCCAGCGCGAGTGACAACGCGCCCTCCGGGCTCGGGAGCGCTGGCGCCGAACAATCCCCGGCAGGGCTCGACTCGCCGCTGGTGACATCACTCCCAAAGATACTCCCCGCTCTCAGTGCCTGCCTTCGCGAGGCGTCTGTCCGTTTGTCCGTTTCTTTCCATCACCTGCTGGAGAGGGCTCATCTCCGTTAGCGGACACAGCCGGGCACCGAGGAGCGACAGGACCCGGACGACGAGGGAGAGCGAAGGCAGCGAGGGAAGGAGGACCCCGGCAGGCGACAGAATGAAATTCAGCCCAGCACACTACTTGCTGCCTCTCCTGCCTGCGCTGGTCTTCAGCACTAGGTGAGTCCGGGAGCGTGAGGGACCTGAGCCAAGGGGCGCTGCTGGCAGGTTGGTCCTATTGCAGGTCACCTGTGGGGGCCAAGGACAGCCACTTCAGCTGTTTGTATCTCCCACCCAAGTTAGAGAGTCTCTCTATTTTTAGGGTTCTGAAATCCTTTCAGGAGAGCAGAGCCCTTTTCGAGTTACCCCAGTCCTTGGAGAAAGTCTCAGCATTTCGCCCAGTGAGGAGACCAAAAGCTTTCCCTTCCACAGACTGCATGTTCTTTCCTTCCAGCACTAGTAAAAGCAAAAGATACCACTCAGTAACCGACCAAAATAAAGAACATAGAGAGACAAGGAGGGAATTGTCACCAGGCAGTGTCTTTACATTGAAGCTGTCTTAATAGTCACAGGGCTTCCTCCTCCCCAAAGTGTGTCAGATTTTAAGGTACAGGGAACAAGGGAAAAATGATAAATCCTGGAAGATGGCAAGACTTGCACGAAAGTTCCTGGACTTTGTGAAAGGGTCTGTTTTAACGTCTTGAGCAGGTTTAGTGGAAGGCATTTTCATTTAGCTGTCTTGTGAACAGGTCTAATTAAGGAGTATACAAGGTGATTAAAAGTTAGAAGACACTCAGAGTGCTGATGCAGAGACCCAGGTCAGAAACAATTAAGTACTGTGTACTCCATCACTGGCCATAGATAGGACTTTAAGCCCCAGTACAGAGGAGCTATTAAATGGAGGTTTAAAATGCAGTGATTGAAAAGAGTTTTGTGACTCCCCACTGTTGATCAAGTCCCAAAGTTGGTCATGGGCTTGTATTCTTCTTCCACAAGAGCAACACAAGGGTGGACTGTTTCATTGCCCAGGACTGAGACTTTATTTTGCATGCCCTTAACATCATATTGGCAACAACCTCCTTCCCTTGGCGACTATAAAATAAAATAACCCACACAGGGTGAAGATCTTTTCAAATCTATGTGAATGGAAACATTATCTGATTGTGCATCTGATGGAAAATGAAAGGGGATAAAGGGTTATATCTCTACTTCTGAAATTAAAAAGTATGAAGAAAACTCTATCTATAAAAAAAACAACAACAAAAAAACAAGGCAATAAAATTCTTGAGTCCTTTCCTAACCTGCATATCCTCCTTCAGGCTCTTGTAACCAAACTTTCCTTTTAGTATGAGGACTGTTAGATTTAGCTCACATAGTCGATGAACTTAGTGTTTTCTTGCAAACAAAGCTCAGGTGACTTTCCCTGACTAAAGTAAAATGAGTTCTGTTTTTTACTTTCTCTGAGGGTTGCTGATCACTTCAGTTCACAAAATACAGACGATTTTAAAATCACTTTGCTACCCATTACTTTAATAATTTGCTGCTATTACAGATCCCATTTTAATTTGTGTGGTTAGTTGTAAACAACTCCATGCATAGTGTGCATCACAGTTATTCTTTGAAGTGTCTTGCTCTTTATTCTAAACTGTTGTGTTGTGGTTTAATAATTACATGTGGAATCTTCTAGAAAACAAAGTTTGAACACTTAAGTAGATGTCTATCAACATTACATATAATAATAAATATTTAAACAATAAAAACCTAGACCAAAGTGATTTTTAAAGACAGTAAAAATCTCTAGTGTTCCAAAAGTACATTTGCTTTATAAGGATGCTATAATCTAAGTGACTCAGAAGGCTCTACAGTCTTTAGCTTCTGAAGTTTTAATGTTGGTTATGTAATACAAAGAGAGACAAAGAGCAATCATCTTCCCTTTTATGAAAGTGTTAATTTTTTAAGGATAATTTAAAAAAATAGTCATCATATTTATTACAACAAAAACTAGAATTAGTCATTCCTAGTTTACTTTAGATATTAAACTTCTTCAATGTCATTTGTATGTGAAAACCATGACAGGTCTTTAAATTTGCCTTCTTGCTAACTCAACAAAAAGGACATGCTGGACTTGTTCATTAAAACTGAACTTTTCATAATCAGTGGCATGTCCTGTTATTGTGATTACTCTGTAGTAATTTATTTTACTATATACTCAGATGACCTTGTGACAGTGAGCAAATTTAAAAATGAATATGGTACTATCAGTATGTCATTTTTGCAAGAAGAGATTATGTTTTAATGAACTCTAACAGAAGGCCATTCTCTTTGCAACAGTTAAGAGTTCTTGTCGATGTATGGTTAATGTGCAGATTAGAACCTAAACTGAACAGGTTTGCAAGAATAGTTGTACCAGTAGAGGTGCGCTTATTGTCCTGCTGAGAAAAACTGTGTAGCTCAGCCATGGCCACCTGTGACCATCAGTTTTCTAGCCAAAGACTTCTGTTAACTTAGTTTCTTAGTGGGTCCTGTATGTGAAGTAAATGGCATTTCACGCGCTTAGATTAAATTGAATACATTAGTAGAATGTGGCTCTTGCTAGATTTTCCTCTAGTCTTTGGGTTTTCTCACTTGTCTCAAATTGTCAAATTTTTTTCAAAGTGTGAGGAATGTAGATCTGTATTTGTTTTGACATTGTTTTTTCTGGGCATAGCTCTTTAATACTTTGCTAAAGTTCAGTTCTGTTTTAGAACGCAGGAATGTTTTCACTAAAATGAATGGAGCAATTAGAGAAAGTTGCTATATTATAGTATTCTACGCACAGGAATGAAAACTCTAAAACAATTCTAAGTTTTAAATACAAATTTTTGAATAGCTTTCTGTTTTTGTTTGCTCCTCATTCCTACCTGTTTGTACCAACATTAGCTGCAGAAGCACAAAAATTCCATATTTTTCACCAAAGTAAACATCAATGCCTCGTAATCAGAATTACTTTACTTGTCTTGAAAGAAAACTGAATGTTCACCTTCAACAATAGTCAAAAATTGTTTTCTGTTTTACTGATAAACCCCATAGAATTAAAAAAGAGCTGTTTAATTTCCTAATATATTTTCTCTTTTGTTTAGAAAGTACACATATAAGTTCAGAAAATATAAGTTAATGTTGTAAATAATGTAGTTAATACAAAAACACATTTAACCTGTGTAAAATAAATGTGGTCAGAGAAAACAAATGTGTTGGTTTAATAGCTGCAGAGTAGAATGACTGTACTTTTTAAATAGCATTGTTCTGTAGAAGGATTAAATTGCGATTCCAAGGCAGCCAGCAATTCACTTCAGAAAGAAGTAGTACAGGTATTGAAAGGAATAGTAGGGTGAAAAAAGTCTTTAGAACTTCTCAGTGAAAAGGGACACATGGAGTGCTGGAGAAACCTTGTGCTTTAGGCTACTGAACCTCTGTTCCTTTATGCTGTGATTCTACCCTTGATGCCTTTGGTTTACTGAGTTTTAAATTACTTAATGGGGAGAAAAGCATGGCAGGGGAAGAGTGAAGGTCTACTGACTTCTTGGTGGTTTTCCATCAAGCAAGAACTTTTAAGCAGATGGTTGGTTATAGACCTCGCAATAAGAGTCACCTTATAGATCTCCCCTGGGCTCTCTGATCAGCAGTCACACCACATGTTTACTTTGGAATCTAATTTTAGAGGGTACTGTGTATTGAAGATGTCCCAGGCTCCTATTTGCTCTGTGTTTTAATCTAACCTCAGAATCAAATTGATGTATAGGATAAAGAAAAGGTGAGAATCACAATGAAGACACAGTAAGCGCCAAAAGTTTTTATTTTTAAGCAAGTAAATTTGATATAAGAAGCATTTTTACTTTAACGCCCCCAAATTAATCTGAAATAATATGAGATTATTTTCTGAAGCCTCGTACAAAGTGAATTTTGCCACACACACTTTAATCTGACCCCACATATACTTTTTTATGATAAGAATTACACCATTCCATGTAATTTAGTTAAAAACATGTCCTTTCTAAGCTACAGAGATATTAACAAGCAACTGTTTAGACTTTTCAAATTTCAATTCTGGACCTTAGTTGCCTATTTCAAATAACGTTTTTTAAACTGACTTCTTGGAGGATTATCTTTATAGTTTAAATTTTCTTTATGACTAATGAAAGGGACCCCTCAACCACTTATGATTTGACTGTACAGTTGCCCTAGGCCACACTCTATATAATTCAAAGAAAGAAAGTGACCTAACGACCAGGAAGCAAAAAACCACTAAAACTGCTGAGCAGTATATGGTTCTGTGAAATGAGATTTTCTCATGTTTGTTACTTGTGCAGTGTATGCCTATCTTTGACTGACTTATAGAGGAAAATTCCTTTAATAAATAGGGCTAAATCATTTAAGTAACATGATTAAACATAATGTTTAATACTAAGTTTACTTCTCTAGAAAATCCAAAAAATCCATTTAAATTTGTCTTTATAACCTTTAGAGATATCTTTGCTGTGTTAATGATCATGTATTAAACATGTGCCTGCAATTAGTCAGTTATTGCATAAGGCATCAGGGCAATACAATAATAGTTACAAATGCATGCCCCCATAATCTAGTCATGTACAGAAATAATTATATATAAGACAAAAGTGGATAAAAATAAACGTTTATAACAAAGTTCTAAGTGTGAATAGAGGAAAGAATGAATAATGCCCATTAAGGAGTACCAAAGGAGCTTCTGCTTTCCAAGGACAATGAGAGAAATTATATTTTATAATCAACTTTAATATGGTACATCACTTCCTAGCTATGTAATGTTAGGTAAATTTCTTAACCTCTGTCCAGTTTTCCCACGTAGAACATAGGACTCTACTCATAGAAACTACCTGAGAGGGTGTGGTAAAGACTGAAGGAGTTCACCTGGGAAAAGACTTTACCATACTCGATGGGATCAGACTGTGCAGCTATTACTATATTGTTATTACCATTTTCATGAAATCTTTGGATCCGTGATTGATCTAGACATAAGAGAACAAATGAAAACTTGGATACAAATCAATGGAATGACACAAAATTAACAAGAATCACAGTCATCACCCAAAAGAAAGAAAATATTGGCATAGAAGAGAGGAAGCAGGAGAAATAATTAGGAATATCTGGTAATTAGGCTGGCTCTTTCAAAAATGTTTTGGTGGCAAAGTTCCTAGATGGTGCTGTGTACTTTGGTGAATGCTATAAAAACAGCAATATTTAATCTAATCACACAGAAGGTGATTTAGCACTAAAGTATATATTTAGCTACTTATATATGTTTCAAATTTCATTGCATTTCTAGAGCATACATTGTAATATGAAATTAAAGCCCTGAGGACAGGTGTCAATGAACAAAAAGGGAAACTTTCAAACTACATGGGCAAGGTTGATATAAAAGTTTCTACCACGTTATTTTCTACTTGTTAATGGATTTCATCATGTATTAGCAATCTATAAAAGGTACAGACGTTTAGAAAATATAAGGAAGAAAAGGTAACACTAAGATTTTTTCCCTACTTTTGGGAACAATTTGAGAACCATTGATATAAAAGAATCCCAAGTGTTACATGTCCTAAGAATCATTATCTAAAAGAGATTTTATACTAACCCAGTTTTGAAAACAATTTTAGAAATCATCTAGTCTCAACTAGTTTGTATATACCTTATCACAAACTACGCATAATTGTGCCATGAAATTCTAATTATTAAATGAAAATATATATATATATTTGCCATAGATTACTGTGTGTATGAATGTGTGTTGCTGACATTTGTCAATTGAGTGGATCGTAGGACTGGGTATAATTTTCTGCTAAGGGGAAATAAAAGGCATAGATCATAGAGTTTGCATCAGATAGAGGACACATTTTAGTGGGATATCTAAGAATCTTGCTTCATGATTATAAGAGGCAAAGAACAGCAAAAGTAAACTATTCCATTCAGATACAAGCTGAAGGTCAACCAAGTAAACTGCTCTGAGAATGCTTTCATAAATGCCAGGAAACATTGTATAGCATAGATTGTGACTGCACTGCAATTATGTTTGACTTTTTTGGTGTTGCTTTAGAGTGTTTTAATCTCTGAGTATACTTTAAAGAGTCTCTTATTGGGAAACATGCTGTGAATACAAGGTCGCGTCTTAGTCCAAAGCCCTTCATTTCGAGATGAGAAAGCTGAGTTCCAGTGACTGAGACTTGTCTAAGGCCAGAGAGAAAAACCAAAACGAGAACACAGAAGTAGCCCCAATCCACTTTCTGTTCTGTCATCTGACTGTTCTCTATGATATATCTCTTCTGTAATCAAGACACATTTGTATGGTTGGTACACACAATATATTTGGAACTATTTTAATTATTGTGGAGTATAAACTAATTTTAAAACTAATTGACCACGTGTAATCAAGATAGAACAGGGTATACTCAAAGGGAATTATAGTAATGAGTTGTTGAACATCATTTGTTCACCTGTATTCAATTATTTTTTGAAGAGCGAGCTGGCCTAAAAAAAGATTCTAGGTCATTTTCAATATTCAAAGCAGAGTCATTAATGAGTTCTCACCTTTGTACAAAAGAGATACACCTATGATGGTTCTTGTTGATCTCTCAGTTCTATTGTAAGATGATATTTTTGATGCCTTTGGTATATTTTTCATTGAAACTATTTCCTATAAATATAGTTCCTACCTAGATATTTGCTTATATATTTCTCTTCTATTAAGTCTATGCTGCAACTGTTGGGTATTGTTCAAATGACAGCATATTTAACTACCTTACCAAAATGAGTTTCTAAATATGTTCACTTCCCACTTTGATGTTTGACGACACTGCTTTTCATTTGGTTTATATGTCTCTATACTTTCATCATAGCCTATGAGCAATTTATATTTATCTAACATTTTTAGGATCAGACAGTCATAGATTTCATCTTACTTTGGAAATGTCAATTAACATTTCTTAGTCACCTTTTTTTCATCAATAAAGAGGTGATAACAGTACCTCTCTCATAGATTGGTCAAGAGGATTGAATAAGCTAGTGTGTATAGAGAAATACAACTCAATATGTTTTCCTCCAAGCTCATGCAAATGATTTGAGGCCAATGTGAAAGTCAATTCTGAATCATCCTAACCAATATCAGTTAGGAGAACTTATTTAAACGCCTATAGAATTCTCAAGAAAAAAAGAAAAGAAAATCTGTATTACCTGACATAGCTCCTATTTTGAATCCAAAAGCTCCAGATGATGTTGCTAACCTGGTTAAACATTAAATATAGTTATTACATTATATGACCATAATATAACATTAATGACTTAAAAGAAGGTTCATTTTTCAAGTTTACCTTAAGATGGCAGGACCAAAGAGACATATCTTAAACTAGGACAGCATAAACATCAACAAGCCTTTTGACAAGTTGAGGGTCCTGGACTTTTATAAGTGGTCTTACAGTGGGGTCAGGCTGGTCATGATCTCCACAGAATGGTAGAAGGGAAGGAGCTGAGATGGCAGAGGGAAATGAGAAATCCAGCACACAGGGCTCTTTGGATGCTGTGTGATTAGACCGAGATGGCAGGAGTAGAAAGGAAAGTTCTCCAGTACTTGCCTTTATATATTTTTTTGTTTTGTTTTGTTTTTAATTTTCTTTTCTCTAATGTTTGCAACTATTCATTGCTGGTCCTTGCAGTAAACTAAGCCCTTAGTATTGGGCAGGATAAAGAAAACAAAATGATCTGAATTATAAAAGAAACAAGAAAATGCCTGAAAAATTGAAGTGACATGTTGGCAAGAAGCAGATATGGTTGAGGAAGCTTTATTGCTAAGAGCATGTAGCTTTTTTTTCCAGATGCCACAAAGTGAAATGTGAGCTCATTCTACAAATAAGAAGTTCACATAAAAATGGGGTCAAACTGTTCTTTTTCTGACACTACAGTTTAGAAAAACATTGAAAGATATTGAATCCCTTTTGAGTGTTTTATATATATTTTAATTTCAATCAGTCCTTTTAGACGACATGAAAATTAGAGGTTCAGCCAATATTTTTGAGGATTATTACCCTGGAATTATGCTAGATGCTTACTCTCTGTCGCTTAACCCTTGTTTCCTTATAATACATTATATTTATATATGTTTTATCACTACAAAGACTGAATTTTGGACACATTAAATGCTTAGCCATATTCTCCCAGGTGGAAAGTGATCAGATCCTAGCTCATTTCTGAGAATTACTCTCCGAATGAAACTATAGCACTGCCTATAGAAACTGATCTCTGTACAAATACATACTGAAGGAAAATAATAATGTATAATACAAATAAGAATGCTGACATTAAACCACATTGGCAAATAATTATTTTTCATGAGGTAGGACTGGCTACCTAAAATCTTAAAATAAATTAGCTAAAGAAATTCATTATTTTTAAGAATAATGCCAAATCGAAGCCTTTATTTTGAATATAAAAATTTGCCAGCTAATTCTAATACTTCTGTATAGAAAACATACATGTTTTCAGATCATTGTCTCTCAAAGTATAATCCTCAGTGTACCTAAATCAGAATTACCAGAAGTGCTTGTTAAAAAGGCAACTTCCTGGTCCTTATCCCAAATATATTGAATTAAATTATCTGAGGAAGGAGACAAATAATTTTCACTTAAATGTGGAACTCAGATGCTTCTAATGTACATGAAAGCTTGGAAATCACCGCTGCAATATTTAAGAACAATAGAGTCTAGAACACCTTAATCGCTTTGTCATTTACTCAGCATGGAAATTGTAGATGAAGCTAGGAGCTTGGAAAAACTGGTGATGTTTTGACAAAAATCACACCTATTTTCACATGTATATAAATAAATGTAATATCTTGTCATATATCAGGCTGTGTTTATCAGTCAAGTTACATGAAAATAATTCTCTGCCTCATGTACCTTTCTGCAAAAGGCCGAGAAAATGCTCAAATAAACTAAATGATATAAAACTGTATCACATGGATTTATCAGGGGGCATACTTTATTTAGGAAGCACTTGACAGCAAGGTGAAATCTTACAGATACATCGAAAAGAATGAAAACTTAACTCCACCTCCCACCTCACATTTATCACTTCAAGTTATATCATAAAAAGTTATACCTTGGTTTCATTAAAACCAAGACCTAAACATGAAGCTATATAAATGCTTGTTGTTTTCTACTTGGGGCAGGAAATCTGAGTTTTCAAACCAAGTAGAATAATATTTAGCCTGGTAAAAATAAAAGTTTTGGTCTTTTACCCCATCCCCACCTCTTCCCATTAACGGCAGTTTTGTTTCCAAGATGTGAAAAAACAATTGTTTTCAATTAATTTTCGGTATTAAACAGAATGTACAACTATGACACCTATAACGCTATAGTTCATTTCCTCTCTGCGTAACAGTTAGCTCTCCTGGAGTAACAAAGAAAGAACTCAAATGACGATATGATAATAAATAACAATTTATTATCAATTTTATAATACCTTAAAAGCAGATTGTTTAATCCTCACGATAAATTTCTGAGTTTGTTACCGATGTTGCCTCTATTTTATACGGTGTAAACTAAGGCACACAGGGGTTAGATTACTTGTCCAAAGTTATAAACTGGTAGGTAAGTAGTGTTCTTAACCACTATGCTACAGCGCCCCCTAGTGTGTAGTGTAGACATAGAGCACTGGAATGAGCAGATGTCAGTCTGTGTCAGCCTCATTTGTGGGTTCAGATTTATTCAGTGAGAGAAGGGAAGAAAAATGTAACCACCTGTCAGATATCCTCTAAGCACACAACCAAAGATGACAGAAGATGCTGTCTTTAAAGTTTTAACTAAAATAATGTTTATTTTATTTTTATTGTGGAAGGAAGTAATTTATTTTTATAATATTGTCTTTATTTATGGATGTTGTCTTCTGAAGTCACACCAGTGAGCTACAGTGCATAACTCCAGATGGCATCCAAATTTTAACTATGGGGCTTAGGAACATGTGGTAGGAATCAAACTAACCTGCGTTCTAAATGCGGCTTTTCTACCTGTTTGATTCCAGGTAGCTATTACAACTGCTTGGATTCATAATTTAAAATTTCAAGTTACAACAATAGTTTAAGGTTATTGTTTGTTTTCTATGTATAAAAATTGTACGACGCAGTTCTCTATGGTGGGTTTATTTAATGCTTTTCCATACTTCATAAAGGTACTTTATAGATTACAACCTTAAAGATTAGAGAGGTTAATATATCGAAGGTTATAAGATTGCTGCAAGGTAGAGGTAGAATTTGAACTCATGAACTCCAGGTTCATGACAATAAAAGTTAACACCAAAATTTGCCGTGTCAGGCATTTGGGAACTAACTCAGAAAGAAAGAAGCTATTTGGAATCCATGGAGACTAGTGTAAAAAAGGGACTTGTATCATATACACATGTGGATGTGTGGGCCAGGGGTCCCAGTGAACAATAGTTTTATGCCCTGTTTGTATGGAAACCCACATAGCATCCTCACACTCTAAATAATGTCACCTTTTGTTTTAAAGATGTGAAAAGCAGCAGACTCGTTATTTGAACTCAATCCATTTTTAATGCTGACCTACTAATAGTAATAATAATAATAACCATAATAATAGTAATAAGAGCAGCCAGATTTTCCTTAGGAAGTTGAAGTGCTAACGTTTTTACTGAAACTGGACTTCCACAGATAGTCAGAAGATGGCACTGTGAAGCACAAAGTACAGTTTAGTCATATCTCTGTTCTTGATTTAACCCATATATAGACTGAAGCATTCATCTCAAAATTGATATCTAAAAAAAGGCTTGATTTCACATCACAATAATTAACCTATATATGTTGTATGTATATACATGATATGGATGTATGTTTATGCATATATGCATGTGTGTACCTAATACTAACTATATAGTATACATACTACGTATTATAATATATACAATTTTAGTAAATTATATATAGTACATATAGATATTTTACATTTTTCTGAGAATTTATCCTTAAAATAGGTTTTGTTTGGTAATACACTACTGTTGGTTTGGTTCCACTCATCATTACAGTGATTCCTATGTGTCCACTTTCCTCCCTAAAAACTTAATAATGTAACTATTTTTCCTATGTAATCTTTTTCTCAGCTGACATCATATTAAAGGAATTCTCAAGGACAGACCTGAAAGAGGGGAATAGGCATCATGTGATAGAGACTTAATATCTGACATTTTATACAATTCAAATTCAAATTTGTATACATGTCCATATATTCCACATCACCCTGTGTAGCAATTAGTAATAACCTCTTTTTATCGATAAGGATATCATTAGTAATGACAGATAGGTGGCCCAGATCCAGGGCTCTGAGCTCGACTTTCACAGTCTCAGAGTTACCTTGGGACCTAAAAAGTTGCAGTAAAAAGAGACAGAGTTGCTTTGTTTTAGTCTGCTTGGACTACCGTAACAAAGCCACATAGATTAGATGGCTTAAGCCACAGTTCTGGAGGCTGGCAAGTCCAAAATCAAGGTACTGGCAGATCCAGTGTCTAGTGAGAGCATTCCTCCTGGTTTGCAGACTGTTGCTGTCTTCTCTTTGCATCATTATGTGATGGAATTCAGAGAGAGAGAGGAATCACACTCCAGGGGCTCTTTTTATAAGGGCGCTAATCTCAGAGTGAGGGCTCTAGCCTCATGACCCAATTACCTCTCAAAGGCCCCAGCTCCTAATTTCATCCCAGTGAGAGTTAGAGTTTCAACATATACGTTTTGAGGAAATACAAAAATGCATTTTGTAACATTCCTGTTGGCAACTCCTGTGCCTTAAAGAAAAGAGCAGAGTCCGGTGCTTAAAAGCAGCCTGGTTTTAAGTTGCGGTACTCCTTGTTTTCAGTTTTGGAAGATGAAGCAAAGGGTACCAGCCTGGCAGAATTAAAAGAGGTGGTGCATATGCAGTATTGGACATTTTTGTCATATATGGTTTAGGTCTTATAATTTTGTACATTTTGTAGGTTGATGTGGATACCTGCCTGTAGGCCTTACCACTTTAATTAGCTAAGATTCAGTTTCTTGGATGTGTCAGAGAACTACAGATTACAGTACTTTACACAAAATAAAAGTTTACTTCTTTCTCACATGAAATGAACAGGTAGAAAATGCAGGGCTGGTTTATTCTCCATGGTCAGAAAGCAGGGCTATGTTATACCTTTTGTGGTCCTGAGGTACTTTTACCTTTATCAACTCCATCAAGCATATGTATAATGTTTGTGACTGTGTTATATATCAATATAAATGTTAATATTATGTATTATAGCTTAATATATTATATTTACTTAACTCGTTTATTTTTCAATTTAAATTTAATGTGTAGGCTCCTAAAAGTATTATAGACCAAGGCACTATGCCCACTGTGCCTAATAGTCAAGTTGGCCCTGTCAGCAGGGACCCAGGCTCCATCCAGGTCTCTGCTCTGCAGAGGCCCTTGCCAGCATGTATGGTCCGAGAGGGCTGCTAAAGCTCAGATCACCCTTTTAAAGAGCAGCTTGGGGGAAGGATATAGCGTCTCTCTTTTATAAATACTTCTCATTTGCTAGAAAGTACAATGGCTTTACCCAGATCAAATGGAAGCTGAGACTTTATCTTTTTATGTGGGCGATGTATTCCAGTAAAAATCAGGGCTTCGTTACTAAGGAAAAGGGAGAATAGATGTTGAAGCTTTGTCATAGTAGCTTTGTTTTCTTTGTTGACAACTTCTCTAATTCTCTTTCAGTTAAATAGTTCTCATTACTCCAAAAGAAGTGTTTCCCTTTAAACTACAATGAATTAGAAGGTGGGTGTCTCTCACTAGAATATTTTTTATGGCATATTTGCTGAATGAGAGTCACTGTTTTAATTGATAGGTAAGGTAAAAGCTTATATCAGTGGGACATGGGCTAAGTGATGAGAACAAACTAGGGAATATTTTGAGCTTAAAAAATAGGGATATTTATAATTAATAATTATTTTATGTGACTCTTAGATATTTACCAACAATAAAATAATTCCAGTAAATTGTCAAACCTTGAACTTAGTGCATGTCTTCTGAAGGTGACCACTTTAAAGGCAAGGTTCGCATGTATTTTATGACCTTATACTGTGGTTTACACATAACAAGCACTTAAATATGTGCTTAAATGCTTACTAAATAATTAAAATTGGACTCTTACCATCAACAAAATTAAAAAGCAGCCTGGGAGAAAATATTTGCAAATCAAATATATAATAAAGAGTTAATATCCAAAATATATAAAGAACTCCTGCAACTCAATAGCAAAACAAACAAATGAAAAGCTAATCTAAATAAAAAATGAGCAGAAGATCTGAATAGACATTTTTCCAAAGAAGATAACACAGATGACCAACAGAAAGATTAGAAATACAAGTGTCGGTGAGGATGTGGAAGAAAAGGAATCCTTACGCACTGTTGGTGAGAATGAAAATTGGTGTACCCACTATAGAAGACAGTATGGAAGTTCCTCAAAAAATTAAAAATAGAACTACTTTATAACCCAGCAATTTTACTTCTGGGTATTTATCGAAGAAGACCTCAAGAGCATTATTCTAAGTGAAATATGTCGAATAGAGAAAGACAAATACCTTATGATCTCTTTTAAATGTGAAATCTAAAAAAAATAAATAATAATAATTAATAATAATAATAATAATAATCATAGACACAGAGAATAGTTTGATGGTTGCCAGAGGCAGAAGTTTGGAGGTGGAAAGTTACTTATATATAAACTTTACATTGGAAAATCCAGATATCTCAGCCGGGGGATCGAGGTCAATATCAATTTTAAAAAATCAGACTCTTTGCTTCATTATTCCTTGTGCTTTTTTGGGGGGTCGGGGGAGGGTAGAAAGAGAATATATAAAACGTTTTTAATCTTTAAATAAGTGATGCTATTTTTAAAGGAATTATGTCTACTATTTAGGTGAACCTCCAGATCACACTGTGATGACATTCAACTAACATCCTCATTTCTTTATTTTTAGCTCTTGTATTACCAAGGGCTACCATTTTCTCAAATTCTTCCCCTTGCAAGGAACCTTCTCCCAAGAAATAAAAAAAGAAGGTTGAAGAAATTTCTCTATACAGTTTTGTTCAACTGGGTTTGGTGACACAGTGATTGAAATAATGGATCATGGGTACTAAGCTGACCAGGGAAAGAAGTGAAGTCAAGTCGATGCTGGAAGCAAAGGAAGAGGCCAAAGGGCTAGATGTCTTCACAGGGTTACTGAAGGATGTAGTGATACTTCGAGACTGAGAAACCAAATAGTGGTAGTGGTCAAATATTGATAGAATTAACCTGTCAGAATCATAACATTTTAGATTTCAATGTGTCTTTAATTTCTACATCAGCCCTTCATTTTATGAATGTGTAAATTGAGGCTCCTAGATATTAAGTAACTTACCAAAAGTGATACAATTATTTAATAGTGCAATCAAAACAAAGGAAAAACAAAAAGCAAGCAACAATACTCACATTACATATTTTATTGCCAACCCAGCATCAGTCTTTCAAAAAAACTGAGAGAACTTCATCATGATTATGAGCTTACCTAACCAATATAAAACATTCTGAAAAAAAATATATGAATTAAAATTGTATTTGTTGACATGCCAAATAAAAAATAGAGTCACTTTTGTCTGCTCTTGAATTCACAAAAGATCAAAAGATTTAATCATGTCTGAGCTGTAAATATCTATACATGTAAGAAAATCTTCAGAGTCATAAGGTGGTTAGTCATGATTTTGTAGTAATCATTGGTAAAGTTTTATTTTATTTTTATAATCATTGTAGCAATTAAGAGATTCGTTCTGGGCCAATACTATGTCTTAAAGCACTTTCAAATATTAAGAAAACATAAAGTTATCAATAGTCACTTTGAAATTTTTTTATTGTTACTGTCTCTTTAAAGAATTAAAAGTATAAAGATTATTTTTTAAAATATTCTCGAGACCTGTATAATACAAAATCTATATGGTTTTGTCTGTGGCTTCCTCTGTCCATCATCTCTTATAGCTACAGTACATTGTAGGACTAGGATTTGGACCCCAGCCTTTGATTCTGAAGCCTAGGTTGCACCATGGAACTCGGTGGATGAATCCAGCTAGCACCAAGCAAAGGCTAAATTCTGGTAGAAAAGCGTGAATTGCTCTTTCAGGAAAACACTTGCTTTTGTCTACCCATAATCTTTCAGAGGCTGAATGTAGGAAGTGTTTATCCAGAAGAATTGATGAAAAGGTGATTGGCTGGGAAAATAGATGTTGCCAGGCAGAATGCTAAGTGGAGGACCAAGTGAGAATGAAACTGATGTAGTGTTTTGATGTGTACAAGCATAGTACATTCTGCAAGTGTCATCAGTTTCCTGGCTGTGTTTTGTAATAAAATAAGAAGCATGTCTCGGGGAAGGGGAGAAACAAAACAGACCTTTGAAAAATAGAATGTCTATGGATTAGTGGTGAGCACAGTGCCCATAAACAGATGCTTGTGGTGTTAGAGCTTTTGGAAGAGGAGTCTCAACTGGTGAAAGAGAAATCTTCCACCAAATGCAGATAGTGACTGCTTTCAGTTGTTTTTATTTTTATTTTTTTCTGCCAATAAAAAGGACATATAAGGGAAACTGGCAGAGAGAGGTAAATAGTGGGTGATGATGGTTCTCTTATTCCTCATTTATAGTGAAACCAAGGTTATAGTAATATAAGAATAAATTTAGAATAAGTGAGCTTGCCTTACAACTAAATGATTTTGAATAAATAAACAGTCTCCACATCTCAGGGGAACTGAAAAGGGGGTAGGCCTAGGGGACCAAAGCATGGAATAAGGAAGGCATGCTATGGTATTAAGGGAAAATGCATAATAATATATCTGTTTCCTTCAAGCCCAGTTGACAACTGGATGATTATGAATTTCACTTTGTGAGGGAAGATATGGTGCCACCTTTATATGGAACCAACTGAATTTATGCTGTTTATGTAAATAAAATTATTAACAATTCTGTGGTTAGATTTTGAGGGTTTTTTTGTTGCTATTTTTGGATATTTTCAAGAATGAGGAGATAAGGTTATGACAACACAGCAATATTACATGAAACTAATAACCAAGAAAATATTTAAAATAATTCTCCTCTGGTGTTGGAGCAAGCAATGCTGTTGGAATAAGACTCTCAGATGAGAACAGTTCTGTTGGAGTACCTAGCTTAAGGAAAGCCAAATTCATAAAACAAAGGAATAGATGAGACAGGCTTACGTTATTGAAGGTTGAGAATAAAATCTGGGTTTCTTAAATGACTTTTTATCAGGAATCCCAAAGAGGAGAGTGAATGAACTATTAGTACGACCAAAAGTTTTAGTAGACAATCACTGTCATTAAGATGTTTCTGCTCATTTGAGCTCTGAAAGGAAGAACAAGTGAAGGACGCTGGGAGGTTGATTCTTTTCTGTTTCTCAGAGACTAGAGCCAGTAAACCTGTCATAAATTATTGGAAATTAACCCAATTAATCCAGGGCCTCTGTTGCAGGAGCTATCCAATTATCGTGGAGTAGTCCAGGATGTATGGTATAAAAAGGGAGTGCATAGTTGTGCTGGTGAGGCCACATTTTTCATAACTTACTGTCTTCCTGCAGTAAGGGTTTAGTTTCCTAAACCCAAGGACCCCGAGCTATAAATGACACTTTTGGCAACAAGCAAGAGCAATAACTTGGCAATTCATTGGTTTAATAACAAATAAGAATATATGAATTAAATTAATGTTTATTAAGAACATAATATATAACAGTAAGTAATGTTAAGTGCTTGGGAGCCCAAACACATAAGATGAGCCCTTTGTAGAATGTGAAGAAGACCAAATGCCCAAACAGAAGAGTAAAGTGTCCCACCTCTGAGAATAGAGAGGAGAGAGTTACAGAAGATGTCGCAGAAGTATATGATTTTTCTATGGGTTTCAACACTTAAAGAGAAGTATTCAGGCAGAAATTCTCCTGGGAAAAATAAATTTCAGCAAGAGAACAGCAATGTATAAAAGCACTAAGATTAATGAAGAAGAAGAAGAAGAAATTAAAAATCAGGGCTTATAAGCAGAATAGTAAAGAGTATGGAAAATAGATGGGCAATTTGTCCACTTTCCACACTAAGAAAAATCCCCTTCTTATGGTTACATAAATTTGGATTAATATTTGTCACACAAATTAAGTTTATGTGACTTGAGGAGCCCATGCAGATTCTATATTGAGTTTATAGCTAATGTCTTATCACTATTTACATTTTTATGATTTACAAATATGAGTAGAATACTTTATTAGGTTCCCAAATAAGTTACTGATCTGCTTTTGAGCACACACCACACACACACACACACATCTTCAGCCTTGTATAAAATTGTATGACTGTACAGTTTTGTCTGTGCCAGGGTGAGGACTTCTGATCTCTGAGGATAGACGTGTGACAAAAAAAAAAAAAAGTCAAAGTTAAGTTTCTATCTCCATAAGATAAGTATAGAATTAAAGAGAATTCAGCAAACAGGTGAAATAACACAGAGAGTTTATGTTTCAGTGTGCTGACAGGATATCAATTCAGTTCTTCATCATTCAACATCCTAGCATGTGAAGTATTCATATAAAGAGGTAACATAGTGTAATGGACTTTTGAGATTTTAGTGGATCCTCTTTGTGTTTGGTCCAGATTCTCTTCACTAGGAGTGCCCCAATCTGCCAATGCTCTTTTGCCTGCAAATGCCTATCTCTAGAAAAATGGCTCTGCACATAATGAGATTATTCTGTCGATCCTGGATTTTGTTTATTTCCTCTTTCAGCAATGCCTTCTCCCATTCCTAACTTCACCTAATAGGGTCCCTCTTTCTACTTCTGGGTACTAATGTATTTTCTCCCCTTTCTCTCCCACTCCCCTATGACTAATTAGGCTTCCTCCTCCACCCTGGGTATCATGCACCCTCTTCCATGATTCTTCTGTCCCCCAGGCCCTTGGCACCCTGTCTCCAACCTCTATAGTCAACCATGTGTCTGACTAATATGCAGATTAAAAACAGAAGCCCCCGCTGCCTCAATATGAGTCTACCTCTCTGGTGCAATTTGTGCTCCAAAGCTTCCCTAGTGATCATGTGAAGCTAATCTTCTGCTGAGACCACTTCCTTGCTGACCATTTTTGACCTATCATGTTTTCTTATCACCTGTTTTTGAAAGTACTCACTCACTTGGGTAAATCAATTTCCAAAGGGGGCCTCTCTTAGACTTTACTTTTTTAGGAAAGTTGTCTTAAGACTGAAGCTTATCCACCTGGGTTTGAATCTCAGTCTTCCACACGACTAGTTATGTGACCTTGGATGAGCTGTTGAAATTTTTTTATGGGAGTTTGTTTCATTAGAACTGAGAAAATAACCAACCTCAAAGCCTTGTTGTGAAAATTAACAGATGACAGATTAAAAATATCTGACGCTTAGTTTGAAAAAATCCAGCATCCATTTATGATAAAAACTCTCAGCAAAGTGGAAATAGAGGGAACATAACTCAGCATAATAAAGGCCATATATGGCAAACCTACAGCTAACATCACACTCAATGGGGAAAGGCTAAAAACGTTTTCCTTAAGATCAGGAACAGGACAAGGATGCCCACTTTCACCACTCCTCTTCAACATAGTATTAGAATTCTTAGCAACAGCAATAAGACAAGAAAGAGAAATAAGTTATCTGAGTTGGGAAGGAAAAAGTAAAGCTCTCACTATTTGCTGATGACATGATACTACATATAGAGAACCCTAAAGATTTCACCAGAAAACTGTTAGAACTGATTAATAGATATATGAAAAGATGCTCAAGGTCACTAATCACCAGACAAAAGTAAATTAAAATCACAATGAGATATCACCTCACACCTGTCAGAATGGATATCATCAATAAATCAAAGAACAACAAATGCTGGCGAGGATGTGGAGAAAAGGGAACCCTCTAACATTGCTGGCGGGATTGCAAATTGGTACGGCTGCTATGGTGAACAGTCTGGAGGTTTCTCAAAAAATTTAAAATGGATATACCTTTTGACGCAGCAATTGCACAAAGAAAACCAACACGATAATTCGTAAAGATCTATGCACCCCTATGTTCATGGCAGCACAATTTACAATAGCCAAAATACAGAAGCAACCTAAATGCCCATCAACATGATTGGATAAAGAAAGTATGGGTTATATATACAATGGAATATTACTCAGCCAGTTAAGAATATGAAATTCTACCATTTACAATGACATGGATGGACCTAGAAGTTATTAAGTTGAGTGAAATAAGTCAGGCAGAGAAAGATAAATATGATTTCACTTATACGCAGAATCTAAGGAACAAAAAGAACAAATTGATCAAAAACAGTCTCACGAATATAGAGGACACTCTGATGATGGCCAGAGGGGTGGAGGGTTAAGGGACTGGTCAAATGGGGTGAAGGGTTAAAGAAATATAAAGTAGAAGTGAATAGATAGATGGTCATGGGGTTGGGGAGCATGGCATAGGGAATGTAGTTGGATTAATGTGATCACTAAGTGGAGAGCCAGGGGAGAGAAAGAGCAAATAGAGGGACGGTTTACAGACTATATAAATGTCAAATCAATGTACTGTATACTTGAAACTAATAAAAAAAATTTAAAAAAATATTTGACACTTAGACATGTTTAATGTGTGCTACTTTTCTTTACCTTTCGGTTATAGAAATAAATGCAAAACCTAAAGCTATTTCTATGGAATATGAGTAAATTTTACATGAACATGAGGTTCTATGACCAGTCAAGATGGAATAAGCTCTGTGATGCAATCCATGCTCGAAAACTCTCTGTGTGCCTTTTTCTTTTTCTGGGTTTGATATTTTCTTGTTATCTATATTATTGTTCTCTTGTAATTCTTCCTATTTCAAAGCACAAAGTTTTGTTAAAATCATGCCTTCTATGTTACAAGTTGAAACATATACATTTAATCTTATTTGAAAAAGGCAGTTGCCTGTCGGAGTAATTATAGCTAAAGATCAACAATAGTATATGTATTATCTTTAATGGAAAAACATCCTATTTCTTCAATTTCACATTTATTTCTTCTTACACATCTAAACAAGGACTCCAAAAATATCAACCATTTCAGAGAGGATGTCAATCACATCACTTGCATAGAAATCTAATTGTTTGAGCCAATTTCTATTTTTTTTTTTTTGTTAAGAATCCATTTAAGACATTTGGATTTATCAGTTGCCTTAAGTTGGTTAAAAGATAATTTAATCTTGAGTTATCAAAAAATTACTTTATGTTGGTGTTCAAGGTCATTTTCATGTTGTATTTTGAGAAAGATAAAACCTTTATGTGTCTAACACTTGTGGCGTAAAGAGGCTCTTTTTAATTGTATCAACGTCCTGTTCTTTTATTACCAAGAAAATAATTTCTCTCCCATAAAATAACAATTTTCTTCATCCTTTAGTTTTTAAAATGACATATTCCAGGAACTGTTTCTGAAATGTGGGCTACTTAATACTTTCTATCCATTAAGGTTCTACTGACTTGGGAAATAGAATGAAATGTTGAAGAGGAAACAGTTCTTTGAGATGGAGGGATTAACAGGCCTTTAATTCGCCATACTTTATTAATTAATTAAATAATAATAGGAAATAATTAGATAGCACTTATGTGTTAGATATTACCTCATTTAAACTCTGCCTAATTTAATTTATTGCATATGATTTATAGATGAGTATACTAAGGCTTGGAATAGAGACTTTCTTCAGTTAGTCAGCTAGCCAATGGCGGAACCTGAATTCAAGCCCAGAGATATCTGAAACTAAAGTCTAGATTCTTCATCACTTTAGCCATAACTGCGAAAGGCCTTTGATTATTTTGATAAAACATTCGATGTCCCTATTTTCTCCTTATAACGTTCTATATTTATAGTTTGGCCTAACACAAAATAAAAAAGTTATCTGAAGATATATTATCCTTTCTATGAATCTTTAGGGAGAAATCTTAATTCACTTGATTTTAGTGTGGGCTTTAAACACCTTTCTCTGCCTATGTCTCTTTGTTTCTATTTCTCATTCTTTCCCATTCTATTTCTATTTCCATTCTTTCTCTCTCTCCTTTTCTCTCTCATTGCTTCCAGCTCTGGCAAAGGGAGCCCCACCCCCAACTAATATAATTTAATGTGAATTTGAGTAGGTAAATACGTTCTTAGATTTATGTGTTTGGGACAAGTCAGGATGTATTCTATGGATAGACAATTATAGTTTCAGAAGTAAGAGATATTTTACCTCAAGAAAGCATAAGAAAATACAATAACCTGAATAAAGGGCATGTGTGTACAGCCTCTTCTTCCTCCTTGAAACAAATTTAAGAGAAATGGCTAAAAATTAGTAAATGTTTATTAAACATATATTATTAGTAAACATTTGTTGAGTGTCCTTAATATAGTCATGAGAACATTAAGTTGACGACTGAAACATCAGAAGGTGACAGTCGATCTTAAGCAAACCTATTGAGTTGTTCTCTTCTTGGTCTTCCCACTATTTATGAGTTCCTAGTTTAGAGCTAGCCAGTAAATAGAGAATAGTTTCATAAACTAGTTTGCTCTCACATTCCTATCTTTTTGTCTGAGGTCTTCCTTCATATTTTGTTTACAGTTGCTCCTTAGACAACTGTATTTAATGACTGTTAGCATCACTACTCAAATAGTCTAATGCTGTATTGTGAATGAGCCTTGAGTTTTGGAGCATCCCACACTTCATAGAAGAATACGAACTGCCACCTGGGAGAATCTAGGAAAATGAATGTAAGTTTAGAGAGAAAGACAAAGATTTGAATTAAAGTTTCTTTCTTTTGAGGTTTTTATTGTTTTTATATATGTTTTAAAAACCACTTTGTGTTTAAGCCTGTAAAAAACAAAATTAGAAAAAGGAAGCAAGAGATCTTCAAAATCAAGACTGTATTTTGAACATTCTGGAAGAACAGACGTAGAATGTTCTTTGTGAAAAGTCTTTGAGAAAGAGGTTTTGCATCCATTCAGGACACAGTTTCAGTGAGGCAGGTCTGTACTTGTGCTGGAATTTGTTGTCTTCTTGTGTCTTGGTTTTCTTGGGATTTCATTTATTTATTGTTCATTACATGAGGAGTTGTACTTCAGATTTTAGTAAAATATTGCTATCTTAGTATAGTTATTTTATAGTAACAATATGCCATTTCTAAAAGAGAATAAAAACAAAACAACTGCATTTTTTTTTTTCAGGAAAATATTTTGGTCTTTTTTTTTTTTTAATTTATAAATGAACATATTTATCAGGGAGTTTTTCATTTCAGCCAAGTTTTAAATATGAAGATATTGACAACACAGACCTGGGATATGTCTTCGCTTCTCTTTAACTCAACATAACAACAGCAGCAGCAACTACTAGTGTCAGTTATAAATGCTTTACTTTTATTATTTCATTTTTTTAGTTACCTTTTTTTCTGAGGTCTTTAAATGAGTTACCATAATTTATTATCTGGTTTCAGAAGCTTCATAGTTTTGTGACTTTAAAATAGCAAAACAAAGCATAAAATCTCTAATATCAGGGATCATTAATTTTGGAGAATTTTAAGGGGAAGATTTTAAATTTTAGAGATTTTTCACTCACAAGGGGTAATCTGGTGGAATGACAGCTGTCAAGATGCAATGAAATCATTAGCAACATAATTAAATGATTCACACTTTACAAAAAGTTGCTGTCTACTTCAAAATTCACTAGTGTCTGACCAAAAAGAACATTTGGAAATGGAACTGTTATCCACATGATGGGAAGGTAGAATTGAAAATGATTGAAATGAATATTTGTATCTGTGATTGCATTTGAACATCACTTTGAAGCACTCTCTGCCACAGAAATCAGGTATGATTTTTATGTTTTCTTATCCAGGTGAAGCATACATTTAATTTTTTAAAAAACTGCAATATTATTGAACTGGCACAGAAGAATCTTTGTGCATGAATTTACAATTCAATAAGTTGCTGAATAAGGGAACTTTTACTAAAAGAAAGAGGATTGGAAAATGTGGTCTTGTCTCTCTCCTACATTTTCCTGTGTTAGACTATCCCTTTTTTTTAGTGGGAGGAGGGGCAGTATGTAATGAAGCAGAGACCTACATAAATTTCACTTCGTGACAACATGATGGATCTTGAAATTATCATGCTAAGCAAAATAAGTCAGACAGAAAGATTAAGAACCATATGATTTCACTTACACGTGGGATATAAAACTGAAAGCAAAAAATGAACAAGATAAACAAAAACTCATAGATACAGACAATAGTTTAATGGTTACCAGAGGAAAAGTGGGGAGGCGGAAGGTAGGGGTAAAGGGGGTCAAATATATGGTGACAGAAGGAGATTTGACTTTAGGTGGTGAACACACAATGTAATATACATATGACACTTTATAATTTTATTAACCGTTGTCACCCCAATAAATTTAATTAAAAAAAAAAAAGAACTTAAGTCTGTGCCATACTAGATTTAGAAAACCTAAATGCTGCAATTAGTCAATAGTGATACCATTGAAGGTCCAGAAAGTTAAGTTTTGGCAGCATACCCAAAAATAAATTGTCAGCAAAGAAGTTAGCTCATATTAGTTCCACATACAAAAGGTTCAAATATAAACTTAAGCTCCAGTATAGTCATTGTGGAGAAATAAAGTTTCAATGGTGATAGATACTAATGTTTTTCCATCATTGCCTTACCTCTCTGCAGGGAAATATTCATGGGTAGCCATATAAGATCAGGTCATAATAATAATGACAATAGTAGCAGCTGTTGCTATCTTTTATTAAATTTTTTTTCCACAGATTTTAGCACTGTGCTAAGCTCTTCACGTATATTATTTTATTTTCTTACGAATTCATAGCACAGGTTCTTTTACCATTATCATTTTACACATCAGAATACTAAAGCTTGGGGAAGTTAAGAATAAATCTCACAGTTGGTCAACGCCAAAGGTAGGATTTAGACACGTCTCTCTTTCAGACATCCTAAGAGCCTGGTGTTTTGTTTTTGTTTTTTTTTTTACCACAATCCAGATGAGCCCTAATTGGCAATCTTAAGGAATGAGTCATCCAAGATACACTATGACTTAAATGCCCATCCTTCATTTATGTGAAGAACATCTAAATAGTAGCTGGTTAGTCACATTACATTTCTCCTTTTAGCTACTGAAAACATTCCTTTTTTTTCCCCTCTTTTTTCCTAGCCTTTGGAATGAATAATTTAAATGCTTTCTTAGTTATAGTCATATATATATTTAGCCTCCCAGATATATTTAGATCACTTTGGAAAAAGAGTTATGTATTACTCACCCTCTTATTCATATATTCGCATATTGCCTAAAATAGCTACTTGTCTTCATCATGAGTGGGCTTTACAGAATATTTCTAGGTAACACTATTTACATCTTCAGGGTGCAGCACTGCTATCTTCTCTGTAGTTGATTTAGGGTGGTTCTTGTCATCAGAAACATAACATCTTCTATTGCATCATTTAAACCTTAAATGAGAGTGATTCGTCCAGGTAACCTTTGAGATCTTGTTTAAAATGAACAATTCCAACTGAGTAAGCTTAAGAAGTTGTGTTTAGAGAGAGAGCTTAACCTGGTCTAATTTGAGAAATGGAAAATTCGTCTTCAGTGATGTGCAATTATTCTTCCAAATCTATGACCTTCACCTCATACAATCAAGACCCTCTCTCAAAATATATTTTTGTCAGCCTGGACTTCACCAAAATAGTACTTATCCAGCCTTGTTTTGAATAGCTTGGGCTGCATGCAGCCCAAGATAATGACCTCTTCTTTCAAAAGTTAACCTTTGTATTCCAACCAAAACTTGATTCCAGCTAAACTTGTAATCAATAATACATCTACTTGTGCTTGAGTATCAATTAGGAATAATGGCTTAATATGCTAATGCTCACCAAGTAATGTAGTTACATTTTGTTAGCAGCTCTCTGAAGGGATAAACACTTGTCATAGTGGCAATATTGTAAAACCCAGATATGGAAGCAGATCGCATGTGCAGGCCCACCCCCAACACACAGCTCTTTCCCTCAGACCAAAATGAGAATTTTCTGAGTCTTAATGACAAATGTGAAAAAGAGAAACTTATTAAGATAAGAATTATAGAAAGTTTAAAGTGAAGTAATCTACATATGCCTAAAAAGTATGAAAAAGTAGAATCTGTCATGAAATAAATTTGGAAAATCTTGAGTTAACAATATGAAACAAGCATCTTTATGGCCAATGTGGATCTTAAAGCTTCATGGCAGAAATAGTGATTTAATAAGTAGCATTTTATAAATTGATTTTTTTGACCCTCAATTTTCTCTTAAGAGCTTGTGGAACACACTGGGTTTCTACTACTAGAAAAGTCTTTGGCACCTAGATGTTACTCAAAAAAGATGTTTTTTGGTTTAAGGAATAAGAATCAATTTGCTGGTGAGTACCATAGGTTCACAGATGAATTGGCTAGAGATCCTGCCATCTAAGAACATATAATCCCAAGAAGGGAATTTTTTTTTTCTGTAAAGATCCCTAACAAATAGTAAAAGACAGAATATCCTGTACAAATATGCACTTAGGTTGTTAAGGAAAGAGTAAGTGGATAGATCTTACATTCTGCTGTGGTAAGGAGAAAAAAAGCAATTCAAAAACATTGTAACCAAGATTAATCTCTTGAGCAGCATAGCTAAACTCTTGCTCTAAAGTTGTTATATCATTGAGTATATTCTTATGAATTGTTGGGGTTCCAGGTCTTGAAAACTGGGCATATGGCAAACACGGTACCAAGGGTTTTCCAGGATTGTGGTCAAGTCAGGAAGGTGGAGATAATGGCACAATATATACCACACTCAGCCACCATGGTCAGTCCTAGATGGAAGAGAGACAGTGTTGAAAGTAGAGAGATGTTTCTAAATTCTCTAGATGTCTGTTTCCAAACTCAACTATCTCTGTGAATGGGTACAGCTATTTGATGTAACCTTTTAAGAAAACAAACTATTCTATAGTGATATAATAATACTTGAGGACGCCAGAGGAATTAAAAAAAAAAAAAGCTCAGCTAACCGTCTTTATGGCAGTGTTTTTCAGGGGGAGCGAGGGGAAAAGCATAACATTTCAGGATTAAAGAAGGAAAACTTGGTCGTGATCTTTGTAGACTTATAGTATATCGACTTTATGAATCAATTTGTCACTGCCCACTTTACTTTAAAAAAGTAATGAAACACCTAAACACATTTAATTTAATTAAGAGGAGATATATTGGAATTACAGTGTGATAACTCTAGTTCCAGGGAAGCAGATCACAATGAGGGAGCAGCTGCTTTGCAATTCAGAACTGATGGTGGCTTTCTTTTTCTATTTAGGTTTCTCTTTTGGAAATGATACATTCATTGAATATCAGTAAAGCTATGATTTCAAGACTTCCATGTCATAAAACACATTCTGGAGGAATGATTTTAAAAACGTAGTTTGCATTAATGTTTCTCTTGACCACTGATTTTGTAACCATTACCAAATGAAATTATGGAAATCTTTTGTTTTTTTTTACAAAAATGGAAGAAACTAGACACACTAGAGGAAACTTTTTTGAATAGTTTTTCTAATAGGAACAAATAGCTGATTCTATTAACAGGGTATATTACCTATGTGGAGAACATTAAAAATGTGCTATGAAAGAAAGCTATAGAATCAACTTATTTATGATGCTTTCACAATAGAACATAAACTCTTTAATACCTATGCCTTTAAGCTCAGAACTTTTAACACTTAGTGTCAGAAGACAAAAAATAATAATTGGCATAATATTCATATGCCTTTACTAAACTCATTTTAAAAACTGAGTCTTTATCAAGTTTTTCATATTGCTGTTTCCAAAAATATTTTCCTGAAAAAAATCGAAATCTGATCTATTTATCTAACTACATAATACAAAGATATAAATACAGCTATGGAGTCTGTTATGGGCATCTGTAAACAAGTCCTGGTTACATGAGCAAGGCGGAGGAGGCTCCTTAGTCAGTCTGGAAGTCCTTTGAGAGCAAGATCTCAATGTTAGACTTCTTCGTGTCCTGCATAACTCATTGGCAAAGGCTTGACCCACGTGATGAATAAATATGCAATTTGACAAATTGTCAGGTTATCTGCATCTGAGGCAACATTTAAATCTTATTCCCAATCCTAAATATTTTATGCCAGCTTTTATATAATCAAGAAGGAAAAGATGTAAGAGTAATTAGGGCCGCACAATAATCCTTTGAGAATAAAAAGTTCTTTGGCTTGAATTTTTGGCTTTGGTGCTACTCATAATGACTATGATTATTTAAAACAAGGTTCACATAGTAAAGATATCCTGTATTTTTGATTTAGAAGAGTCAGTAAAGACACTTTCAAATAATCTTCCTATTCTCAATTTCTATACTTGAAACACTTTTTTTTTCTCTCTCGTAAGTACACAACACACTATTGTATCCTACTTTGTTTTCTTCACTCACATAATTTCAACTTGAAGTCTCTCAATTTTCTCTCCACCAATCCATACTTGATGTTTCAACAATTATATCATCTCATGGTGCCTAAAAATTAGTGTTTTCCTGACCTCTTTCAGTCAGAATTTGGCTGTGCAGTGAGAATCTCTCTGGCATGGATTATATTATGTGTTACCTTATAATTGCTTTTTAGTTTAAGAAACCTAAGTGTTCTTCGTATTATATCTCTATATATTATTGTTGATATGACACTCTCTCCTCAAATTTGGGACTTAAGTAGTTCCTTTTTATTTAAAGTAACATTTAATCTCGAAATATAAATATTTTATTCTCATAGCAGTGTAGACAATGTGGAAAAAAGTTAAAAAAGCACAAATGAAAAAACCTCTACTAAATAATACCTTTAACAATTTATATAAATTCTTCATATACCAGAGAGCATGTACTGAGGTAAATTGTGTTTAGTGAATAAATTAACACATGTCAATTCACTTAAAATATCAAGCTTTGATAAATTAAAAATTTGAAATATGTTAATTCACAAATAAGAATCTATTATACTGCAGTTATTGATAATAGTTCTCATTCTGTCAGGGTAAAATAAAGTATTTAGATTGCCTACTTAGATCTTTTTAGGATCCTGGTAACCAGTATTCACAGGTAAATGAGCCATAGGTGTTAACATTACTTTAATTAAGATTTGACCTAATCTCTCTGGGAAGGTAAAGATTCAATGGATGTGGCTTTTATAACAAGCCTGCTTTGTAATATATTAAATCTGACCCAATGAAATATCTTTAATCTTAGGCCTTAGAGGCAATGAGACATAATACATTAGATAAAAATTAAAATGTTATTTATATTTTTATGCAATTATAAATAAAAAAATTTAAATATATTCCTCTGTCAAGCTTCCTTAGAAACCAGAGGTCAAGTGAGGTACAAAGACAGCGGAAAGTTGAAGTGATAGCTCCACTCGTCTATCTTATGAATGAGGCAGATTTTAATTTATGTTAAACGAAAGTGTTGAGCAGTTGCCGATATGGGATAAGAGTCAAGTGTAGTTCTCAAATTAATTTTCCTGGATACTAGAAATGTTTCAGAAATTGAGATGGCCAGTTTCATCATCTTCTGCCAAGTGATAAAGGTGTTAAATGCTACATTTCTTTAGAAAAAATAATATATTAAATATTTTTAAGACTAAATTACGGTTTATAGTCTGCACATTGTACTTAAGTCACAACTCCTGGTCTCTTGTGCTAGTCATCCAAGGTGATATAAACTTGACTAATATTAAAAATGCATAGCCTAATTATAGGGACGATGTGTCTTCATGGGAATTTAAGCTTTGATGAAACATGCTGGCAACAAGGGCTTTCTTTTGCAGATTAGGGCTCTTTAGAAAGATTTCATTCTATAGAATTCCAAGACATTTAGTTGAAAAGTTACCTTTTTTCTTTATAATTCAGAGCTCAAATACCTTGGATAGAGTTTAGGTAATGATAATCAACTCATTCCCTGTAGTCCACTGTAAACCATAGAAATGCTATTTTTACTGAGCAAAAGCAATGTTGTTTATACTTTGGTCAATAAACTCAAATTCTTTGGCACAGCTTTTGTGCAGAAAGCAACTAAGAATACAATTATCACAAAGTAAATGGTTTCACTTAAATATGAAATATTGAATAGCATTTTAAAAAAATTAAACTGAATGGGAACAGTGTGCTAGGTCAGTGAGGAGACTATGAAAGTTCTGGCCTTCAATATCATGTCACTTAAATTATTTATCAATTAAGATGATCAAACAAAGCTACGTTTCATCTTTTTCTGATTTTTCATATCATGATCTCAAAACCATTGAATCACAAACATTTGACTCTGAGTAGTCTATAGTTTACAAGGCTCGTAAATAAGCCCAGGGTCATGAAACAGGTACAACAAAAATGTCTTCGTTAGGACTTCAATCTTCTGTCTTTGTCTTTGCTGAACTTTCCTTCTGTTAGTATTGAATATTTTTATATGAGGCCTCCAATGAATAATAAGCTCTTCTGTGGAGAAAGTGACACATGCCTTGCCAATTCAAATGTCTTCTGATTTAACATGCTGTTGTGATGATGTCATGTCCAGAATTACGAAAATGTGGAATTTGAAGGAACCCTAATGGTGAGTTTCTTTAGTCTTCAGCCACATTCTCATTCTCTTTTTAGTAAATTAATAATTAATAATTAATAATTACTTTTATTTTTACTTCTGTTTATGATATAAGGTGGCTCACATACATATGGCTCACATACATATAGTGTATAGCTGTGTGTATATGTATGTATGTGTGTGTCTAAAAAAAGTGTGAGGGTAGGATTCAGCAATAACACTATGGTGAGGGAAAACTTGATTTGGCATCAAAAGCAACATACCCTGTTAAGACCAACAAAGCACAAGCTGTGGACAAGGAGAAAATATCTGTAAATCACATATCTGATAAAGGACTAGTAACCAGAATATATAAATAACTCTCAAAACTCAACAGTAATAAAACACAAATAATCTAATAAGAAAATGGGTAAAGATGTAAACAGACAATTCGCCAATGAGGATATACAGATGACAAATAAACACATGAAAGATGTTCAACTTCATTATTCATCAAGTAAATACGAGCTAAAACCACAACATGATATCACTATATACTTATCAGAATAAGTAAAATAAAGTGCCAACATCGGATGCTGGCAAAGATGTGGAGAAACTGGATCACTTGCACACAGCTAGTATGAATGCGAAATGCTACAGCCATTTCTAAATAGAAAAACAGTTTGGCAGCTCTTGAAAAGCTTAACATGCAACCATCAACTATCGTTTAACCCAGCAATTAAAGTCTTAGACATATTGAAGAGAAAAAAAAAAACCTCGTGTCCACACAATCCTGTGCAGATTTGCTTATAACAGTTTTATTTGTAATAGCCAGAAAACTAAAACAATCCTCAGTAACAAATTGAGGTATGTACATATCACAAAATATAGCAATATAAAGGAATGTTCTCCAGATACACACAGTGGATTAGGTGAATCTCCAGAAAATTATGCTAATTGAAAAAAGTTAATTCCAAAGGTTTATGTGCTGTATGATATCATTTCTATAACATTCTTTTTTCTTTTTTTTTTCCCCCCTAGCTCTTCTCTTTTCTTATTTTCCCCAAACACAATGACATATGTCTTTTTTCTCTCAAGGGTTGTTTTCTTACATCCTTGGTCCTGGGACACAACTGCTAACACCAGCACTATTGACTATCATTTATTAAGCTCTATTTTAAGTTCTTTGTGTGTATTAACTCATTTAGTTCTCATAACAATTATATAAGGCAGGTACTATTATCCCCATTTTAAAGATGAAGAAACTGAAGCACAAGATCACATCTTATAAGTGGAGGAGTTGGGACTGAATCTGCACAGTTCGGATCCAAATCCCAGTCACTTAACCACTAGATTATGTTGCTTCCTAAAAACAGTAAATGAAGCCAAGTGCACTTTCACTTTTCATCTTCTTGAGGGTCAGAACTATAAAATCCTTTCTCCATCTCTCCTCTTAATTCCACCATTAGTAAAGGCCACATAGATGCTTTCCTTCTTAATAGTCCTTCCTCACAACATAAAGGCACCAACAAGCTGAGCAAATGAGAATGAGGCCCCTTTAGATCAGTGGAAAATTTATATCTCAGAACTTTTAAACAGGGCGACAGACACCACATTCGCTAGGCCTTTAGTCTTATAGATGAATGATATTTATTCTGTGTTGGTGTTTTCTTACAACCACTCAAGACCTGTTGGTATCATCTTATTATTATATTATTATTATGGCCCATATAACCTAGATCTCTCTGCTGCAGCCCATTAAGTTGTAGATGAAATTGGCTCTAAGCTCATGGAATTCAAAGCCCTTTCCAAAATGTGCTTCATTTCTCTGAGGGCTTCTGTTTCCATGGATTCCTCTGCCTCCCAACATCCTGCCTCTTCACATGTCTTTGTTTTCACCATGTGAGGGTCTACCTCCCCACTGCTTCCCCATCCCACAGTATTACAGCTTTACATGAGCACTATCAGTGAAAACTGTTTGAAAAATCCATATTAATACCTTGTCAGTCATTTTAAGTCCACCGCTAAGGATTCTTCATGTTGTTCTTCCATAAAAGACTCCAGTCTCACATCTTCCCACTTCTCTCTGTCCCCTCTTTTCTCTTTACCTGCTTCCCCCAACCCCTGACTTTGCCTCTTTAAGGCAGTAGTTCTCAGACTTGAGTGGGCATCAGAATCCACTGGAGAGCTGTTAAAAACACAGATTGCTGGCTCCCACTGAGTTTCTGATTTAATGGGTCTGGTCTAAGAATCTGCATTTCCATTTAGCTCCCACATAATACTGATGTTGGTCTTGAGATCACATTTTGAGAAATACTGCTTTAGAACAACAAATTCAAAGTTTCAAAGAGGTTTACTGGAACAAAAGGGGTCCTTCAGCCTGTGCTTGTCCTAGTCAAAGAAAAGATCTATAACGTTCTTGAAATGACAAAATTGTAGAAATGGAAAACAGATTAATGGAGTGGGAGTGGATAGGTGAATGGGTAGATGGTAACAAGGGATTTTTGTGGTGACGGAAGTCTTCTGGACTATATCAGTGTCCATATCCTGATCGTGATATTGTACTATAATTTTGCAAAGTGTTACCATTGGAGGAAACTAGGGAAAGAGACCATGAGATCTATTTTTTTCTGACAACTGCATGTGAATCTATAATTTTCTCAAAATAAACATTTTAATTAGAGAACAACTTTGTGATGTTATACATTAGATTTTCTTGGTCCAGATTAACTAACATTTTAGTATTGTTTCCCCCCATATTTTTTCAATGTTATCCCTCCTTCCTGGTCTTGATATCAATTTGTATGAACAGAAAAATTCTTCCCTTAATAGCTTCCTTTAACTCAACTTATTTTTTTAACTTAAGTACACTTATTTTGAAAGAAACTAATATCATTGCCTATAAAGAAAAACAAATTTAACTTACCATTACAAAGGAGGAAGGAATAAAAATAAATATAAAACCATTCCATGTTTAAAAAGTTTGTTCTTATACTACTTAAAATGTTTATAGCTCAAATATGTGTATTTCATTTTGGAAAACGCTGAATGGCAATATTAAATTTTTTAAATCTTGTAATTTCTAGAGTTATGTTACCAATATTTTCTACAGGCTCATTTTTTTGGAAGGTATGGAAGGTATTCCATGACTCAAAAATGATTTTAATTACTGATACATAAGAAGGTATGGAAGGTATGGCACTTGGATATAAATTTTCTTATTTCTACTAATTTTGAGAATATTAACAGCATTATGTACCAAGAATGTCTATTCATTTATTCACCAAATATTTAATGAATGCTTACTATGTGTCAAGCTCTCTTTTAGATAGTGAGAAATCAGTATTTCAAAAAAAAGAAATAAAAATTTTAATGGTACTCACTTTTTTCATTGATAGTGATACTAATTCTTATGGTTATCTGGAGCCATTCTATCATGTCCTGTAACCATGTATCTTTAATTCCTGGGGTGCAAAAACTTTGAGAACCAGAATGGCTATCAAAACCTTTAGAAAAATGATATTGACTAAATAAAATACCTCATGCTTCGAAGTTAAATAATTTTCTACTTCAAACCTAATAGTCTTTTACAAGTATTTTTATAAGCATAAAAATGTCTATATCATCCCATGTGTTCTATCTTAATTTCAACAGCTCCCCTAACACATTATTGAGAACAGGACAAAGGATAAAATAAATAGGAAAAAAAACCATAAGGGAAGATGATTTGAGGCTGTTTTTGCCCTAAAAGTTACTATGTATGCACTCGTTAATATTCTCAATAGGTCACACCAAATCTCAAATATGGCACATTTTAAATTTTTATCTACTGTAGTAAAGAAAAATATTATTTGCCTTTCAACATATACTCTTTATAGAGGTGCAATTTTTAGAGGCATTTTTCATTAATGAAAACAATCTAGCTTAATTAACTAAGTACGAAAAGAACAAGGACATCCTTCTGGCAAGTATAAGGCCATTCAGAGCCATTTTGTCTTGCAAATTCAGGCAAAGACTATTCAAAAGTGGCAGACTGTAATTGCTTTCTAATTTTATGTTAATATTAGACCCCTGTATGGGTATTAATATTACTCATCACCATAGAATCATGGGCTATATATAATAAATCAAAAGTGGACATCCCTGGCACTCTTTGAGTAGACTAATAATGATGCAGGTGCAAAGCCATCTTCACACAGCTGTTTCTCCAAACATAATAAATATTCCTGGCACCTATGAGTATAATTGCAACCATTGCTACAAATATTCTCAAAAGTGGTAGAAACAGGGAAATTTATATCCAAATGCTATACCTTCTATACCTTCTTACATATCAGTGTTTATAATCATTTTTTAGTCATGGGTACTTTCCATACTCTCCCAAAAATGAACATGTAGATAATATAATCCTAGTAATATAACCCCAGAAATTAAGAATTTTAAAATAATTTAATATTTACAAGTAACGTTTCCTGAAATGCAGTACAAACCCTTCTTTCCCTCCTCCTTCCCTCTCTTCCTCCCTTCTTCTCTCTCTCTCTTTTTCTGTCATTTATCTTTTTTTTTTTCCCCATAGAGGATGAGCAGTGTATTAAGGGATACCCATCACTCTTCATGAGTTTATCTGTGTAAAGTGTATATTACCACTCTGGTATTGACAAACTATGTATAACTGAAACCCAATTAATTCAGTTTCATTCAGGTGTGATTCATTGACTCAAAGCTATGGTTTTCTCACGGTTAATGATTAGAGTAGGAAGTCTCACTTTGAGGATGTAATTTTAATCCCCTTCTCTACTTTTTTTTAAATTAAATAAGATATAATGGTGAAAGGCAATTTAAGAGATATCAATTATAAACTTTCACTGCTTAATTTGGTCTTCATGATCTATGATCACAAAGCTATATATACACTTTATATCTGACGATGTTCAACATAATTTTGCTAAAATATCTCATGCTTAAGGAGCATTCAGCCAGATTATTTTAATACTTACTAGTGCTTGCTGCTCTAAGTGGTCTTCCACACAAACTGGTCTAGCTCACTTGAATATGAGGGTGGTAATCCCAGAGGTTTTTTCCTGTAGCTAAAACTCTGTGGGGAATAGGATTCTGATTTTTTTTTTATTGGCATAATTTTTATTTATTGGCATAAAAGCAATGAGTCAGTGGTGAGTCCCCAATCATAGCTCTTTTACCACATTTAGGATTCTGGGAACCAAGTTTCTTTTCTTTAACAGAAACACTGAAAGAACTAGCGTAATTGCCAGTCAAAGAGACCCTGAGCAATATATTCCAAAGATATTACTTTTCTCCTTCCTCAGTATTGTCCATCTTCTGGAAAAGAGGTAGACATGCGTTGGTATACTTTGCTGAAAAAGAGCAGACAATGGTTAGGACTACTCTGAATGTCTTCATAAGAACATAGATTGTAATGAATTGCTGAACGGAAAATTTAAAAACATTATCTTAATTAATTACATATTAGTTAAAAATATTTGCATTTAATTTTAAGAAAAATTGCTAAAAACATTTGTATGTATTAAAAACTATAGCTGTGTATCTGGATATGTTTTTGGATATTTCAAGCTATGATAGTTTAATGCCGACTACAGTGGGAGAGGTTCCCTTTATTTTTGTTGGTAAGTATCTATCTCCTGCTCCCTCTATGTGTGTGTATGTGCCTGTCTTTCTCTCTTCTCTCTCTCACACATCTTTCTGTGTGTGTATGTGTGTGTATATGTCTATATATCTATCTCTCTCTGCCCCACCCCCTATACTCTCTCTCTTTCTCTCACACACTTTATACACATACCTACACACAATTTTTTTGTTGGCATCTTCTCAAAATTTCTTCCTGTTCTTTCCGTGCCTTTATTCTTCAGTTCCCACTCTTCACTCTCACACACGCACAATCCCCACTTAATCCAGCCTTGAGAAAATCAGCCCTTACATTCAGCATGCTCTTCTTTTCTTGTAAATTAGATCACTCAACAGTCTGCTTCTGGGTTCGTGAACTGAATAGAGTGAGATTTATAATTGGTAGTGCTAGAGGATTAGGGTTTGTGACTAAAAATCAGCATCCTAAGAAGCAGGAAATTGCAAATTCACAGGGCTGGACTTTTCATTCCTTGTTAGAAGTCTTTGTAGAGGTCTCATAAAGTGACTATTATTGAAAATATGGCTCAATCCTCTATTCATAGTAGCTATGAGCATTTTGCTTTTGTTGAGGAAGTATAAAAGTTTTTTTTTCATGAAAATTTGATGGCTAATTGAAAATGCTAAAGGAAGTAAGTGATTCTTTAGAGTCAAAATCATATTTCTCAGCATGTTTCAAGGGACACCAGTTTCAGTAGATATTAAAAGGCATTAAATGACAAAATAATCCTCTTGGGGGAAGCACTGGTTTACAAAGTTAAATAAGTTTCTTTATTGCAAGACTTTGCATAATCTTTGATATGCTAATACACATGAGCCTCTAAGGAGTGGGTAAATATGCAGAAATTACCAAATTAATTTACCCACCAAAGAACATCTCATGAAAGCACAGGATTCTTTGAAACATGTTTTAAGAAAATACTGTTATAAATGCTAATGGCATAAATACATCTTTAAAGAATGATTCTAACCTGGAGAAATGTCTCTTTTTTGGAGAGAGATAATGACCTGTCTTAGGGAAAACTTAGCTCCTTATTAAGTCTCAACAAAATATTTATTTTATTTGCTCCTAGCACTTGATCCTTTTCCACAAAGTGATCATAACAAAGCAGCTTGGAGATTCGGTTTTCTATGAAGATGCCCTAAAACGTATTGAAGACAAAATTTACCCATCAAATCCCAAATATTGCCAAATAAATTACCTTGCATGACTTTTCTGTTCATACTTCCCTGGTTGTTAAAGAACATTCAGTAACTCCTAGTTGCTGTCAATATAGGGTCCCAAAAGACAGAGATGCTAACTGATATCACATTGTATTCCCTATATTGAACATAGTATTATGTACTTAGTAGGGGATCAATTGTAGTATGCCAGGTCAAATACAAATTAAACTTCAACATTCTAACCTTTCTTCTTAAATTTTGTACTTAATATTCTCTCTGACCACTGGGCTTTTCAGACTTTTTAAAGTCTCTTGAGCGCTTTTAAATAAAAATAAATTCTGGCTTTAAAAACTTAAAAAAAAAAAAAAGAGGCTTCTGTTCCCACCCTCCCATCCTAATTAGTCACTACTGTCATTTCCTCCCATCATATTATATCCATCTTCCACAGCATATAAACCATTCTGGCTTATAATTACCTAATTGTTTTTTTTGTGGGGGTTTTCTCCCTCCACAGGACAGTAAATTTCATAAAACAAAGATTATGTCTGCTTTGATCATACACAAAACCTAGTCTAGAAACAAGTACAACATAGCTAGTTATTCAATAATTAGAATGAATAAATGAATGTATGCATGCTTTGTCTTTATCTAGATGCTCAGTTCATGAGATCAAATTGGTGAATTCAACCCTATAGCAAAAAAACCCTTTATATATTAGCTTTCCAAAGGGAAAACAAAGTACTAATCCATAAGTGCTAATCATAGTACTCCTGAGAGTGTGTAAGTTCTGACAATTAAAAAAAAAAAATCTATAAGTAATGGTTTTTGAGAATCACATTAAATTAAAATATAAACACACATAATTAATAGTCATTAGGAGTAGACACTATTCTGCCTCTTCAAACAAAAGTTAATATATACTTGTTCAAGATTAGGAATCAATAGGTATAAGGCTTTTAACTGCTTAATTTTAAATTATAAATAAATAAAAATATTATTTTGTTTGAGATCACTGACAGTAGTCTGGAAGTTCTCCAAGTGGTGATGTTTACCTGATTTAGTAGGGCAAATGAGTATGATTATTTTATAAAGTTATTCTGTAATACAAAATTAGGTGTCAATTATTAAATTTAGATAACTTGTCAAGTGATATAAATAAATCTATAAAATATTTTTAAATTTGGAAATTTAATTTTCTTTTTGAAAATTAACAATATTTGTTTGCATATCACTAATTGGTTCTTATAGACTCCTAATAAATATATCCATTTTATTTTTAAAATATGAATGATCCCCAAACTGTTCTGGGTTGAGAAAAGCAAACTTGGTATTATTTTTTTTTAATGGAAAGAAAAATATGCCCAAATTTTGTTTTTACCCTAGACATTTTACCTTGTGGAATTTTTGATTAAAATATTCTACAACTCTTGACCATTAATTTATTTTAATTCTTTTTCTTTTTCTCTCCTTCATTTCCTTGCTGCAAATTTTAATATGAGTAACTTTCTTCTTTTAATTCACTCAGTAGTACTCTGATTCTAATACTAAGACATCTAAATTTCAAATGCAGTGCACATGATTATGAATTCATTGAGGAGATTTACATTATTCTCATCACTTTGGGGATTCAGGGCAAGTTAAATGCATAACTTCAGCATTAGCATATTTGACCTACAAATTTTTCTGCTTGACATCTGTAACAGTTGTTAGGTCTGCAATTTGATTTTTGATTAAGCTATCACTCATGTGCCAAATAATAGCCCACTCGTCATCTACAAATATAACCATATACATACACATAAATATGAAATACAAACATATTATAATCTTCTACAGTAAAAATAAGTACAGCAGGTTCTCCAATATGTTGATTCATTTACTTTTTTTTTTTATAATATTGATAAGATGCCATCAGAACTTTTGTTTATATCAGTTGGCTTATGGTAAAATTGGTTTCATTATATGTCATTTTGCTTAAAGTCTCAGAACCTATCAACAACGTTTAGTGAAGACTTACTGTACCCTCTTTTAATTTCACATTCCTTTCTAGTTATCGCCTCCATTTTACAACTCTACAAAGTACTTCTAAAAGGAAGGATCTGTGTGTACACACATATTGTATGCATGTGTGTGTACACAGAAAATGTGCACTCAATGATTTTCTCCTGCATATGAAATTCCATTGGCCACTCCCTCCCTCACACACACCAAAAGCAGGATCTTTACCTTTGTTTTCACTAGGTTGCTAATTGTGTTTTAAGAAGTTTCACTCAATTCTGCATGTGAAAGATTTCATCTATTTTCTTTGGCATTAGTCAGCCATTCTAAAAACTTTTAATCTTTTTATATCTTTGTGATAAATAGTTATCTCTGATTGATTCAACTCTCTTTATACTGCTTTGAAATTGATATTTTCATATTTGTTTATTTGCCAAAATAATGCTTGCCTAGTTGTTTTATCCTTAGTTTTACTTAAAATAAAACCTCCAAGGTTCTTAGTGATTTTATTTGCCTTTCAAACTGTCTTCTCTCTTTCTCTCATGTACTTTCAAAAAAATGTGCATGGAAGTTAAAATATTGTGGTCTTCTGATATAAAATATGTGAACATAAAATGTTTTCTTGCTGATTTCTGTTGCATATTTCACTTAGCTCTTCTCTCCTTTATTCTTCTTCTTCTAGGGCCCTTGGTTAGAGCCTCTTATAATAGTTTAAAAACAATGATTATTTGTTTTGTATGAGTTTTGAAGCTACCACTTAATAGCTATAGCAATTTGTTGAAATTATTTATCTCATTCTTAGTGTGTACATACACAAAATTCAGTAAAATAATATCCACCTTACCTAATATTATGATCCTAACATTAAATTAGAATTATATGAAACAATTAATGAATATTAATTCAATATATTTGTATCTCTTCTTTTTACCTCTGCAGTTTGTACTCTATATTTTTCTGCTGCATAATTTGTAAAAACCACAAGAATAAGAAAAAAAATTCCACAAGGACAGTAATCAGTCCTTAGACTCCTTTTTAAAATATGCGCCTATTTAGATAAAGCACAGTGAATAAAACTTCTCTAAGTCCAAATCAACTCTGTAGGGATAAAAAAGAAATAACTTCTCCTTGTCATTTTCTGTTTGTTGAATACCTGTCTCCAAATCTTTATAATATCTTAACACTAAGCTAGTGTTGAAGATTTAAGGTGTTTCCATCAAGTTGATTTTTAGAATAAATATTTTTCCTTATATTCCACCTCTTTCATGAACATATTTGAGGTGAAATACAAATTTGAAGAGGGTCAAAGGGACTTCAAGTGGTGAGCACACAATAGAGTATACAGATGTAATATTATAAAGTTGTACATCTGAAATTTATATTATTATTAACGAATGTTATCCCAATAAATTTAATAAGTATATCTTGGTTTTGACAATAAATTATATTTTAACACTAACTAGTAACTAAAACCCACATCCTATCTGACTTTCTCTAAGTGAAGATGTGTAAGTAGTAGGGTCAGATCATCTAAGAGAGTCTCAAATCATATACACATTGCTTTTTCACTAAGCAATGTTTGTAATCATTCCCCTCCTCTCCTCAAAAATTTTTGAGAAAATATTGTCCGCGGAGTAAATATTTCTGTATAACTCTAAAAGACTTGTTCAGTATTAATAACATTGTATATAGACATCACCAAGAAAAACAAACAATAACTCCAAAATTATAGCTACAAATTGATATATTTAGTCTAAGATGCCTATAGCATAAATTTGGGTGAGAAATGATCAGCTCAGTCAGAAGCTGTATACCTAAATATTTAGAAGCTAACCAGCTTCTGAACATTTCTTGGTTCAGATTAATTCATATAAATGTGCAAAGAACTTTCTTTGGCACATATTAAATCACTTAGCAAATACTAGCTTCTGTATAATTTTTTCATTGTGTCATCATCATCTATCAGAATCATCAACATAATATACACATATGTGTGTATGTATATTCACATTACATGAATTATTTGACATTTCTCATTAGGATGATGTATGTGGTTTTAAAAAAGTCAATTTAAACCTACCATAAACCTGCAAGTTTTACTACCATATGAGACTTGCATTCTCAAAATACCTATACCATTTTGAATTTACTTTTAAGAAAATATAAAGAATGCCAATGCACAAAACTAGGTAAACCATTTCCCTCTTTTGACTGTGACTCTTCAGGTGTTTAAGACCAGAAACAGCACCTTGACGGTCCTTTATAAGACTTTTAGAGTAATTGTTACCTTACTACTAAGTTAATTATGCAGGAATGAAAGATGGCAGAGGAATTTAAATATTAAAATTGTCCACCAGTAACTTTCATATGATGATAGTTATGGAATGGTTGTGTTTTAAATGGATGCAGTTATGATAGAGTTATAAAGGAATCATATCCTAAACAAAAGAAAACAAAAACACTGGAGCAAAACATTATTTAAATGGTTGTTTAGCTATTCCAAAGATGCCAACATGAAACTCTAAGCAGTGAAGTGACTGCATTCACCTGCAGCTTTTCCAGACCAGAGGATTAGATAACTGATCACTGCTGACTGCTTGAAGAGAGAATGTTAAGGTATATCTAAGTCATAATTTGGCATCATATTTTTGACAATTAACCTGGGGCCTGCTGGTTTTCTATGCTATTCATAAGTCTATATAGATCCATCAAAGAAACATTCTTGTGTGCTAAGATTACAAAGTAACTAATTTCTCATCTTTTACCATCTTTATTTTCAGTCTAGCCTTTCTGTCTAACATCGTTTTAACTCTCAGTTTGAAATATTTACATATATGCACACACACTAGATTAGTTAGGACAGGGATATTATACTTTGGGAGTTAGGGTAGGGAGAAGACACAAGATTAAGAGCAAATAGATCAGTGTTCAAATTCTACCTTTGTCATATGGTCTTATACATGTTATGCAATTCCTGATTTTTTAGTGACAAGCATAATGATAAAGACTCGTATTTTAAGCAAGAAAGAACATAAAGATAAATATAGCCTAAAATTCTAAAATCATCATTAAGCAGCTTTGCCATCCATGGCATAACTACTTTTTGTCTTCTATTTATATGAGAAAACAAACATTTATTTAAGTCACTATGATAAGAGATTCTGTTATTTGTAATCATACACATTCCTGAGAAATATAATAGGTGTATATTTCAGCAAATAAATAGTGTATTAAAGAGGTTAATTCTAATTGAACTTAATCATGTAAACAGGATACACACATATGCCAATGATGTGCCTTTCCCAACAATGCATATTGGGAAGAGAACGAGGCCCCCAAGAAGTCAGAGATAACATGACTGGGAGTTAAAAGTGATAGAGAAGAAAAGAGCGATGACAGAAAGATTATTAAAGTAGATATATAAAAAGAACTACAGTATATTGCCATTTCATTTTCTCCCTGTACCCAATTCTCATTGTGTGTTCTCCTTGCTAGAAGAAAAAAGGCTCTGAGTTGAATTTCAGAATTATGGGAGATCCCAGCCAATAACGAGAACAGAACATATAAGAAGTTTCAAAAAATGTTGGGTTTTGAAAGTCATGAGATGATACCAACAACCATTGCTTTATATAAGATTACCCCTTCAGACACAAGAAAAGGGAGAAGCATGCCTAGAGGAATTAATACTTGGTTTTCATATAACATTTACCAAACTGGTAGTTATATTATTACTGAATATTGAATATCAATTTGAAGAATATTCTCTCATGGGAAAAAATGTGGCCATAGCTATTATGAAGAGTGTGTGTGGGGAGAGGTAACAGGGATAAACCTTCAATTTTCATAATCAGTGAAAATAATATGGGTAAATCTTGGAACAAAGCCCTTATTTGGGTGTTACTTATGATTATACAAAACAATTTTTTTGGCAATACACTAGTTTGCTAGTTTAATAATAATAATCACTTTTATTCATAAAACTAGATGGTCTTGACTCTTTCGAATGGCTATGTCACTTTTAAGTTTGTTACTCACAGATTTGTGATGAAAATCAATGCAAAAGATTACATTTCTTTAGCAGTGAAATATGAAGAGGTGTATCCTCAGCTAGTGTTGCCTAATATCACAAGGTTTCTTCGTTTCAAGTAAGAGAGAAAAATATTTATTACCTGTCTGTCCAGATAGGGCATTACATTAAATATTCTATAAATGAGCAATCATAACTCTTGGAAAATTGTGTCAAAAAAGTATTGAGGGGAGAGCTGGGATATATATCTACATTTGAATGTATGTACACTTAAATACAAATGAGATGATCACAGCAGATGGTTTAAATTTGTATATAAAAATAGATACTTAGGAAGAGCCATAAAATGTGTTTGACTTATTGAAAATATGAGAAATGAATTTATGAAAGGGATACATTCCCTTACTCTACCTACCTTAGCAAGGCTGCAAGCCTTCTGGTGTTTATATGGGAGAACTACTGCAAATTGTATGTCATTTGCAAATGTATTATGTTGTTCCTAAAAACTTAAATATACCTTTGTTTTATTCTCAAATTCGTATGACTGTATTAATGTGACTATGTCTCTGGTAAAAGATATCACAGACTTTGTGAACTATCCCAGAGCTATTTGGAGGCTTCTAAAGAAAATGGAGGGCTTCTTAATATTTCATTTGAAAAATGGCCACAAACAGAGATAGCCAGTGTGGACTGCAGTATTTCTAGATAGCCAAATTCAGATATTGTTGAAGTAGATAATTTGAGTGAGAGAAATTACACAACTCTAAATGATCACAGCTTTAGCTAAAGCCACCTAAATTTTCATGTTGCTGTTTGAGGTAGTTTTGGTTACATCAGTTGGAAGATTTAATAAAATATAAAGAAAAAATTACTGCCATTTAGGAGGAATAAATAAGAGTCTTCTTGATCTGGAATAGAAAAATCCTATGGGTAAATGTGGAAAGAGCAAACCCAACCTCTTATGAAATGTCTGACTTCTGAAAGTGTATCCTGTGTGACATTTTAAAAAAAATATTCATGCTATTATAAAATTTGTAAATGGCTGGGGGTTTAAGAACATTTATGAATCTATTTCATGGTATGTAGAGTAACATGTCAGTCTCATCACAATGACTCAGATGTGCTAACTCTTATGAGACTAATTGCCAGAGATGACAATGTGCTAGAAATATTTTAAAATAGAAACTGCCTACATTTAGGTAGTTAAAACATAAATCTAAGGCATAACTTGAAGAATAATTTTGAAGTTTCATTTTGCCTTAATTTTAGAAGTTTATCCTGATTTAGGTAGGTAAGAAATCAATGATCACATTATTTCAAGTTTGACTAACACAATTATAAGAGATCTGATGTTATTAGCTAGTTCTTTAGAGCAGCTTAATAGAGTATTACATTCTAAAGTTGAAAGAGTATTTGGATATCTTGTAGTCCAGACTTTAGGTGTCTACCTAGACTTGAGGTGTCTCAATGTGTATCAGATAGTAGTATAACCTGACCACTTTTAGAGACAAGGAATATATTCTGCTATCGAGTCTCTAAATATTAGCAAGTGGAGTTTTTTAGTGGATTGAAACAGATTCTACCTATAGATGATTTTCCTCACTGGGCCTACTTCTACATTAAGACACAAAATAAATATCAAGATATTTAGTGCTTTAAACCTAAATAGAAACTGTTTTATGTCTCTTTAAATGAATCGATAAGCAAACTGAGGATAGTTATCACTTCATTTTTTCTTGAGATTTTGATTGCAAGTTTTCATGAAAATATTTTATATTTCAAAGTTGGTTTTGATGTTACTAAGGATTAAAAACAGGTGTCAAAGAATACTAATGTGCATAATTCAGGAGAATATTCAATTTATAATATTTATGTTTTGTGGAGTATATTGAATTTATCAACAAAAGGATATATTACTTTTTAAATCACATATTTGGATACTCTCAAATGTAAAGTTAAATAATCCTTTGGTTAAAAGAGAAATCATAAACAAAAAATTTTTAATTAAATAACAAAATATGGTATATCTATACTATAGAATATTATTTGGCCTCTTAAAGAATGAAGTACTGATACATGTACATGAATGAACCGTGAAAACTAAGTGAAACAAGCCCACAAAAAAAGACTATTTCATGTATGATTTCATTTATAAAACTATATAGAATAGCCAAATCCATAAAATGTAAGTTAGATTATCGGTTCCTAGGGGCTATGACTTGGATAGAGAAGAATGGAGAAAGACTATTAATGACTTTAGTGTTTTTTTTTTGGAGTTGTTTGAAGATGTTCTGTATTTAGATTGTAGTGATGGTTATTTAAAATGTTTCTTAAAGTTACTGAAAAGATTTATAATATTTAAGTGTCTAAAAATTGAACCTATAGAAACATATTCTATTGGAATATTAGAATTGGTTTAAAGTTGTTAATTATTTTCTCTTTAACAGATGTAGTCAATAAACTTTTCTTTGAATTTTTGGCATAAGAGCAATAGTAATAAATATATATTTTAATTTCTCTATAATGACAGCTATTCTTATAATTAAAAGTATTGTGAAATTTTCAGGGAAAAATAAATAAACTAAAACATAATACTTAGCAATAGACATTCAAAAAAGGTAAAACAAAATAGAAGTCAAAATTCTAGAAAACCATAAACACAATAGCAGAAATAACATAAACTATGATAATAAAAATGGTTAAAATGTCCTATTAGAAGATTGTAGCTTTCAAATTGTGTTAAAAAATATTGATATCAGCTATTTTCTTTCTTCAAAGGAGACTGACAAAACATGACAGGTTAAATGAAGAAAAAATCTCTTTATATATATTTATCCAGCAATATATCTATTTATATATCTATACATCAATTGATATATCTGTTTATATGTCTGTATATCTCCATATATATCGAGCAAGTATGAAACAAAAATTAATCAAGTATTTAGTAGTATCAAGCATAAATTCAAAGCAAAGATAATATATTAACCAAATTCTTCTTTTTATACTGATAAATAATCTAATATGGTACTTATCAAACTTTCAGATACATGCAAATTACCCATACACCTTTATAAAATGCAAATTTGAATTCAGTAGATCTGGAGTGAGGCCTGAGATCCTGTGTTTCTAACAAGCTCCCTGATAATGATGCTACTGCCCTGAGGCCACTCGTTGAGTAGCAACTATTTCAGATATACAGTTCTGTCTTCCATCAGATAACTCTACATTCCACCGAAAAAAAGTGAAAGTATGTAATAAAGCATATGATATGATATCATAAGATTTATAGCAGAGAAAATAAAATCTATGTTCTGGTTGGTTGTAATTCTGATCACAGATATGTTTAATTTCCTATTATAATTTCACATTCCATCGCCAGACTATTAATTAGACACAGATGCTGAAAAAATTTATCAATTTATAAAGAACCAGTAGGTCTTACATGAGTACATAAACTGCTGACATAATTACTTCCCTTGGAAAAAGAAAAATGATTTCATACAGGGAGTCAATATTTTAAAGTCTTTGGTTGTTTTTTTTTTTTAATTTAAAATGTTGCCAGTAACTTTTTTAGTTTTTTTTTTCTTTTTTTTAAGTAATCAAAAAAATAATTTTGTCCCATTTTCAAGTCAGGTATTTTACACAATTTTTTTATTCTTTCAAATTTTTCTCATCATGTGCATACTGAAAAATTACTAAAGCATAATTAAAATTGCCACTCTGACACATCTCTGTCCGGAGACAATTATAATAGAATGTAATTGTTTCGTATGTGAATAACTATTCTGAAATTTAAATCATACCAGAGGATGAGAAAACAAATAGGGCAACATTCATTGCCTATATTTTGTTCATTGAATCATAGAAAAGAAGATGTGGATGATATTTCCTTCATTCAATAACATGAGAAGATCTATAAAGAAATATATTGATGTTTTATAGAATTTTTGGAGGTTTGAGGAGGAAAATGCCTTTCTTTAAAAGGCATCTTTTATTGCAAGAATAAATTTTTAGATGACTTCAGTCCCTGACATTTTCATCAGTCATGGTTCAGGTCATTGACGTTTTAGTGTTTAAACGTGTTATTAAAGAAGTAACTATTTATTATAGATTAAATTATTTCCTGTAAGCAATTCAGGAAAAGTACCTTCATAGTAAAATAGTTTGCGCATTGTGAATTCAGTTTTGAAACAGACTCATTTTTAAAATGGGAAATTTACTGAACACATTCCTCATTTCAACAAATTTATTGAAGACTCATCCTTCATGTTCAGAAGAGAGCAATACAGATTAAAGCTACCTGCAGCAATGCCTAAAATAAATAGATACTTTAAGAAATAGTACAGAAATTTACAGCTAGATATAAATTTAGCATTCACATGTCTTGGTGTTTCTTAAGTTCTCTTCTTAGAGGTTTTGACTTCCGCAGATATATTTGCCTGAGGGATTTCAAAGACAGCCAGTGGGGAAGCCAATAGTCACGGCTCTAAACTTTTCACTCGCTTTTCATATATAAAGCATTCTACTACTAAATGATTTTAAGCCTCTTTTATAGATTAGGAAATTTAAGGCTAGATAGAAAAGGATTTATCTGAAATCTTAAAAGCTAAAGGAGACATAGAGAGTAATATGGAAGGCAAAAATCTGTGTTCAAATATTGAAAAAGCTAACATGTGAAAGAAGTAGAAGTCATCCTATTGAGGCCCAAAGGACAGAAATAGAATCAGTGGATGGGAGATGAAAGTTATAGAGAAATAGATTACTAGTTTATCCAAAGAAGGAAAAAAACTAGCAACATAAGCTGGTTGAAAATCAGATGGTTGGCAGAAGGAACACTGATTTTCCCAGCTGTTGAGATACTGAGAAAGAATCCAGAATTCTACTCTTGATGCTGGTATGAAGGACGGATGCATCTGATCAAATGTTGGATGATGAATCTCTTAAAACATATTTCAGCTCTAAGAGTTTGTGATTTATTACATATAAGAAAGTGTCCTCCTTTGGTTGGTGTTTCTCAGGCTATGGAAGATTTTTACTAAAAGCAAAACTGAAAATGTTCTTGTTTTTCTCTGGACAGCCTTTCAGAGTTTTCCTCTGGTGAATGCCTCTTATCCCTCCCACCATATCCTAGGAAAGAAATGTACATATGTAAAAACACAATAAGCAATATTGTGATGTTGTCAGGCTGCCATGCTTACTCTGTTTATCACAAGCATAGAGCAAGGTTTACTGTGAAATTATTTTAAATAAACTAATTTTTTTCAGTTTTTAGAACATTGTAAAAATTTATTTTATTCTTGAAATTCCTTTAAAAATATAATCTATATTAGATCTGCCAATTCAGACTTTACCAATCTTCTTGGCCATTTTTATCATATGTAAAGTGTTGTAGTAATACAGATCATAATAAAGTTTATATACTTTTTTCCCTAAAAAACAAGAGATTTTATTCTGAATCAGACTCATTACAAGTCCTGCTTTGCCATGTATAAATATTGAGTTCATTATTCTTTGCGTAAGCAAACTGCTCAAAGCAGAATGGAAAGGAAGAAGTCAGTTTCTAAATATGACAATGCACAAACCATGGTCAACCAATTTTCTCTTCATAGTTTATCATCACGCATGTAACTCTTCTCTGTATGTGAGGATGGTGACACAAAAGCTGAAAACAAAATTGAATGGTGAAGCCCATCATCTGTGAGGCAACTTCATATCTGTTCTCCATCAGAATGTCAGATGAAGACGTTCACAATTTAGACTGGATGGTTCTTTTTAAAAGTCTAATTGCTTAGTTGCAAAATATTTTCTCACTATCTAAAGACACAAAATATATTGTGCTTTTATAAAACTTGTATAGAAAAGAAGTTCTTTCCTTTTTCTTTTTTTCAAGCACAGAGATACAGTTGAACTTGAGAAGATTTAAATTTAGATATCAGACACAATTTTATTGAGGTTTGATTGACATTTAAAAAGCTTTACATATTTAATGTATATAATTTCATGTTTGGGATAAATATATACTCATAAAACCATCACCATCATCAAGGTCATAAACATAGCCATCACCTCCCAAAGTTTCCTCCCACCCTTTTTTATTGTGTGTGTGTGTGTGTGTGTGTGTGTGTGTGTGTGTTAAGAAAACTTAATATAAGATCTACTCTCAGCAAATTTTAAATAGTTATTACAGTACAATTAGCCCTTCATGTCTACAGGTTCTACATCTGTGGATTCTACCAACTGCTGACTGAAAATGTTTTTTTGTGTGTGTTTTTTTTTTTTTTTAATTTTTGCCTGTTATTCATTTTTTAAAATTTTATTTTATTATTAGTTTCAAGTATACAGTACATTGGTTAGACATCTATATTGTTCATAAAATGATCCCCCCAATTGCTCCCTCCCTCCACTGGCCCTCCAGCTAGCAATTACATTAATGCTAAATGCATTGCTTAGGCTGTGCTCCACATATCCGTGACCATCTATCAACAACTAATTTGTACTTCTTTAACCCTTCATTCCATTCTCCCAGCCCCTCAATCTCCCTCCCTTCTGGCCATCACCAGAGACTGTTTTCGATTAGTTTGGTATTTTTTGTTCCTTAGATTCTGCACATAAGTGAAATTATATGGTATTTATCTTTCTCTGTCTGACTTATTTCATTCAGCATAATAACCTCTAGGTCCATCCCTGTCAGTGCAAATGGTAGGATTTTATTTTCTTAAATGGCTGAGTAATATTCCATTGTACATATGAACCATACCTTCTTTATCCAGTCGTCTGTTGATGGGCATCTAGGTTGCTTCCATGTATTGGCTATTGTAAATAGTGCTGACATGAACATAGGGGTGCATAGATCTTTACGAATTATTGCTTTGGTTTTCTTTGGATAAAGGTATATCCATTTTTAATTTTTTGAGAAACCTCCAGACTGTTTTTCCATAGTGGCTGTACCAATTTGCAATCCCACCAACAGTATATGAGAGTTCCCTTTTCTCCACAGCCTCACCAATACTTGTTCTTTGATTTATTGATGATATCCATTATGACAGGTGTGAGGTGATATTTGATTGTGATTTTAATTTGCATTTGTCTGATGATTAATGACCTTGAGCATCTTTTCATAGGTCTGTTGGCTATCTGTATTTCCTCCTTGGAGAAATATCTGTTCAGGTCTTCTGCCCATTTTTCAATTGGATTGTTTGTTTTTGTTGTTGAGTTGTATGAGTTCTTTATATATTCTGGACATATTCTTTATATATTCTTTATGTATTCTCTTATCGGTTGTATCATAAGTGAATATCTTCTCCCATTCAGTCAGTTGTCTTTTTGTTTTGTTGCTGGTTTCCTTTCTGAAACAAAACTTTTTAGTTTGATATAGTCCCATTTGTTTATTTTTTCTTTTATTTCCCTTGCCTGAAGAGGTCTATCTGAAAATAAATTACTAGTAGCAATATCAGAGAGTTTACTTCTTATGTTTTCTTCTCAAAGTTTTATGATTTGGGGTCTTACATTTAAGTCTTTAATACATTTTGAGTCTGTTCTTGTATACAGTGTAAGAAAGTGGTCCAGTCTCTTTCTTCTTCCTTCCTTCCTTCCTTCTTTCCTTCCTTCCTTCCTTCCTTCCTTCCTTCCTTCCTTCCTTCCTTCCTTCCTTCCTTCCTTCTTCCTTCCTTCCTTCCTTCCTTCTTTCTTTCTTCTTTCTTTTTTTTGCATGTATCTGTCCAATTTCTCCAGCACCATTTATTGAAGAGACTGTCTTTACCCCATTGTATATTCTTGCTGTTTTTGTTATATATTAAGTGAACATATAGGCATGGATTTATTTCTGGGCTCCCTATTGTGTTCCATTGATCAATATATCTGTTTTTATGCTAGCACCATGCTATATTGATTACTGTAGACTTGTAGTATAGTTTGATATCAGGTAGTGTGCTATCTCCAACTTTGTTCTTTCTCAAGATTGCTGTGGCTATTCAGGGTTACATTGTTGTCTATGTGCACTATGTAATTAGATCTTTTATAGTTGTGTCTGTACTGAACATAGATTTTTTTTCCTTGCCATTATTCCCTAAACAATATAGTATAACAACTATTTACATAGCATTTATATTGTATTAGGTATTATAAGTAATCTAGAGACCTTTTAAAGTATATGAGAGGATGTGAGCAGGTTATATGTAAATATAAGAGACTTGAGGATTCGAGGAATTTGGTGTTTGCAGGGGGTCCTGAAAATAATTCCTCATGGATATGAAGGAATGACTATATTATTAGCTAAAGCACTATGCTGTGTAGCAGATCTCCAGAATTTACTTATCTTGGATAACTGAAACTTTGTACCCTTTTGCCGTCACTTCCCTATGCCCTCTCCCTTCAGCCTCTGGCAATCATCATTCTACTCTCTGCTTCTATGAGTTTCACTGTTTTAGATTCCACATATAAATGAGATTATACAATATTTGTGTTTCTGCAGACACAATTTTTATAAGTACTTAAGACCAAGGGAAAGATTGTAATATTCTTTAGTTGTCTTCCTGCTGATATATAAGCAAAAACAGCATTAAGCCATGATGGGTGGGTAATAAATAGATAGCTAAATTAATAAAATTATTATAAATAAAAAATAAATTATTTATTCAAGAGTATTATTGTAAAGTAGAAAGATGCCTGAGGAAGAATAAAAAGAGCACTGAAAATAAATACTTCATATATCGCAAATGCTCCTTTTTACATACCTCTAGCACATGAGAGTCTCAAAGCTGGTGTCCTAACTCAGAGCTTGGATATCATGCTTACTTGGATTTATAGTTTAGCTCTGCAAATTGCTAACTCAATGTCCTTTTCTAAAACTCTGTTTGAAACTTGTAAAGTGAAAACGATAATTAGGGCCTCTCAAAGTTTTTGTGAGGAGTAATTTCATTTTTTTAAGATACATGTGAAGGGCTCATTAGAGCATTGAAAGGTACTCAACAACTATTATTAACTGGTAGTTATATTTCAATATGCTAATTAGCACTGTTATATTCCATTACTTTGCATATTTGGTGTACCATGAGCTAGTTAGTATTAGGTATTTAAAGATGTTGAAAGTTTTAACGATTTAGCACAAAATGGTTCATCTTCTCAGATTCTGTGGTGGAAATCATCTAGGACAAAATAGTTTGCTTCTTTATGAATATTCCCAAGGATATATATACTAGGAGTAGAAACTTTAGAAACACCCCAGGTCACCTGTTTCAATATTTTATTATACAAGGGAATCATTATTAAATCTAATTGCATTTTTAAGCATAGTTGGCCTACAATATTATATTAGTTTCAGGAGTACAATATAGTGATTCGACATTTATAGGTTTTATGATGTGATCACCACACTAAGTCTGTCATCATGCAAAGTTATCACAATATTATTGACTATACTCACCTTTTTCTCCCATCACTCTCTCCCTCCTCTGGCAGCCATCAGTTTGATCTCTGTTTTTAGAAGAGATTTTGTTTTGTTTTGTTCGTTCATGTGTTTTATTTAGATTTCACATATAAGTAAAATCATATAGTATTTTTCTTTCTCTGTCTGACTTATTTTATTTAGCATAATACTCTGTATTTTTTTTTCTTGCTATTCAGAAAAATAAATAATGTTAATATTCTTTGGAACTAATAAAATTACTGTCAAAGAAAAATTGCAGTAGACAAGTTAAACAGGCAAGGAAGGCTTTATTAAAGATTATTGCAATAGGAGAGAGAGATTGAATTCAAATCCATTGAAACAAAAGACAATAGAGTTTTAGGCACTGAGGTGAGCTAGTGGAAAAGTACTAGAGAGAAATCGACAGAAGACTGGTCAATGTGATTAGGCCATCTATGTTTGTTAATGAGCGCTTATCAAATTTAGGCTCCTGTCCTCTCACAGCAAGTGGAAAATACAGGCACTGTCTTTCTTGATTACATTTCATCGAGATATATGCAGGTCTTGAAAAAAACCTTCCAGAATTGTAAAATTGAGGAGTCTGGAAGATAATTTTCATCTGTAAGGGGTAGAGAAAGAATTTACAGTTGCAATTTTATACACTAAATGCCCTAATAAAAGGGTGGTTATAGGCATATCATCAGGAGGAAACCTGTCTAAAGTTTAGTCAATCTGAGGAAAAAGTTGAGTTTGTCTTGGTCATTACTTTACAGATTATTCTTTGCTAAGTTAAAGCATTTCTGTCATTTCCTTATGGACTTTTCTTTCCATCATTATCTCTCATCTTTTGAGGCTTAGACTATTTTTAATTTCATTTCATCTTTTTTAAATTCAGGTGACTAAACTGAAACTTGAGCTCTACTGAAGGGTGAGCCAATAAAAAAGAAAAAAAGGCAGAAAGGCAGGAAGGCAGGAAGGCAGGAAGGCAGGAAGGCAGGAAGGCAGGAAGGAAGGAAGGAAGGGAACAAGGAAGGAATAGGGAGAGTCAACTTTCAGGGTTTTATCTTGGCTTTTTCTAACTCCACTTTTCTAATTGCCTGTCATGACCCTACATATTTTCTTCTAAATGTCTTTGCTCAATTCTTTCTTTTCCTATATTTGCATTGCTCATTGCTATATTGGAGTTCATTATTTGAGCTATATATTTTGGATCAAATCAGTTATATTTATAATAATAAGCTCATTTAACTTGATATCATTGTTATATTTTATTAACTTGGTCTAGATTACTTTATATTATAACACAAAAATCAGATAGAATGAGTGTCGAGACTCATGATTCCTATAATATATTCTGCCAAATTTTAGTAATTGCCATATTTTTTTTCTTTAGCAGATACTGTACTGAGCTTTTTGTCCTGATAATCTATTTAATCTTCAAAGTACCCAATAAAGTACATTCTATAATCCACTGTACAGAAGAGAAAATGAAATATTGAGAGAAAAAGATCACATAATTTGTTAATATATAAGAGCTTGCATTTAAGATGAAGTTTATCTTCAACTATGTGCCATATCTCTAATCATCACAGGACACTATTTTATTGCCTTCCATTCTTTTCACCTTTTTCTCCTCTTTGCAAGGCTGCCTCTGTCTCTTTATTTATTCCCTTCCATATTTTTCTGCATTCTTTTCTGTCACTTTTTTTTTTTCCTAGAATATGCTAGGGGCTAGAGATTCAAAATGCAGTTGCACAGGGTCCCTGAACTCAAGACATTCTCAATCTTCATTTTAATCACAATATCATATATATAATTTGATATCCACTCAATAATTCTAAATGAATCATTGAATGAAATAAGTGGACCTCTACTTAAGCTAAAGAGAGTTCAAATCTCCCATCACATTTTTCTAGTTAAACATATATATATACTAAAAATACTAACCTCTCTCAACCAGCTTTCACTCAGGACTATTTTTTTATTCTATCATCTATTTACTTTATATTACAAATGCTATATATTTATGGGAGATAGGAAATGAGTAATCATCAGATTTAAGGCTTTCAGAAAGATTTGTTAAAAAATATATGGATAGACTATAACTAATTACGAATATCGAAAATTGCTAATTTGTAAATAATTGACGTAAAAATCAAAAAGTACCTAAATTTCAAATGGAAACTAGTCATCCAAATAAACCAGGAATAATTATTTTGTTTTCCAATAGAGAATTAACTTTCACAGGATACCTGTAAAAATAGATGACAGATGATAGATAGATAGATACATAGATAGATACATAGATACATAGATATATTGAACAGTTGAAATGTGAGGAAACTGATAAATATACTTAACCAGCAAGTTAATTTAGTTATCTATACAGAGAGATTATGTAACACATTAAATCTGAATATTGTTATAGGCCTATTGTTAACTTCCATGGTTATTAGAAATATAATGTAAATGAGCATAATTAATTAAAAAACTTAATCGTATATAAAGTCAGAAGAAATTGATGGCTCTGTTTAAAGAAAAACACGTTACAAGAAATGAATAAATGATGCGTCTCTTCATAGACCATTTAAGGATCCACGCTTTTACCATTTATTTGTTTAATAGCTTTTAGTTCAAATTGCCTCTTAAAATCATTAGCAACTTTGCTGTAATGAATATCTTAATTCTTTATTTGAAAAAATCAGCTACTGCTTAAAGTGACACTACTTCTGTGTCTTTAATAGCCTCTTAAAATCATAACATTATAACATTATTTTTATAAGGTATGAATTCTCATATTGAATTTATAATCTATTTAAATTTTATCTTCATAAAAACTTTAATGCATCTGGTTTTGATACAAGTGTTCTTTTCTTTATTTTGAGGAAAACAAAAATTTTCACTCAGGGAATTACAAAATTGTCGAATTAGAGCAGGTTTTAGAAAAAACATCCCTTTTAAGAAAATTCACTGTGTGTTTCTTCCAACATACCAGGGGCATAGCATGCCTTATAAATTCTGTATTTTATGATAAGATGTATTGTTAAAGTTAAAAATTAAAAAGATATGTAACAATATAAGAATAACTCTATCTTGTAATTAAGTCATCAGATTTCTAAATGTCTACTTTGATTCATCAGATGTAAAATAAAAAAGAATAAAAAGAAAAAGGAAAAAGAAAGTCTTGCTATTAAATATAACATAAAATAATAAGTTAAATACAAATTTTGTAGTAGAAATTATAAAAGCAGTTTAATTAAATGTTTTTTTAATTTAATCTTACCCTACAAAATCTATGAATTAATTTTTGCTATTACATCTCCTTATGAATGAAAGGAACTAAAATTCAGAAGTATTTTGATGTATGATTATGTATAGCATATCAGTTAGAAATTGCAATAAGTTCTAAGAAAGGAACTTAGAAAATAGTGCCTTTAGTTTTTACATTGTTCAATCATGAAAAATCTGGAGGAGGCCATTCCAGACCTGCAATGATGACTCCATGATGCCATCAGGATTCTGGACTTCTTTTTTCCACCTTCAGCATCTGTTTTTTCTTCATAGTTAAATTTACTGAATTTTGTTCCTTAAGGAAGAGAGAAAAGGTCAAAACACAAATGCTGTTATTTCACTTCTTCATTTTAAGAAGCTTTCTCAGAAACCTCAGGCAAAAATTTGCCCTAAAATCTTGTTCATTTCTGATTTTGTTTATTTGTGTCTTTTCTCTTTTTTCCTAGCCAGAGATTTGTCAATTTTATTGGTCTTTTCAAAGAATCAGCTCTTCACTGCATTAATTTTTCTATTGTCTTTTTGTACTCAATTTAATTTAATTCTCTAATTTTATTTCCTTTCTTCTGCTGACTTTGGGCTTGATTTGTTTTTTTCAAGTTCTTTTCTAGTTCATAAAGATGTAATATTAGGTGTTTTTTTTTTACCTTTTTTGTTTGTTTCTTGAGATAGACTTGTAATGATATGAACTTTCCTCTTATTACCACTTTTTCTGTATCACAGAAGTTTTGATATGTTGATTTTCATTCTTATTTGCTTCTATGTATCTTTTGATCTCTCCTTTCATTTTGACCCATTCTTTAGTAGCATGAAGTTGATCTGATATGGGTCCTAATATAACTTTTTGCATTCACACTTTGCTATCATCAATGATATCAGGATACTTGTAATAAAGAAAAAAATAAGAATATGTTTTTCAGGTAACCGGAAATCTCATTTCTAGTTAGTAAGAGGAAGAACTATGATTTGAAGCTAGATTTGTCTAATTCTCAACCTGGGGATCCTAATCTGTTTTATAAAACATTTTATTTTCCTGGTATACATCATTATTTTAACACTTCGACATAATATAGTTGAATTCTATATTAAAATTAATTCTATATTAAAACTTTGATTATATAAATTTGAAAAGTATGGCACATTTATTAAATTAATAGATGGAAGGATTTTGAAAGACTATATAAATGTGTTAGCATGCAATGCATGCTTGAATATTTAAATTTTTTATTTTATTTTTATATTATTTCATAATTAGAACCCATAAATTATTTCCATTTTGTAAGATTAACCCTTCTTGAGTAAATTGAAATTCAAATATCAAATGACCATTTTGAAACTTCAAGGGTAGGAGAAATGTACTCTGTGGCTACTACCTTCAGGTGTTGAATAGAGTTCAAGGCTAACATGCCAATTTTGATTTATTATAATCTCCATTCTTCCATTTTTGTAGAGCCTAAAAGCCTATCTCTGCAGAATTGCACAGGGTGCAATTGTAAATGCTCAGATTGCTTCTGATTTCAGCTTCTGATTCTTTGCTTTACAAGTTCATACTTGACAAAGCCTTTTACTCAACTACAAAATAATGATAGAAATGAAATAAGCGTATGATTGTATGGATTTTTGTTTTTAGTCCATGTTGAAAAGTTAACAGGTTCAGATGACATATTGATTAGTAGACTGAGTAGCAGTTAGAGGTCACTTGGAAGTGAGTTGATAACCAACAAAATACAAAGATAACTACATTAAAAAGAAAATCACTTGTCAAGAACATTACAGTGTAGAAAATCAACATAAGCAGTGTTATTCCTTTAAAGATATTACAAAACTATTGTACCAATATTAAAACTTATTTAGATAAAAATATTAAGAATTATCATATATTTTGTTAATTTATTTATATCACAGATACTAGCTGAGTATGTACATATTTTATACTAGGCGATAGTCTTTTAACCTGATAAAAACTGTTTTTATCTCAGAAATAGCCTATGAAATTAGGTGCAAGGGATTTGCAGGCAAGAACTGTCTACTATGTTTATAACATGTAGTTTAGTGGCCCATGTGAAATAGGTATACAGTATATATGGATAAATTATTAAATAAAATGTTTTAAAATTTATTAGACTATTTAAAAACCCAGTTTTATTTATGATTCTTAAAAGAATTACAGGATAGCCTAGTTGTTATTTGTTGTTTAGTAAGATTTAAGATGTTCTGAGTTCTCTGATGTTTAATGATGTTTGACTATAACCCACAAATGTTTATGCACATATCTGCAAATCCTTTATTCAATTCTGGGAGACCGGTTAACTTACTGAGAAGGATTTTACTTTGTGTTTTATTGCATTCTGGTGCTGCTTAAGGACAGCATTGTTTAAATCTTTTCTAATTGTTTCAAAAGTTGTAGATCAGGCAATTAGAAGTAAAACAGCTGTGTATCTGTTGCCTACAATACTGGAAAGATTCGTTTTCTTTCTCTATTGCCTGTCATATCAAATAAAGAGGCTGAGAGTTTATCTGTGATAAACGCACTCTATTTAATGCACTGGGACAGTCCCTTAATTTGAGCACCTAGCACATTGTCAGCCTAAATCTCCTTCTGATTTAATTAGCAAAAGCTCCATGTTAATCACTTTACAATTAAACTTTTTGAGTTTCATATTGAAAAAATATATAATCCTTTCACAAAACAACAAAAAAATTAGAATGAGCTCAGTAATAAAAGTAATTTGCATTTTTATAACAAATGTGTTAAACAGCTGATGAATTATTCAACTCTTGGTGTTGGTTCTACAGACTTAATGAGCCTCTCTAATTTGACTTCCATAAAAATTATAAATTTTATTCCATGTTTGTGAATTGAAAAGTGTTCATTAGCAAAATGCATTCATCAATGTATTATATATCGTTAATAAGAAATTTTTTTTTAATTTGGCAGGAAATTTTGTTCTAGTATTACAAGCAGAACTCCTTTCACTAATAAAAAGTTTAATAACTTATTCTTTTTACTGCCATATAATCAGCAAAATATAACTAGAAATCTACTCATTTTCATTATAAAGATGGCATTTTTTTTCCTGGATGTTATGTGTTGAAAAGTCACATAGAATCTAATTATATATCTATTTCTCAAATCCTTGAGGCCATTTTAGTTCATCTCAATCTCGAGTGGCATAGTTCAAAGTTCTAGCAAGTTAGAATTCTGTATATACAAAGCCTGACATAATATTTCTTCAAAAGGAAATAAAGTATTTCTTAATCTTTGTGAATATATGCTTTCACTGACAAAATAACAGTTCATTTAATGATGAAGAAAGTGTCATCATTAAAATAAAGAAACGAAAAAATACTAACAATCCTAGTTTGTGCAGTTTTTAAAAACTACATTTAATTACAACAGAATCTCCAATAATTTAAAAATAACAGGAATATAAATATATTTGCTAACCTGTATTGAGCATTTGCTATGTACCTGGCTGTATCTTAAGTACTTCCACACATTTCTTATTTGATTCTCATAACAAACAACATTAGCAGTTAGATGTTATTGTACTGTTTCATTAGGAGGAAACAGGCTCAAAAAGTTGAGTTCATTTCCCTGTTAAGGAAGCAGTTCACTGTTGGAGCAGGTATTCGAGCCCTGTTCAGGCTGATTCCGTAGCTATTGAGCAGTACTGCTCTCTCTGACTGTACTAGACATGCTTCCTACTGAGCCATTATTCTCTTCGATATGGTTTTATTGGGAGAATATATAAGCTTTGTGCTCTTCTACAATATAATGTTAATGAAATGGTTCATAAAAGAATTAAGCAAGTTCTGATTTCTTCTAACTGAAACAATGTAGTTAGTCACGTAACAGATCATCTAATTATAGCTTATTTGTACATAATAATAACTATTTTAATGAATCTTTTCCAAGTGTGTCTTAAGCAGGCAATTCTCACATTTTTTTAAAAGAAATATTTTGGCTCACTGTAATTCCTAGATATTCTCCTTCTAAAGGACTGAGTCTAGAGATGGATGGAAGTGAAACTTATTAAAACCATGGGATGTAGATGTGTCTCACATTTTACTGTAAAATTTAGGTTTAGCATTTTCTAAAATGAATTATACTAATAAAAATCTCTTCTCCTTTCATCATTTTGCTGTTTCATGTAAAATAAAAATAAATAATTCTTAAGAATGTATCTCAAGTCCTTGCACGTAATAGGAGCTCAATAAATATTGGTTTTCTCCTGCCCTTACTTGATGCATCATAAATGATATCCAGGGGCAATGCATATAGTGAGCACAATGGTTCTTTATTAAATTTGTGACTATCATTCATTGCATTGGTCTAGAAAAAGATGCGTGTGATTCCAACATGTTTTTATTTTATCTAGGCTGGTGATTTTAAAGTTTTATTTATTTATTTTCTCTTATGTTTGTTTTAACCTATGTGAAGCGTTATCTTGTAAGTTAGTAAACGAGGCTAAGTATTTCTTCAATCATGAGAAAATAAAAGCGAGTGTATAAAACTAGACCAGATACTCCAAGTGTATTTATATTTGGGACAGTGTTCAAGAAGAGAGGACGTCTCACAAGACTAACCACATTCAGCCATTTTTCATATTTTACTACAGTTGGCAATGGGCAATAATTACATGAAGGAGAATGTTAATAGGGTGGTTCGTGGCTTCTTCTGCGGCCAACTCTTACTTATGCTCTACCTTGTTTTCTTGCCTTCCTCAGAGTTTTTCTAATGACCCATATATAATCATTCTGGAACACACACACATACAGACAGCAACCTAGGGCTATTTTAACTCATATCAGGGTTAAAAACAAGCCAACAAACATGATTTCTTAGCCAGTTGCCAGAAAATAGCTTACACTCCTTCCCTTTATCCTCTACTCTGCCAAGAGGTTCTTTTCATTTTACACAGGAATCTATTTTCAGAGAGGCATAATAGCATATTTGTTAAGAGCAGGAACACTGGATTATATAGCTGGATTTCGTAAGGAATCTGTCAGGTAATATACTCTCATTTGTTGCTATAAAATATGTTATTTTAACTTTTAATGCTCCACATAACCAAGGAGCATATTATTTGGCACCCTATGCCCAATACAGCCAAACTGTAATTCTAGATTTTATTTCCCCACTAAGGAAAAAGCAAATATTCATCTTTCTCATCTTTAGACTTATTTAGAAAGAAAATAAAGTGTGTTGTAATTTTAGGCAGAGTGACCAGGAATGGCCAATGTGTGCCCTAATTTTAAATTATTTTTCATGCACATATACATACATTATATATATATATATATATATATATATATATATATATATATATAGAGAGAGAGGAGAGAGAGAGAGAGAGAGAGAGAGAGAGAAAGAGACACAGAGAGACAGAGTAGGACAGAGAGACAGGAGAGACAGAAACAGAGACAGAGAGACAGAGAGAGAGAGCGAGAGCACACCTGTTATGTACTAGACTCTAAAAGATTGGAGATAAGTCAGTGAGCAAAATAAAGTTCTACCATCTGGAGACCAAATTCTGAACTTGTCTGGAGAGATCAAATGAAACCTGTCAGCTTTTTAAAAATCTATCCCATCCTCACCAATAAACCTCATAACCCCTGTAGTCTTATCTCTAACCTTACCTCCAGCCCACCTCCTCCCAGCTCAGTCACTTAGTGCCCTAAATTCTGGCATGACATCCAATTTTCTTCCAGTATTTGGTATGTTAAAAAGTTGTTCTTTGTATTTAACTAACAACTCTTGTGCTGAACTTGACAACCATTATTTTTCTTCTCACCAGAGAAGAAAACAGCTGGACACTTTCCATTCTGTAATTATACAGCTGATCTATTGCTCCCTGAGTGGTTAAGTATAGATAAATGACTTGACATCTCATGATCAGAGTCCTTAGTAATGTTTTGTTGCAGTAATGGCTTTTTCACAGTTGTCACAGTTGTTTTGATCTCCTAAGAGTAGTTACTAAGTTCAAATTATCCTCATATTAATAATTAACATGTGGTTTTATGTGTTGGGGGTGGGGCTGGGTGGGGAGCCCGGCTCTTTGATGACAAGCCTGTAGTGATAGAGATATCCATAGCACCTGCCCTATTGTCTGTATATATTGTTGCTTAATACATTTTTGCAAATTTGTATGGCCTGCCATAGGCAAACTGCAAAAGTGGAAATTTTAGGTCTCGACTTGGAAAGGGGCTAGAAGAGTCCATTTAGGAGTCATTTATTTAAGCCTCTGTTTTTGTTATAGGTGTAGCCGTAAGTCCAGAAATACATCGGTGATTGTAGGTGATCCTTTCCCTTGTGAAATTCACAATTTATTTTAACCAGAGGATATGAAAACACACACATGCAATATACACGCACATTCTACTTCAACAACAAAATCAACACAATAGTCGTACAACAGAAAACTGCGTGAAATAGATATAAAGAATGCTACCTATGATTTCGCATGGTGTTTATTTAAGAAACATGTGAAGAACATGTCACTGCTGAGTAGCTCACCATCTCCAATGCTTAGCTTAGTCAAAGCCAAGTTCATATGTCTCCTCTACTAAATACACTTATCTCTATAATTCTTGAGTTTTCCTCATTGCTTCTAGTTAAACAGATATTTTTATTTCTTGCTAAATTTTTGTGTAATAAGAATACAAAAAGTCGTTTTCTTTTGGAAAGATTTTGTTTTCCTCTTGTGTAAAAGGATACAGGGTTTTGCAGTGGTTTGCTATTACCATTGTGGTCATCAGCAGAACTGAAAATACAGAAGAATTAATGAAATTAGGCCAAACTTATTTCTACTGTGTATCAATAAAGACTAATTTTTCTCAAGGTCATGTCCAGTAAGAGGTAGAACCTAGATGTGAAGGATGATTCCTGTTTCTTTGATCAATATCTACATAGACTACTTAGATACTCTCTTTATATGGTATGAATGCTAAAAATTTACAAGGACAGCATAAACATGAGTGTATTTAATGAAAAATAGGAAAAACAGACTTTCACTTCCTTATATTATATTCAGTGTTTATTTAATTGACTTGCATACCTCAAAACACAGTAAGAAGACCTCAGTGTTGGTGTTTCTAGAGGAAAAGTTCTGCCCCTCACATTCAGTGAAACCATATTTGACAGGGCTTGTCCAGGAGCCATCAGCCAGAATCCAGGACTGAGGCTTGTTTGTAAATCAATAGCCAGTGTCAGGTTGAAATTGAATTTTATTGCTCTTAGTTTCTTGAGTCATCATTTTATGTCTGACTGCATTGCTTAAACCAACAGAAAAAAATTTTCCAGTTTAGTTTTTTTTTTTCACTCTCATCTCTGTACTTTATAAGCTGTTTTACTTAATATACTCCTTTTAAAAGCAATGGTATATCTTCTTCTCTTTTTTAATTGAGAATATTCAAGTACTTCTGGACTCTGCTAAAAAAAAGAATCATTTTGGATTCCTTAGGAATCCTTTTAAGGCTATTGAACATAGCAGTGAAATACAAGTAAGGGGAGAACAAAATTATAAATGTGACTCAATTGGGTCTTTCTTAAAGAGCTGCTCACAGTCAGACCTATTTTGTTCAAGGTTTTGTTATATTCTCACAAGAGATCGAATCATTGTAATATGACTTCAGAATACTATTTCTAACACTAAATCTTAGATGGTTAATGAAGACAAAATGAGTCAATTTATAATTAACCATGCTCAGTGGAAAATGAACCTCAGGAAACTTCAAAATATATTTTTTATTGACCTATACCCTTTACTATTCATTCTAAACTTCCTTCCACAAATTTCTACTCTGCCCAATAAATTTAACTGTTATCATCCCTCTTTGTCTTTATCAAATAACTTTTGTAGAAATGCAAAGGAATGACTAAAACCCACAGAATTAATATCAAAAAGGAAGCAACATTTTTACTGGTAGTTCTCTGCACTTTCTATCGAAATAGAAAGATAAGTCAGCAGAACCTTATATGTTCAATCAGAGGCTCTAGAAATGATAGACCTAAACTTTGTCATTCCAATTTCAATAATTTTATAACACATTATTCTTTCATTTCTCTTACCCGCTTTTGAAGCCATAATGCTTATTTTGTTTTGTTTTGTTTTTCAGAATGGTCTTATTTATGAAATTCACATAGATTTTTGCTTTTACCTAAAACATCTCAGGAGCTTCATTTTATAAGAAAATTCTAAGAAAAACATATTTTCTTCTCAGCCATAGCTACAAAAATCTTTTAAAGATGCATTCAGACCACCCCAATGAGCTTATTATCTTATTTTTAATAACTTGAATTTTGAAGAAGAAATAACTGTTAAAAAGTCACGAATTTTTATGAAATAAATCTTGATCTGTTTTCATGCTTAATAAAAGAATAGTGACCTTATTCGTGATAATTATGACTCAGTAGTCCATTTTAAATTAGAAAACTATTAATGGACCAAGCATGATACCATTAGTGTTCAAATTCAAATGTGTGGAAGTTACAGGGAATAATTAATTCTCACTGGGGAACCCAGTCCTGTATTGCCTCTATAGGAGGATTCAATTGAAAGTATTCTTTAGGGACCTATAATTTTTGTATTTCTTTTCTAGAATGTTATTAATACAAGGCAGATTTTTTCTGCTCAGTTTTAATTTATAGCCAAATTGTATTCGTTGGGTTTGACCTATTAAGAGCTTCTACTCTTAGGTAGGTAGTGCAAATGAGAAATAAGCACATAGCTTTACTGACTGTCCCAAATAATCCTGTAAAAAATAAGTTAGGAGAATTTTCTTAAGTCATATGTCAAAACAATTTGAATTATGACTGTTTTCCTTGCAGGGAGTTAGCTAAATGGGCACAAATATACAAACTCTTATCCTTGCATTTTTATCTTATAATTCAATTAGAATAAATGTGGTCCTATCTAGGTTTTCTTCTCAGGTTCCAATGCATTCTTTCATGAACCTGTCTTTGATAGTATACATAAACTCCTTCCCTTTAAAAGGACCAGAGAAACTTGGAGCAGGATGTGGATGGGGGAGGTATGTTAACTTGGAATTGTACAAGGGATACTCAGGTGACAATCATCCAAGTATCCCATTTCACTTTCCTAGAGTAAGGGGGAGGGGAGAGAGAGGAGAGAGAGAGAGAGGGAGGGAGAGAGAGATCATCCAGATTGAGGGGTTCCTTCCTTCTCTCCTGATTCTGAAACTTTGTAGTCAGCCTATTCCTTGAGTATTCCCATCTATAATTCCTGGCCGTGGGGGTGAAACGAGTTATGATAGACAACAGTATGAAGGTTATAGAGAAATATTTAGAAAGTTTTAAAAACTAAAAGCAGCCTATGATAAATGTAACTATTTTTTGAGTAACTAGTAGGTACCTGTCCTCATAATATTGGAGACGTAGATATGAATGAGACAGTCTCTGCCTTCAAGAAATTCTCAGCCTAGTCAGCTTTGCTGTTACTGTTGAGTAAGTGAATAGATGTGACCAATACAAAAAAAGCTATGGGAGTAGAGGGGAGTAAACAGCACATATCGTATAGTATGTAAGTATCAGAAGAGATTTTACAAGAAGTCCCATAAATTCTGAGCATCATATGTTCACCTGAATTTTCTTTTTAGGAAACAGGGAGATGTCACCCAGTATAGATATCCAGAGAGTTGAGTCCAAGGTGACTCAGCATTTATCTCTTAATTTTCTGAGCCACCAGAAGGTGAGGCATTCATGGAGTAAATGCCTCCTGTTTGTCAGTGAATTAGAAATCTCACCACAAGCAAAGGCAGAATTTCCCTGAAGCCGAGATTGACAGTAATGCATGATCTGAGTTGTAACTTGTGACTTTATTGAACTGGTTCTTTGAGAATGTCAAGAGAATTGAATTTTTTTTTTTTTTAATTAAAAGAGTATTTGAAGGAAAAGACGATAACAAAAGAAAAAAAATAAAAGCTTTGGAAGAAGCTTTCTAGTCTGTCAATAATGACCTTGGATAAAGATACTTAAGTTGCCAAGGAAATATCCCAGCCTGTTACCTATCTCCAAGTCCCAGGTTCAGGCTCACTTAAACACAAACAAACAAACAAACAAATAAATTTTTTTCCAAGAAAGAAATTATATTTTAAAATAAGGACACTAATAGTAATACTCGTGTTAATAATAGCTCCTTTGTGTCAAGCGGTTATGGGATTCTAAATGGTCATTAATAAAAATTTATGTTATTTTTCTCATTTTAGCCTCATAATGCTGTGATGAAGCTTCTATTGTAGATGAAAAACTGAGATCTAGAGGGAATAAGTGATTTTTCCAAAGTCAACAACTAATAAAATGATGATCATGACCTCATATTTATGTTTTTTTGTTTGTTTGTTTGGTTTTTTACCTCCAAATTCTTATAACTATATTTCCTAGCTACTCTGGGTCTCAGCTGCAGTTGAAATAGCAAACGTCCCTGCTGCCTTTCTTGCTGGTGGGGTATATTTCTGGACCAGCTCAGACTTCAGTTGTTAATTTAGCTATTTGTCCATCTTATCTTCTCTCCCACTTCATGTAAATAAACTTCTGCCCCCACAAATTTCAGAGCTCATAATGTCCTAAAGTTTGATATTCTGGTTAGGGTTTCAATACGTGGAATATTTTAGTTTGGTTTATGTGCATTTAAAATTGTTCTTTTTTCTCCCTTGATTCTTAAAATTAAAACATCTTCCTGGTATGCATACTTGGCGCTCGATTTTTCAAGAAATGTGAATGTTTTATAAAATATTGCTATAGTAGAATCATCTACTCTCTCCTCAAAATTACCTAAAAGTGCATAACTGTAGGAGAATATGAGACTTTTATTATCTTTGCCTTGTCATTCTTAACGTGGTAATAGAGTTACTGTGTATACAAACATCTGTATGTGTCTTCATCAGATGATAATGTTTTATTGAATATCATCAATTACTAAAGGCATAATCAATAATTTTAATTAACTTTATATTAATGATTGCTATCACCTATACTTCATGACAGAGATAAATTTGAGGATTAATAATTTTTCACAAATTTATCTAAATAGATCCTTTTCTTCTTTGTAAAGTACCATTTCAAAAGTATCCACAGTGTCATTAAAATTATGTGTCAGCTTGTTGCTAAAAATAGGTATCATATGTTTATGGTAGAGAACTCAGAATAAAAAATACATTAAAACATACCAATGCTTTCTAAAATCAATCCCAAAATATATGCTTTTTTTCTCCCATGAATGTTTTAGATACTATTTTGCCCTATTTTTAGCATGAATTTTATATGGAAAAGGATTTCCGGTAACATTTCTTCTTTGGCTTGTGTACAGATTTGAAATACAAAAATTAATAGTCACTATTTTTGAACAATTATAATATGTCTTCTAACAAATATATTTGCATATCTTTAATTCAAAATAGGCATCATTGCCCTATTTTCATGTGGGGGAAGCAAAATGGAGAAGAGATAAATACTTGACTAAGATTATACATCAAGAGAAGGGCAGAATCTGCTTCAGACCCAGGTCGGCCCAAGTACAAAGCTCAAATTTTTTCATATCCACTACTCTGCCTTTCTGGTTTCAATATATTGGTAGTTTTGGATATCAGTTGGTGTAATTGCCTTCTCTAATTTCTGGAGTCCAGATATCTTAGTCACAGTTGCTGTTCTGCATTTTTTTAGACAGATAAATAGAAATAAACTGTGGAAGTAGGAAATTGCAGTACGAATAAATTTAACAGGGTTGACTTCACTCAAATTCTGACTTTGTCTTTGAACTTGCTCCACGAAGCTGAATGAGATATGGAAACTCTGAATCCCATGGCATGGCTTCAGCTTGAGATCAAGTGAATGACCTTGAGCAAGTCATGTCACTTCCCAGAAGTTTCATTTTGCCATCTGAAAAATTGTGATAATAATGAATAATATCTGAATGTCATTCTGTGAAGCTGAATGCAATCACATTCACAAAATAGGCTGCACTTTGGAAGAGACAGTTGTGGCTTTCGGTAAAATAAAAGACAATAACAACTTTTAAAATATTTATTTCTAAGTTATTCATTAAAAATCTGAACAATTATTTCTCAGGACGTATTATTTTTTAACAAAAAATAAATGCCTACCACTTTTAATTACAGTCCTTTTCAGCCAATGATGACTATTCCGTAATATACTTTTTACATCTTGTGAAGATTAACAGCGAGCCATTGGGGAGAATGAACTGGAATGAGGATACCGACTTGAAATGGAAAAACCCACCAGGGCACATGCTGTGCATGGTTTCCTTTCAGCTATCAGAACTTTTCACTGTGAATTTTATTGTTTTTACCAGAAGCAAACAGTAACTACCTTTAATTGGGACACCGTGTTGGCATCTTCAGATCTACTCTAACAACAGGCATTTCTAATATGCCATGCCATATGTCTCTTGGTGTTTCAATCATTTCTACTCTTTTCATGAATCTTGTTAATTAGAATTTGTGAAACATTTTACATGTGATTTGAGATTTTGATTCTTAACATCCTTCTAGCAAGAATACTCTCAGCTTTACAACATTTTAAAATGCAACTGTTCATTTAAGAGACAGAACCAAAATGATATGAGCAAAATCATGTGACATACTAATAAAAAGAAGCTGTGTATTTTATATTTCTCTAGGTTTGTATTTTCCTCAGTTCTCATTATCTTAATAGGGCTGTCAACATTATAAATGACTTGATGTATATCTGGAAGACTTACTCCAGACTTACTTAGTGCCCCTGACATGGTCTTCTGAGTGCTAAACCCTGACAGGACACGCATCTGCAGCACAGCCAGTGTAATCAAACTGAAGCAATAAGAGTGTATTGGAAGAAAACCTTTGTCCAAGTGTCACTCTCTGAACTGAAAGAGGTACAATGGAAATAACCTTATAAATATGCTGACAGTAAAGGTTTTACCTAATCTGAGGAGAGGTAGTAAAATATTGCTTTTAAAAGTCAGAGCCATATAATAACAGGGATAGGAAAAGAGAACTAAATTTATACAGAAAAGAGGTCAGTCTTTCAATAGAAAAAATGCTTTGTACCTTTAAGAATAGAATCCATTACATCTATCACGGATGCAAACAAGTCAAACAATACCCATTCTGTAGTTACCTGCTGTCTCAAATGGACTTTTAAAGTTTTCCTATAAGATTTGAACAATTTTGAATATGAAACTGCCTTTAGAAGCGGTTTTTTCTTAGTTTCAAATTTTAATGGAAGAGGTAGTGGGATATATGGGGAATCCTACTCAGAAAGCTTAGCCTGTTCAGACATTTAAATGATTGCTCCCATTCAGCCTCAGGGGGCTGGTAGCATTGCTCCCTCAGTAGGACTCTCAGCTTCTCCCATGGGTCCCATCTGCATTAGACAGCACTGTTAGATGAATCTATTTAAAACTTGCCTCTCTCTCAATTGCTTTCTAAATAAGTGCAATTAAGGTCTTCTATTATCTGAGTCTCAAATTAATTTACAGCCTTAGTTCACTATTCCCTCATTCTTACTGCGTCCTTGTTTGCTTTCTCACTCTCATTCTTTTTCTTTCACTGTACGCTGTATCTGCCGTGCTTTACCTTCATTGTCCCTCCTCCATTTCTGCATGTCCAAGTCTTTATGTGAGATCTACCTTCCTCAAAATGCTTAGACTGATCACTGTTGGCCCTAGAGTGAAAATCACATGCTCTGTTCAGATAATGCTGTATCCCAATCTTTCAGACAGCATTTTATCATTCTCTACCTTACATTATAACTGACTTGCATTATAAATGTAATTTACAATTACATGTTTTGGGCATTGCGTACCATTATTTCTATTATCTTTAGCTAAGTAACAAACTTCCACAATAATAATTTATTACTACTTCTCATGATTTTGGGGGCAGATGAGTAGTTCTTCCTTAGAGTCTTTCATGAGGTTGCTGTCAGATATTAACTTTCCAAGATAGCTTACCCACACAGCTGCTGGTTGATGCTAGCTGTGGGCTGGGAACTCAATTGAGCGTATCATCTGCAAAGCCACAACAGGCTTTTCTTTTAGGGTGACCAATTTGACCTGGTTTGTCCAGAGTATTCTTTATTTTAGCATTGAAATTCCCATGTCCTGGGTCCCCACAGTGTTGGGCAAAGCAAGATATTTAGTCACCCACACAGCCTAGGCCTCTCACAACTTAGAGGCTGGTTTCTCTAGGGGCAACATTGAAAGTATGATGTTCCAAGAGTTCCTTGCAGAAACTTCAGGCTTTTTGTCAACTAACTTCAGATATCACAAACCATGGCTTCTGCTGAATTTTATTAGCCAAGCAAGTCACTAAGGCCAGCCCCAGTTTAAGAGATGAAGAATTAAATCCCATGTTGAGGGAGTGGCAAAGTTACATTGCAGAAGAGAAATTGAGATGGTGGATATTGTTGTGGCAATATAATCTGCCAAACAATACATTACCTAAACTTTCACAGGGCAGTATTCAGTTCACTTTATGTTGCCCTCTATTTCGCTCTTCCAGGGTACTTCACATTTGGTAGGCAGTTGATAAATTCTTAAAAATAAAAACAAGGAGAAATATCTTTATCTTAAATTCATTATTAATTCCTACTTGGATAAAAAAATTACATTCAATTTTGGTTAGGTTTTTCCTGCTTTATGTGGTCGAAAGTGACAAATTTGGATCAGGAATAAGAGAAGCCAAAAAGCAAATGTACTAGAGAAAAATTCTTGCTTCTTATGCCAAGATCAATGTCAAGAGTCTGTTAATGATTTCAAACCTTGGGCAATGTTTTGATAGAGCCCCGGGTAGTGTTTAGGAAGGCAGTAACTCATAACACTGTTGAGAAACTCATATATTATTTTATGCATCTTCAACTATAGGAGGGAAAAATAATTAAACTGCTTTAGCATTTACATTTAGCATTTACATTTACACTTTTGGTGCCCTTGAAGGAAAAGATATTCTCAAGTTATGCAGGAACCCAAACATATCACGGTAAGACATGTTATCCCTGTAAATGAATAGCTGTTTCTATAACTTGTCCTGTATTAGATCTCATTTGTTTCTCCCCGAATAAAATGCAGTAAGTCCCAGGATCTATTCTATAAACAGCATTATATTTACTTGTCAATGATTTACAATTATATCAAGTGTTAACTTCTCCTAAGTAAAGGAGCTGTACCTATACATTGACCTTGATAAATTAACACAGAAATTTGGCATTGTCTGTAGAGGTTTTAAATATTCTTATAGATCCATAAAAAATTAGTTTTGGGATGGGGAATAATGTGCTTCTCAAATTCTAGCAAAGAGGCAGTTTAATCTTTGTCAATATATAGGCTCAATTCTATTAGATTCCCAAAAAGAGGGCAGTCACAGTTTGTAGGCAGCTCTGATGGATTTTATTACATGGGCCGAAGCGCAGAAGTTCAGCTCTGTTGAAATAGAGTGCATTTTACAGATCCGGATGCCCTCTAATTGCTTCAAAATGTCAGGTGCTCCAAGCAAGAGCGAAGAAGCACTGGCAGTGGAGAACTAATTGGCACTGGGACATGAAGCTTTTCTAGGTCACTGATTTACATGAGACTCAGGTCAGTAGTGACTCAAACTCATTTTTTTCGATGGCAAGTCCTTTATGGGAAATCAGCCCTGGATGCAGTTCTCTCTGATAGATGGTGTGTGCACCTCAAAACCTCAAAAGTACAACTGTAAACTTTGCTGATATTGGGGTTATTTATGTTGTAAATGTTTGACTTCAGTACTAAAAGATTGCATTTTAGAAAACAAATCTATGCTTCACAAAAGACAGTTAGGAAGGCAAGACCGTGGCTATTTTTTAGACAGGTGAGGACAGCATCAAAACATTGCGGACTTCTGCAGAGAGAAAGCAAGACTGTAAAACAGATTATCGCTTTGTTTATTTTAATCAAGTGATGGCAAGTGAGTTTGACACTGGAATCTAAAAGAGCTAATATTTGTTGCCTTTGTTTTCAAGACACTCCTAACCAACATAGGACAAGGCCTCGTGTCGGTGCCCTGTTCCTGACATACTTTCAGCTCCAGAGACATGGGGTAAATTTAATAATTTTGATTGTTAAAATTTAGAGAATTTTTTAGCAAGATACTTGCCTCGGTTTTCCTAAGACCGGAGACTCCATGTGCATGTTGGAGCTTAGCTGTATCTGTGTCCTGAAGAATTTTCAAACTACAGTAGTTGACCCTTACAAGATACCTGGAAATATCTCCATATTTGTCTAATTTTGCTCTATATGCCACAACAAACAGAAATATAATCCCAAGGCATCATCTTTATATTTCTTGATGCATCAGTTTAATAACTGAATATCTAACCTCTACTTTACTTTTCTTCTATATATCAAACAATACATTACTTCTATAATTATTTCTTATTTTCCTACAAATAACCACATATAAAGCAAAATAAGTTCTATAGTTAAATTTCAAATTTTGTGGGTGTCTTAAGAGAGAAAATGATTAAGTTGTCTGGGAGATAATGTAAGATTCATGGAGAGGGTTGCATTTGAGCTGACCTATGAGAAATTAATAGGGTTTTTATACCTATAAATAGGATCCAGGGGTGATATTTCTCGTTTAAGGAACAGTAGTACTATAGTCAAAGATGACAGAATATAGTAAATATATTTAGGCAAATATGTTTATTATTGGAAGCAAAAAGTTTATTAACAAGTTGATTAGATATTAGCTAAAGTATCCTGGTGCCTTATTATAGAGCACCTAAAATGACGTTAAGAAAATTCAGTCAGGAAGCAATAGAAGGTGGAAGTTAGCAACGGACTCAGTTTCTGTTTGTATTAATCAAAAAAGAAAGTTTTGAGAATAATCTCTGTTCCTCAAAGACTAAAATTCGAGGCTCAGGAATCATCAAGAACTAGGTGATGTCTAGGGATTAGAAAGTAGGAACCCAAATTTCAGAAACTATAATATCAGGAATGATCTTCTATTGGTACAAATTACTATAAGATATTCTTGCTCAGAAAAAAATAGAACTGCACCAATTTTTAATCTCTATTTTGGGTAGATGGAGTGAAGGGGGTCAAATATAGGGGATAGGGGGAGGGTGAAGTGGGTAAAGGAGATCAAATATATGGTAGCTGAAGGAAACTGGACTTTGAGTGGTAAACACACAACACAATATATAGATGTCAAGTTATAATATATATCTGAAAATTATATAAATGTATTAACCAATGTTACTCCAATAAACTTAATTTTTAAAAAGTAAAAAAAAAAAGAGAGAGAAAAAATTGTAAATAACCTAAAGATCTGTGAATAAGAGATTGAGTAAATTATATTATGGAATAAAATAGCATCATTAAAAGTGAAAAGGAAACAACAACCCTGCCTTTTTCTTGCAATGTCCATTTGATTAAACTCTTGCCACTTTCTGCCATGCCCACCTTATATAGTATTACATTAGAGATAAGTTTAGACTATAGAAGATACTCGTTTATTCTCTTTAGTTACAGAACAAACACTTACCAAGCACCTGCTTTGTGAAATGTAGATCCAGAATTGTTAGACCAGGTCCTGGGAATGAAGAAAAGAAAGTGAGAACTTCTTCCTCCCAGAAGTAGTCTTGTAGAAGACAAGTAAACAAATGAGTGCCATTAGTAAAATATAAGCCATAGAAACATTTTTGCATAGGGTTTTTGTACACTAAGCAAATAAATAAAATAAGAACCTTATTTTGCCTGAAACTTTTATCTGTTGAAACTGCCTAAATATAGGAGTTTCCTAAAACTGAGGTGGGAAATGTGAGCAGTATAATAGATGGCTTCTCATAGAAGCAGCTTTATGATTTAAATTTTTGAGCAAAATATAGCATCAAATGAATGAAAAATGTTAAGTACATTGGTAACTTGAATGGATGTGAGCATGGGGAGAAACTAACATGCAAATATCTTTATCTCACTGTTCAGAGAAAACAAAAATTATGCTTTCATATTCTCCCTGAAAATAAGCTAATTATTTTCAGAGAAAAGGAGTATTATAAAGAAATATAACTCCAAGGTTGGCTATCCTGCCAACTTCAAATAGAGACTTGCAATAGTCAGAAATCAGTCTGCTTTTGTTTCTATTTGAAGCAAATTCCTAAGGTACATGGAAAGGCTGCAGCTGTTGATAGCGCAGTGAGTCTTTGCCTCCAGAGAAGCAATTCCAAAGATGGGCTTGTTGCCAATGCTGCAAGCCTGCTGACACCAGAAAGTCAGGGCAAATGAGGGTGGTTGTAGCAACTACAGTGAAATTTGAGGGTCTATTCAAATGGCCAAATAGTTGTTGTTTTTTGTTGTTATTTTCATTTTCCAAGCTATTCAGAACACTTTGGAATCTTTTTAAAGACACTAATCTAGGTGGATAACAGATGGCAAAGTTTCTTTGGTGTTGTACTAATTGGATTATTCACTCTGTGCTTAGCTGTCAAATGCTGGCCTTCCTTTTTAGCTAGAAAATGTTTTCTTCGCCAGCAAAGCAATGAGGCTATAAAGACAGTAGCCCCTTAGGTTTTGAGACACTTAGATTTAGAAAAAAATAGTAACACATGGATTCCAAAGGAAGACTGTTTTTCTACATTAGAACCAGGAAGGTGACCTAACATGCTACAGATTCTCAGATGTGGGGTGTATCATCAACCCAGTTCTTAGTGGATCCTAAGTGGATCCTCCCCACAGAATCACTTCCCAGAGGCCATCTGACCTCTCTTGATAGCTTAGTTCCAACTTATGTAGCATCCTTTCATCTTTGGGACACTTTAGTTGTCAGAACATCCTTTCTTACTTTGCCTGTATCCCTTGAGCCTACCATCCACAGTTCCACCAATTTTCTAATCATTTTTTTCTGCTTCAGACTCAGATATCTAATATTCAAGTTTAAATGTAGCAAGCATGAGCAATTAGCCTTCATCTGTCCAGGCTAAACAACTACTGATCCTTTGACCTCATTCTTATCTGTCTTCTTTTTGTTTGTTGTCTTTTTTACCTCCTCAGTGATTGTATTCTATGGTTTTTATAAGTTCCTCTAAAAATGTAGAATCATCTGAGCATCATTATAACTGAGATATACTGAGGTATTTGTCAATAATATTCTCTATGTTAAAGATACTATTAAACTTGAGAAGTACATAAAGAAACAAAAATTTTCTTTTTTTTTCAAATTCTTTAAATTATTTTTTAGCATTTTATTTTGTTTTATTATTAGTTTCAAGTTTACAGTATATCATTTTATATAGTTTATAAAATGATCCCCCTGATTGCTCTTTCTCTCCTCTGGCTCTACACCTAGACATTACATTACTGCTGACTGCATTCCCTATGCTGTGTTCCCTATCCTTGTGACCATCTATCAACTACTAATTTGTACTTCTTTAACCCTTTACCCTTTTCTTCCAGTCCCTCTACTCCTCTCCCTTCTGAGCATCACCAGATTGTCTTCTATAATAGTGAGTCTGTTTTCAATTAGTTTGTTCTTTTTGTTCCTTAGATTCCATATATAATTGAAATATGGGAAAATTTTTCATTTTTAATACTCATAAAGTTGTAATTTTTCATAAGTCAGATCCTTTGCTACTCATTTTTACACATAGGTATGGATTACATTTTGTCGTTGGAGAGAAACCCAAATTACAGTACTCTCTTGGTTTGTTAGTAAACTTATAAAAACACCAGCTGCATGGTGTCCCCCAAGAAAATATGTTGAAGTCCTAAGTCTTGGTACTTGTTGCTGTGACCTTATTTGCAAATAAGATCTTAATGCAAATTGAGATGAGGTCACACTGGAGTAAAGTGGGTCCTTAATGCAATGACTGGTATTTTTATAAGAAGAAGATAAGAGACACTAGTAAAGACACACAATGTTATGTGAAAACACACAAAGGGAAGATGGTCATGTGAAAAAAAGGCCAGAGATTGAAGTTAATGTATATGAGCACCAAGAAAAACAAAGATGGCTGGCAACCATCAGAAGCTATGAGAAAGAGGTGGTCCTTCCAACACCTTGATTTCCAATTTTTAGCTTCCAGAATTGTGTGGTAATCGATTACTGTTGTGCTAAGGCACCCAATTTGTGGTACTTTGTTACTGAAGCACTAGAAAACTAATATAAGGGATTGGAGCTTTACTGGCTAAGAAAGCCCCCCTGAAGTTTTCAGATTAGTGTTACACAGAGGACAGCTCAGGGCTCAGAGAGATTCCAGTTGTTTCACTGGGAAGATGTTTACTTTTCACCAAATTATCATGGTGAAAATTAGCTCTAAATATCAGTGCTCGAATCTATTACGTGAAGAAAATGTCTACTTTTTAGAATCAAGTGAGATCATATGTGTAAAAGGCCTAGTACTATGGCTGGTGCTGAGGAAATGTTCTATAAATGTAAGCATGAGAGCAAAGAGGGGTTTGTGCTAACAATATGCATTCACATTATGTAAAAAATAAGGTAGCATTTCTAGGTTCAGTGAGAAAATTAAGGTCCAGAAAGATGAAAAATCTTGTCTAAAGTTATATAATATTGTTGACAGGATTTTCCCTCCCATGACCTTCAACTCCTGATGTTACTCCATGGGAAAAGAGACTTCACAGATATAATTAAGTTTATTAATCAGTTGATTTAAAAGTGTGGAGATTATCCTGGATTATCTGGCTGAGCCTTTAAAAACAGAGCTCTATCCCAGGTGAAGGCAAAAAAAAGGATATCAGAGTGATTCGAAATATGGGAAATTGCTGACTTGAAATGAAGGGGTGCATGTATCAAAAAAAAAAAAAAAAATGAAGACCTTAGTTCTACACACTCCAGAAACTAAATTCTGCCAACCAGGAGAAAAAGGTAGGAAACAGATTGCTCCCTGACTACTCCAGAAAGGAACAAAAGCCTACTAATCCCTTTATTTATGTCTTGGGAGACCCTGGAAAGAAATTCTAGCTATTTGGTGATAAATTTCTTATCTATAGGATTGTAATAATAAATGGGTGTTGTTTTAAGCCACTAAATTGGTGGTAATTTGCTAAGCAGAAATAGAAAATGAATGCATATAGTTATGTAAAATTAGAGTAAAGATAATAACCCTGATTCCCTGTGTTAAAAAATAGACTGAGACCACTGCAGAGAGGAGTATGGAGGTTCCTCAGAAAGATTAAGAATAGAATTACCATATGACCATATCCAAAGATATATGCGCTCAGTGTTCATTGCAGCATTATTCATGGCGGCAAAGACATGGAGACAATCGAAATGCCCTTCCATAGATGATTGGATAAAGAAGATATCGTACATATATACAATGGAATTTTACTAAGCCATAAGAAAAGATGAAATACTGCCATTTGTGACAGCATGGACAGATCTTGAGATTATCATGCTAAGCAAAATAAGTCAGAAAAAAGTTGAGAACCATATGATTTCACCTACATGTGTGATATAAAACTAAAAGCAACAAACAAACAAGATAAGCAAACAGAGACTCATGGACACAGACGACAGTTTAGTGGTTACCAGAGGGAAAGAGGGGAGGAGGGGGAAGTAGATAAGGAGGGGGAAGTAGATAAGGGTAAAAGGTGATGGAAGGAAACTTAACTTTGGCTGGTGAACACGCAATATATATATGATGTATTATTGAACTGTACACTTGAAACTTATATAATTTTATAAACCAATGTCATCCCAATAAATTTAATTTTTAAAAATTATAAGATTTTATCTGAACAAAAATTGATTTAAATCAGGCAGCACCAAACCAGAAGTGGTTAGGAGCACTTCACAGATAGGAGCCAGGGGAAGGACTTACATAAAGAAAGTGTGGAAGCAAAGAAAGGAAATTATTTAGTTGGCTATAGCTTAAAACTTGGCCCTTGGTGACTGGTTGTCCTTAGTGTTTTGATTTTGTAACTTTGAGGCATTTATAGGCTTAGATTTCAGTTTGCTTATATAGACCTCCATGAGATTAAAGCTACATCAATCTAATAGTCTTGTTTTATTACTTTAATACCTGTATTGCTCTGTTTAGCAGCTTCCTCATTATATCCAATCATTTTGTTTTTATTTAAACAAACCTATTTATAAGAAATTCTAATGTGAGAAGTCATATATTATTTCACAAGGTAGCTAGCCAAATTGTTTTTAATTTTCTCCACCCAATAAATTTTATGGTACCATAAAAAACTATAATTTATGTTTTAGTTCATAGTATGAGGAAGAATTAAATGAGTTGTAGTACTGAGAGCAATTACCAGTGATAAAGATTCAGTAACTTCAAATCTCTTGAAATTCCCGTGACTTATCAAAATATGCCAGTTTTTGACCACAATAGACATAGATACTCACAAATGAACTCAGATAGATGTTCCTATACATACAAGAAAAAGAGATACAGAAACTATATATGGCACATGTGATTCTTTATATAGTTAAAAGTGGACCTAAATCTAAATACGTTGAAATGCTATGTGGACTTTTTCCTATTAGAAAATTCATATTTAGAATTCAGAAAGGAGATTTTGCCTCTCGTGCTACATTTCAGATTTTGAGTGTTGAATTTTGAGGGTGATAATTATTCACAGCTTTTATGTTCTCCTTAACCTAGAATCAATTTAAAAACGCAAGCAATAAATGAAAATATCAGCTTTGTTATTGAAAATACTGAACTAAAAAGGTGCAGTGGATATAGGGCCACACTTGAGCTCTTATAGTTCCTCAAGTGCCAAACTTGCCCACTGACATGAATGACTCTCTTTCAGATAAGTCATTCTTCCGTCCTTTCTGGGAGAAGTGAAGTGAGAAGAAGGGAAGGTGGAAATTTCCTATTATTTCACAGAGGATAAAACATGTTATTTTGTGGTAGAACAATTATCAAGGATAGAACAATCTAGAAGTTTTATTTTAAAATTCACAGCACAGGTAGAATGCCCAGGTGTCATAATATCCACACATTACTATGATTTCCAAATTTCTAAAGCAATATTTACTAATTGTCTATTTTTCTGCCACTTCTATATGGTCATGGCACATTCACTTCCAAATATTTTATGGAAGGTTGTATATTTGGTTCCAATGTGTGAGAAATAAGCTCTTTTAGGAAAATGCAAGGCGTGAGCTTTCCAATATACAATCCCAAGACAAAATAGATAGATTGACAAGCTTTCAGGAGATGTGGACTTCCCATCCTGCCTTTCCATCCAGCCCCCAATGTTTACTTCCAAAAGTTACTTCTGAGTGAACCGAAAAGTTTCAGTTTGACTTTCAGTTTTTAAAGAAAAGACAATTTTCTAAGAGGTTTAATTCATTAGCTTACATGTCAGAGGAATCTTAATCTAAGCCTTACAGATGTTAATGTTCTTTTGGACTATTTGAGTATCATCAAAGTGAGAGCCAGGAATATGTCACAGAAACTATAATGTGAATTCAGAAGAAAATTTATGCATCTGGAAATATGGGACGTGATTCTTCTCACAACCATACTGCTCTTCCAAAGAAATATTTTATAAAATGTGTAGCAAGAGAAAAGGGAAATTTTAAATATATATGGTTATGTATATTTATAAGCATATAACCTTACATGTAAATACGCATTGTTTTTCTGCATCTACATTATTCTAATGAATGAAGATGTAATCTGATTTATAAAATGCACTCTCTCTTATAAGTAGATGTGGATATTTATTGCTTCAGTTAATCAAGTGGTGAACTTATATTCAGGTTTCTCTTTTATGTTTTCTATAAAACCTTTCCATGAAGCAACAAGGGAAGAAAAATACAGAAATACAGAGTTTTTAGTCAAAGGATCTGGTTTCATGTTCTATTTTTGCCCTTTCTTTTACGCTTGTGATATTGGCACATTACCATACTACATAAACTTTCTAGGCCTGAGTTTCACCATTTGTAAGGTGAGATTTAAAGGGCATTATCTAGAACATGTTTTATTGTGGGGATTAATTTTGAGATCTTTCTGTGTAAATTATAATGCGGTAAACAAAGGTTTACCTTTCTTATAGCTCAGTATTAAATAAAATAAGGAGTGTCACTCCAATCTCAGACCTTTACCAGCATGCTAGGTCCCATGGTACTTAGAATGTTTTTTTAAATATCTTAACAATATTATCCTTATTTTTTCTATTAAAATGTGAGGTCCTTGAAGGCATAATTTCTTTTATTCATCTTTTATCCTTCGTTGCACACTGCATGTATATATTGCACACGGCCGTCGTGTTATCCGATGGATAAATTAATTCATTCAAGAGATAGTTATCAAATATTAGATTATTACCCAGGTTGTGATATGTTCAAAAAATACAATGTTAAACTATGTAGAAGTGGTGCCTATTATTCGAGTTTAGTGTTTCAAGCTATAAACAAAAATAAACTAATAAGAACATTAAAATTCCACTTAGCTTTCTCTTCTTCTCATAGGTATTTTTTGTCTCCTATAGAAATGTAGAAATAAAAATTACATGATACCCTATTGAGAAAGTGAGGACATCTGAAATAAAGTGGTGGCATAGAGGTCCAACATAGAGAATAGCAGCAAGGTCTGTTTGGCCCTATTCAACTGAGTGCCAACTTTAGCTCAGCCATTTCCCATTTGTTTGATTTTGGCCACATATTTAGATTTGTAGTCATTCACTTTTCTTAAAATGAAATTAATGTAGATAAGTAATAACTTTGCATACATCTCAGATTATCGGTCTTGAGAATGTTCACTTATTTGACGTTTTTCTTAAAGAAGTCCACGCATTAAACTTTAAGTATATCTTCTCCAAATAGCCTCTATGATTTGGTAGATGGAGTCCCCATTTTGATTACAATATGCCTAATATTGTAACTTTATTAAAGAGTTTTTATTAAAGAGTTTTTAAAATGCAAAATTATCTTTTGGGTTGTATCTTTTATGAGGGTGTTAATTAAAATTGCAATCTGAATAAGCTAGACATATCTGCTAAAAGAGGGCTGGAAATGTAGATCATTAATCATCCCAAAGACGAGCCTGAAAAAGTTGACATCGGGTACAGAGCAGAAATGAGGCCTCTCTTTAAGGGATTCCCACTAAGTTCTGACTAATAATAGACTTTGAAATTATGGCTCTCATAGAGTAACATCAACAGAAGAGGGCTGTGCCCACTTTTAGAGGTTTATGATGTAGATATTAACTTAAATCATTTTATATTAAGAAACCCCTTATTATAAGCAAATACTATTTTGAATTTAGCTCGAGATTAAATAAAATATTCATAATTATTTCTAAAAATATTAATCTTATTAGACAAACTTTTGAGGATTTATTATGTGGGGTATTGAAATGCTTTGAATCTGAGCTCTTAAAAAAATTAAAGTAGTACCTTTAAAAAAAATGTTTTCAATGAATATATAGAGAGCAATGAGATAATATCCTGATATTCTCTCTCCTTATGTTTTGAAATATCTTTTAAAAATTAGAGTATGAAGTAAATATAATGATTCTATTGAAAGCAGATAGTTTTCTCAAAGTTTTAATAAACATATTTTTCTAACTCCTTGGGCCATTTCTATGTATTCATCTACCAATTAATTTATATCTCTCTATCATCTTTATTTTAATTTCTAGAGTCATCAATTTGTTAGGGTACAGAATAGCAAGTTAAAAGATTGACAGCCTCTGTCCCTATTTGCTAAATTCACAGTATTAATTACCAATTTAGCATATTGTGAGTACAGTTCTACAATATGAAAATATATTATAATTAGTTACTATAGAATTGTATGGTGCAAAAACTGAGTGATTGTTAATAAAACTCACAATTTCTATGATGCTTAAAGATAAAGTTTAGGAAACTTTTTTGAATTGACTATCAGTTCTCCTGGTAAAATAAAAAAGCAACCGCAACTACAATGGCAGAATATCATGGGATTTAGTGAAATTTTGTGAATAGATCCAAAAAGAGATAAAAGGAGTAAGCAGAGAAATAAATTTTTACAGGATGAAACAATGCATTTGGGGAGCTGAAATTGTGGGGAGATTTACAGACCACAGTGAGGGATAGCATTTAATTTTCTGCACTCAGGACTGAGTTTGTGCAATTGTCAGCTCCAGTGAGCATCAGGTATCTATTAAGAGAATTCTTCTTCCCTTGAATACAGTATTGACAAAGTTCTCTGTGTACCACATTAAAGACAGACAGAACCACTGAGCTCATTAAAGATAATGCAACTGGCTGTCACATACCCAGCTTAGCAACTGCATTCTTAAGAGGGACACACTATCTTCCTTAGAACTGAACAGTCAGCTTGGTCAACTTGAGTGACAGGGTTTTTCACTAGGTAAGGGTCATCTGTTGATGCAAAAAAAAACTCTCTCTGCAGTGTTGCCATCCATTACCAGGATGCTGACACATGGAAAATTCAAGTTGAGCCATTACAGGACAGCAAAGTGTAACTTGAGCTAATTGAATGTTGTGTCCCCACACAAAGTGACATGCTATCCAGAGAAATGTTATTTAGCTTCTAGTGCTTGGAGAGCTCAAACTCTATTTTTAGTCCTGGCCAGTGAGAGGTCATTAAGAATTTGCTGTACCAGTAGCCACTTAAGGTGCTTATCAGTTCATTTCCATGAACTGTAGAGCACCTTAGAAGGCCAACTGCATGGCTCTCTGGTGAAGATTCTGAACTTTGATACATAGACTTAGAATAAATTATAAAACAGGGAAGCGACTAAATATAATAAAAGGCAGACAGTAGCAAGTAAGGGATTATGGTCTGGGGCAGGAAACCATATAATGTAGACACATCATTTATTATTTTAACAAATCTCGTTTTGTTGTTATCTATCTTTAATAAGCTTGTTAGAGATAAGAGCTACTCTGGGTACAATATCCCACTTTCATAAAAATTCTGTAGCTGTTTACTCTGTATAGAATTCAACCTAATTCTATAACCATTTACACAGCAATTGTCAAGGGCCAGTCAATGTGCTAGGTGATAGGGATTTAATAATGTTAGCAATAATAATGACCACATAAAGAATGCCTACTTTTGCTTTGTCTTATTTGCAAATGAAAACGCATGCAAACACAGTGAGGTAGGCATATTTATGTCTCCATTTTACATATAAGTATTCCAAGAATCTTGTTCAAAATCACATAACTTATAAATGATAGCGTCTGGGCTTGGAATCAATTCTACCTACTGCAAAATTATTTTTTTAACCAAAATGATATTCTCTTCCAATTGACTTCAAGTGCACTTAAGAGAAGTGGCTTCTAAGTTCCTTCATGACCTAGTAACTAACCCCTTCTGGAGCCTTACCTCCTATCACCTTCTCTCTATTCAGTCAGATCCAGCCATATTGATCTTCCTTAGTGTCTTCCTCTAGTGTTTTCCTTAGTGTCTTCACATAAAATATATGTGATTTTCATTTGTCATATTTTTCTAAATCTTGTGAAATTAAAATACTTGGATTTCTCCCTAGTCTGGGCCCATATCTCTGATCCAGTCTTCATTATTGAACTATTACTTGACCTGAGGAATCTCAATTTAAATAGAATTTTCTAGAGAGGTCTTTCCAAAGACATAAATCTAAATTAGTTCATAGTTTTGTGTTCTCTCGTTTCACTCTATACTTATTCAGATCACTACCACAATTTGTAATCATGTATTTATCATGATTGTCTATTATCTGTCTCTCTAATCACCTTAAAATTCCTGTGGGGAAGATGTATACACACACACACACACACACACACACACACACACACACACACACAGTTATAAGTGTGTTATACAAACATATATTAATGAGCGTGTTACTAGGTAAGTAATGTTTCATCTCTTCTATTTAAGAATGTCAATTTTAAGTAACAAAAAAATAAAGTAAAATTTTAAATCTCCTTTTTACCTGGTCATACTTTGCTATATATATATGATTAGATAACGTTGGTAAATAAGTAAACATTTATTGAATGAGTGAATGAGTAGATTAATGAATCAATCTATATCCAGGCATTTTTGCTTTATAGGAGACATTTTTTCATGACGGCTCAAAAGAGATATTCAAGGACATAAATCTCTGCAGAACCTAATGATTCCAATTATGTTCTATGAGTTGGTTCTGCTTTGGAGTTAAACCTCTTTTCTATGAATTGAAGATTTTAGAGTAGCTGAAAAACAACATAATAGAATAACGTTTGATAACATTATTGGGGTTTAGGACTAATGGCTTTTTTTTTTTTCTAATATGGCTACGTTGGAGTTATATGATGGGTTTTATGTCTTGAATTCTTACAATATCCTTTATTTGACACTATTTTTTGGCTATGATAAATAAAATATATGTGATTTTCATTTGTCATATATTTCTCAATCTTTTGAAATTAAAACACTTGGATCGTTCATTCAAAAATTTTCAACCCTTACTACGTGCCAAGGTTGTGCTAGCTACGGGGAACATAATAATGTCAATCTTTACCCTTATGGAACTCATAGTTTAAGGGAAAATATAATAAAAATCAACACTTGTATATCAACTATTCGATGGAATTTAAATCATCTAAATGATGTACTATTTTACCCCTACAGTATATGAACACATACAGATATATTTGTAAATGTTTTGTTCACTAATGAAAATGTAAAGATTGTTGTTAGAATGTTATATGTGCTATAATACTTGTAGGTATGCTCACGCAAGACATTTTTTAGGTCGTGTCAAAGAAACACAAAGTTAGAATTTGCCACATGGAGAACTGTGGTAGAAATGGAGGCTGTTCCTGGAAAATAAAAATGACTTTTACGAAAGTATGAATATGTTTCTCTTCATCATGATTCATCATCATTATCATTATATCTATTGTTTATTGAGAACTCATCATATGTCATGCTTATTCCTGAATCTTATATAAAGATTAACCCATTTAATCCTCATAATAAGCCAAGATGAAGTTGCTACATTTATTTCCATTTTACAAATGAGAAAGTGAATGCACAGAAACATAATTGTTATTTATATGTTTTGTCTCATAGGAGCATAGCATATCTAGGAAGTAGCAAATAATTTCAGGTTGGAATATTAAAATATTCATAGTAGATAAGGAATATAAAAATAGTCCTGTGTCAGACCACATATATGATGCCAAGAAGTTTGGACTTCGAAAAATATGTCATAGATGATTTGGTAAAGGATCATATAAGATTTTTGTGTTTTCAAAAGGTCATGCAGTGTAAAATGTGAGCAAGAGAGACTAATTAGGAAAAAAATTATGAAATTCCGAGTCAGGAAGGATGAAAGTTGAAACAGGGAATAGTTTTAGTAATAGAACAATGAATTCAAAACCAATTAAATTTAGCATATAATTGACAGATGTAATCATTTGGATGGCAAAGGGTTAAAAGAAAGAAAGGGAGAAATTCATGTTGATTACATAGTTTCACACTTAGAAAAATTTTTGGAGGAATGGGTCATTATCAGAGATAGGAAATGTGTAGAGAATCAAGTCTGATGGAATTTAAGTATTTTAGTTTTGAATATGCATTTAAAGTGTTTGTAGTATGGGAAAAAATAAAATTCTTGAGCTGCCTAAAGTTTCCTCTATTTAAAAAAGTAAAATCATTTATGAATCTTTATTCTTTTTAAGAGATTATATTGCTATGATACGTTCCCATTATATATGATCTGTTTTTAGTTTCTATTGTAATCAGGTTTACATTGAAGATAATCTATTAGTACTAGTGTCGCCTTTTGGAAATATAGTTTAGTTTGGATTTCAACTTTGCTCACACAATGCTGCAATTTTGTAAAAGAAGCTAGCTTTATTCTCCTTTCAAAAATAATTGATGGTTACCTACAAATCTATAAATAAACGAATATTTGATTTATATCTTTTCTTCTGGATAGAAACATTCCAATTGAATAAGAATACCCATCATTATCCAATCCATTTTTCTTTTCATAATTAGTTGCATTTAATTTCTTCTGTACAAATAGATTATCATACACATTTCATGGCACATTTTTTTAAGGGTAGAAAACCTGCACATTGGGCTTATTTCTTTAATTTTCTTCAGTGAAGTATATCTGTCCTTTTCTCCAATAGAAATCTACCCACTTTTTAAATTCTTTAACTTGATCTTTGCTTCCTACTAAATTAGGGAAACCTAATGATGCTAATATTTGTTAAACATAACATTTAGCAAACAAGCAGTTGAAGTATCTTTTTAAAGAATCCACAGGAACAAATGTTCTTGTCATTTCTACTTTAGGACCACATTATAAATATTTCTACTTTAGGACCACATTATAAATATTAGATTTCCTTCGGCAACAATCTCTCCCCAGTTACCTGGAGACCCCTCTCTCTTTCAACACTGCAAAAGCTTAATGGATAGCAATTCTACTTGTATTGTAAGTAGTGTTTCCTTGACCTTTAGATTCTGAGAACAAGTGAAAAGGGATTTCAGTATGACATAGAGGTGATGATTTCATATTAGGCAAGGAAAAGACATTAAAATATGCAGATGTGTGTGTGTGCGCGTGTGCGTGCATGTGCAGGTGTTTATATTTCTCTAATTTATTAAAAACTACTCAAAGGGCAATTTAAAAACCATAGAGCAGAAAAAGACATGACAAAATAAAATAATGAATATATATATAGTTCAATTTAAAAGCTCACCACATTCACCTTTTTTCATTATTTAAGCATGAATAAAAAATTTTGTTATTAATGAGTGTCAGTTTACATTCTTCTGAAAAAATAAAACCTCAGCATGTTGAATTTTAAATATGAAACAGGAAGTAACAAAAGCCTAGAATTAACTGAATCTACATTACTTTGAAAAATGAATCCAAGTATAAATAATGTGAACAATGAATATTTCTGACCTTAGAACTCGAGAAAGAGAGAGAACAATAAAATAATTAATTTTTTTAATTAAAAAAGACAGGGAAGCAAAGAGAGAAATTACAAACAGAATAACAATGAAAGATCTCAAGACTATCCTTTAAAAGACATTTCTAATTCTGACTCAGTCACTAGCTATTTCATAAATCTTTGCTTCTGCCTTTCTTTTCTCACGATTTGGAGAAACTTTCAAAAATTCTCCTCTTTCAAATATGCCACTTTTATGAATCTTCAGTACTCAATAAAAACATTTTTTTTTTAGTAAATTTAGAGGTCATTCCTAATCTCCTAAGCACAGTTAATTGCCTATCCTGTCTATTCTATTGTACATGTTACTATCCTCCTGTTTCTATTGACACTTAAATTCCTTCATTTTGAGTAAGAGACCACTTGTCATATGGGCCTAATAGATTATAATAATGTTGGTTGAATAAATATATGAATTAATTCTATCTTTGAAAGCTATTTTCTTTAGAAATAACTAGATTATACAGCTGTCTAAATAAAAACCAAGGAGTTATTCTTGTTTCCTCTTTCTCTCCGCATCCCATCCAGCCTATTTAAAATCTGTAAGTCCTCTCTATTCTAGAAAACATAACTTCTTTCTGTCTCTATTAGATCTCTATCATAATCCAAACCATCATTATCTCTTTCTTGAACTTCTGCAATATATTTTAACAGATCTTACTTCCCACTCTGGGTTCACCTACAATCTATTACAGGTTTTGAAATATTCGAAGCATATTATTTCATTTTCTACCATAACTATCCACCCCACACCCTAAAAAAAAAAAAAGCTTTTCATCATCATTAGTAGTAAAATTAAAATTTCTTTGTTGAGAAAATAGGGCCTTACATGAGTTAACCCAGGCCTATCTCTCAGATATCATCTTCCACAATTTCTTTTTTATTCACTCTACTCTAGCCACAGTGATATGTCTATTCCTCAAGTGCAGAAAAATTGTTATGATTAAGGACTTCTTGCTACATTTTTCCTTTCTTGGAAAAATTCTCTCGCTCAGTCCTTTGTGTTTTCAGAGAAACATTACCTGATGACTCACCTAAAAGCAGCATCTCTTAACTGTACCTACATATTACTATCGCATTTACCTGATTTTGTTTTCTTTATTCTTGTATTCATTATCATTTAAAATCATTGGTAGATTCGATCATTTTTCCCATTTTCTATTCCCAATTTAAGTGTGATTTCTTAGCATCACTGACTTTATTTGTCTTGTGCATGTTTCTTTCGTAAGAATGCAAAACAGTGCCTAGCATGTAATAACACTCAAGAATTATATGTTGAATGTAAAACTAAATCAATGACTGGATCTTCAAGTCCTCTTTTAGGTTCTATAGTTAAAGTTTAAAACTTGTTATTAAGAGAAGATCTTGAAATTTTAATTTTGAAATCATAGTTAATTTTACTATTGGTTTGAAAATACATTTTATGGGTTTATTTACTTAAACTTCTTTGAAATCATTGTAGGTCTATATGCAGAGGTAATCAAAAGAATCCCATATACCTTTATCTAGTTTCTCCAATGGTAACATCTCAAAAAACTATTGTACAATACCATGACCAAGATAGTGACACAGAGAACATCAAGATAAAGAACTGTTCCATCATCACAATGATTCCTTGTGTTGTGCTTTTATAGTCATGCTTGTTTAGCTCACCCACACACCTCAATCCTTAGTTCCTAGAAACTTCTAATTTCTTTTTCATTTCTGAATTATTTGAAAAATAATGTATAGATACAATGACATAGTATGTAAACTTTTGAGTTTGGCTTTTTTTTTTTTTTCACGAAGCATAATTCTCTGGATATTTATACAAATTATTACTTAGATTTATTGTTTATTTTTTTTATTTGCTGGAAATTTGGTTGTACCATGGTTTGTTCAACTGTTCATCTGTTGAAAGATATCTGTGTTGCTGTTTTTTTTCCAGTTTGGAGGCTATTAACCAATACAGATGCTGTGAACATTTGTGAACAGATTTTAAGTGAACATAAGTTTTCATTTCTTTGGGATAGATACCCAGGACTACAATTGCTAGCTTGTATGGTAGTAGTATGTTTAGTTTGCAGTGAAACTGCCAAACAGCATTGCGGAGCAGCTGTACCATTTTACCTTCACACCGACCATGTATTTATTAGTGATCCAGTTTTTCCATATCCTTTCCTTTGTGTTGTAACAATGTTTGGTTTTCATTTTAGCTATTCTCGTTAATCTTAATAGAAAAAAGCCAAAGTGAAAGGCAATAAGCCTTTCCCAAAACTAGCAATTTGGTAAGCACCCATGCAAATGTAGGGTGAAGGCAAGGGGTTTTTATGAGAAAGGGAAAGGAAATAATTACATGAATAGAAGGAAGGAATTTCTCTTGGTGCTAATAAGCTAAGTTATTCTTTAGCTATACATAGTGGTGCTAATTCTAAAGAATATCCTTAATTTTCAGTATTCATAGTCAGGATGTTTGTATTCCTGATAGCTTTACCGACAGTTGTTTGTAAGACAATGTTGGTTTGGCCCTGTCCAAATGTTATTTTCCCCATTCAAAGAACAAGACATACATGGCCCTGACTTCATTGCAAAATGGTTCTGTTTATTTTATTTTTCTCAAGTGATATCTCATTATGCTTTCAGTTTGCATTTCCTTAATGACTAATGACTTTGAAAACTTTTTCATGTGTTTAAATGTCATCTGTATATTTTCATTTATGAAATATCTCTTTAGGTCTTCTGTGCATTTTCTACTTTTATTGTTGTTATTGTTTTTTGTTATTTTTTTTTATTGCAGAGTTTTGAGATTTCTTTATATATTCTAGTTACTAGTCCTTTGTGATAGACATGGTTGGCAAATATCTTCTCCCTATCTGTAGCTTGTCTTTTCACTCTCTTAACAGGGTTTTACACACAGGTATTTTTTTAATAGCTTTATTGAGATAAAATTCACATACCAAAAATTTACCCTTTTAAGGTGTATTTCAGTAGTTTTTAGTATACTCAGAGTTGTAAAAAGGTAAATTTTTAATATCTATGAAATAGAACATCATTTTTTCCTTTTATGAATCATACTTTTGGTGTCAAGTCTTTGCCCATCCCTAGGTCCAGGAGATTTTTCACTGTTTCTTTTATTTTGTGAAAAGTTTCCTCAGAAACTTTTTGTGAAAAGTTTCCTCTAAGGAAATGTTAAGTATAACATTTTATACTTAAGTCCATGATTTATTTTGTGTTGTTAAATTTTGAATACAATATGGAATTTGAGATCAAGTGTTTTGTTTTGTTTTTGTTTTGTCCATGGATTTCCAATTGCACCTACGCCCTTTGTGAAAAATACTATTTTCACCACTGAAATCTTTTTGCACTATGTCAGAATTTATTAAGGCATATTTGTTTGGGTGTATTTATTAGTCCTCTACACTGTTCCACTGATCTATGTTTCTATACCTTCATCAATACCATACATACATTCTTGATTAAAATAGATATATAATAAGTCTTGAAATGGGATAAACTGATTTTTCTCACTTTTTTCTCATTTTCAAAATTGCTTTATTTATTCTACATACTTTTCCTTAACATATGCATGTATGTATCTATAAAAAAACTTTCTAAAATTTTGCTAAGAATTGTGTTAAACCTGTATATCAGTTTGAAGAGAATCATCATCTTTATTATGCTGTCTTACAATCCATGAAAATCTCTTTCCATTTATTTAGATAGTATTATTTTTATCAGCATTTAAAAACTTCGAGCATAAAAGTTCTGTACATCATTTGGTAGATTTGCACCTAAGTATTTTTTCCCCATTTATAAATAGTATTGCATTTTTAATTTTAGTGTCAATGTGCTCATGGCTACCACATAGAAATACAACTAATTTTTTTGTATACATTTATATTGCAGCCTGTTGAATTTACTTATTAGTGTTAGGACTTTCTTTTTTGATTTTGGGGGGTTTTCTATGTAGACATGTTATCTGCAAATAGGGACAATTTTTTTTCTCTTTTGTGTATATGTTTTATTTCCTTTTCTTGCTATATTGCACTGGTTAGAATTTTCAGTACTGTGTTAAATAAGAATGCTGAAAGCCAATATCTGTGCATTTTTTTCTAATCTTGCGGGTTAGAATTTAGTCTTCCACCATTAGTTGTAATGATAGTTGTAGGTTTTTTACAGGTATTCATTATCAGGTTGAGGAGATTCTCCTCTATTTCTAGTTCTCTGAGAGTTTTAGCAAGAATGGAAATTAGATTTTGTCAAAGGATTTTTCTGCATAAGTTGGTAAGATCATATAATGTTTATTCTTTAGTCTGCTAATGTGTTGAATTGTATTTATTAATTTTGCAACTGAGGAATAAACACCATTTGATAATGATGTGTAATTCCTCTCATATATTTCTGAATTCTATTTGTTAATAGAATTTGTTAAGAGGATTTGTTAAAGATTTTTGGTCTCTATTCATGAGAGATATCGATCAGAAGATTTTTATTTTTATTTTTTGGTGTTTTTTAATTATTATATTTGTCGTTTTGATAATCAAGAGAATACTAATTTCATAAAATAAAATTGGGAACATGTTCTTCTCTTCTGTTTTCTATAAATCTTGAATAGAATTAATGAAATCTTTAAATATGTGGTAGAATTTTTCAATGACACCCTCTGGGACTGGCAATTTATATTTGGTGTTTATAAATTATAAATTATAAAGAACTGTGTCTTTCATTGTTATAGAGCTCGTCAATTATCTATTTCATACCAAATGAAGTGTGATAGTTTGTGCTTTTCAGGGAGTAGATACATCTAAATTGTCAAATTATGTTTGTAGAGTTGTTTGTAGTATTCTATTTTAATATCTGTAGGGTTTATGCTGATATTTCTTATTTTAGTTCTGGTACTGGTAATTTGTAACCTCTCTCTTTCTCTACAGTTTTGCTGGAGGTTAGTCAATTTTATAGATTATATTAGTTAACCAGTTTTTGGTTTCATTGATTTTCTGTACAATTTTTTGTTCGTTTATTTTTAATTTAACTGATTCTACTCTCATCTTTATTATTTCTTTCCTTCTATTTGATTTGGGTTTATTTTGTTCTTTTTCTAGATTCTTTTGGTAGGAACTTAGATTGTTAATTGACACTTTTTCTCATTCCTCACATAAGCATTTAGTGCTATAAAATTTCTTCTCAGTACTACCTTAGCTGTGATTTGTAGTAATTTTATTTTTATTCAAATCAGTAAATTTTATAATTTTGCTTATGTTTTACTCTTGTTATGTACAAGTGTGTTGTTTAGTTTCTAAATGTTTAGACATTGATCTGTTATCTTTCTCTTATTTATTTATAGTTTGAGTCCCTTGTGGTCAGAGAACACATTGTGTATGATTTTTCTTCTTTTAAAATAATTGGGATTTGTTTTATGGCAAAAAAACATGGTATATCTTGGTAAAGTTCATGATACATAAAAAAGAATATTTATTCTGTTATTATTGGTAGAGTGCTGCATAGATTTTCATTAGATCTTGTTGGTTGCTGATGTTCACTTCTTCTATACCTTTGAAGATTTTCAATGTAGTAATTCCATAAATTGTCAAGATAGGGAGACTACATATTTTGTTATATTTTAAAAGATTCACAAATCTTCGATAATATATTTTAGTATATTTTTTCTCTGTCATTTAGATTGGGTAATCTCTATAATCTTATCTTAATTTGATGATTTTTTCCCTCTGCTTCTCTATTATGTTTGAGCTTATCCACCACATTTTTTTTTAAAAAAATTGATTACTGTATTTTTAGTTATAAAGACTCCATTTAATTCTCTATAGAAGCCTTTTAATTTTCTATTTCTCTGCTGAGGCTTTCTATTTTTTCATTTGTTTCAAGTGTGTTCATAATTACTCATGAAGCATTTTAATAATGACTCCTTAAAATTATTGTCAGATAATTCTACCATTTCTGTTATCTTGATGTTGGCTTTTACTGTCTCTCACTCAAGTTGAGGTTTTCATAGTTCTTGCTATAATAAGTGAGTCTTTAAATTGAAAAACTGGACATTTTTAGTCTTATGTTATGAGATTCTGAGTCTTATTTAAACTGTCTCCTTTAGCTGACTTCCTCTGACACCACTATGGCAAGGTAAGAGGACAATGTTTTGTTACTGTCAGGTGGTTGTAGAGATACCAGTTCCCCACTAGATCACCTTTGATACCCTATAAGATGGGTACACTTTTATTACAGCTAAATAGATGTAGGAGTTTTCATTATCTATGCAGCCTGAACTGACATTACTTGGGAGAGAGAATGTGTGGCATTTTTTTTAACTCTGAGCAACAGTGAAAGTCTTGACTCTCTACTAGGCCACATGTGACAGCATCACAGTTGGAAGTGAGAGAAACATCTCATTATTGCTCACTGGGGTATAAGTTCAGGCTCCCCACAAGTCTCCATTAACACTTTGGGGTAGTCACTGCCTTCTAGGGTTGAAAGTCCTTCTCCGACACCACTCTTTTGCAGTGGTTGGGCTACTTCATTACAGCCTGGTGAAGTGGGAAGTTAGGCTACTCACTAGGCCTTTGCCAGCGTGAGTTAGAGTTTTGCCACACAACTGCTGTGGTTGACTGAAGTAGGGTGGTTATTGCCAATGTTTGTGTGTGTGTGTGTGTGTGTTGACAGGCTGTCTGCTTTCACATCTTTTGACGAGAGACAGTAAGCTTTTGTTAGAACTTTTATTTTGTCTGTACCTTTGGTCTTTCTGAGTTGTAGCTATTTCAATTCCAAGTCTGAAATATATAAGACAAAAATAAAATCAAGGAACTCAACAGCAAATTTCACTTGCCAGTCTATTTTCTTCTCTCTGCCTTTCAAAGTTTTCTTTCAATATAACACAAGGTTTTACTTATACTCAGAGTATCTGGCCCAGCATCTTACATGTAATAGTCACTTGCATGTTTATTTGAAATAAACATGAGTTATTTGTGCTTGCTGACATTTAATCAGATGTGTAAAATGTTGGAATTTTTAAATTTATGAAAAAATAGTAAAAAAATTATATTTAGGTATTTTAAAAATCATTAGTAATTCTTATAAATAGTATGAATATTTTGGAGCTATATTAGCTAAAACAAACATTGTTTCTATTTCCGTTCTCTATTTCTCATTTGGAAAGCTTGATATTGTTTTTTCAAATGTCAGAAGTGCTTTGTGGATTCTAGTTTTAGGCTTAATTAAATAGACACATTTTAGTTAGTGAGTCTAAAGTCAAAATCTAATTATCTGTAATTTCACAGAAAACAGTCAACTGAAATAAAAGCATTTAGGATGAGAATTTGATTTCATCATTTGTGTGCTTTACCAATATTAGGAAATAGTAATTTCCAGGCTTTTCCCACAAAAATTAAAGTGAGAATTCTTACTCCTTTTTAATTTAATGTGTGAAAAGTCTTTAATTTTAAAATTCTATGTTCAAATAAATTGATATGAATTTTTCAGTATGGGAGTAATGAGTCTCATATTAGTTTCAACAAGGTATGAAATTTCCTTAGCTTTTAATTTTCTTTTATTTAAAGTGATGATAATAATAATATCTGCCCTTTTTTGTTCAATAGTAATATTGCACCTAAAGAAACTCATTTGAAGATAATTTATAAGTTATTGAATACCTACATTGCCTCCCTCTCCATGTATTTGTGTCAATTGAATAATGTAAAAGTGCTTTAAAATGTCAAAATCTTAAAGGATGTTAATATCTCTGATGAGCTTTCCATTTTAGATTGATGACATAGTGCCAGAAAGGGTGCCAGAATTTAGTACCAGAATCACCAAACGCTTGAACAGTTAATTCCATCATATAAAGTATATTGTGTGAACTTTAACCCATTTATGGATAGCTTCTATGGGGAACACACACAAACACAAGCACGCACACACATATACAAACTCACAATGGGAGTGAGTATATAAAATTACTACGAAGTAAGTCAAAGCAAAATCAATAAAGTCATGATAGGATTTACCAGAAGTTTAACCTAAATCCAGGTCTGATTTTCAGTGAGTGCACACAAGATGGCCATACTTGTTGCTAAATATTAAAAAATGTTTATGGTAGTTGGAAATAACCTGTCCACCTTGACCTCTTCCCTGGAACTCTTATGCTTAGAAACCTCCAAAGGTTAACACATGTATCAGCAGAAGTTTCTATGATTCAGCTCCAGTGCTAATGGAACTACTTACCTGACTGACTGGTAGATGTTTTATTAACTCTTTTTGAAGAAAAAAGATGAGAGGTTGGATTTCGTTTTGATTACACTTAAATTTGCTTGGTCTTGTTGAAGAAAGGGATAGCAATGGGTTGATTCCAAATTGGGCTTTCATTTTACCTCTGGCCTCCATATTCCTCAGCTCCAACATCTATATCCAGAGACTGGTTCTACTGGACTGTTTCAGTATGCTTGACACTAGCTATTCTGGTCTTCAAGATTTTTCCTGCCTAATTTGTATTCATCCTATATTGGTTTACTAGAAAGAACAGATTTACTTTTCTTTACAAATTTAATGTGCTTTCACCACAAGGGTAGGGCTTTAAAGTCAATCTCCAGGTCAAATCTAGGCAGTGTTTCTGTGTCACTAATCTTGTGCAGGTTAGTGTCTTTTTCTGAATCTAAATTTTCTTGTCTTTTAAAAACAGTAATCAACTAAGATAAAATTTTAAGAGTCTAGCACAGAGCCTCTCATAAGCTAAACTTCAATACAATAAGTTACTTATGCATTTATTTCCGACACTATGCAAAAAGCTCATAAGAGCATAGTTCCTACCTTAAGAAAGATAAAATTTAGAAGGAGACACATAAGTAACTCAGTCATTACATGTAGGGGAATACATTCTATAGAGGGATAAGTGAATGGTGCTATGAGAAGACACGAAAGTGCCACTCAGGTCTGCCCGATGTGTCAGTAAGACTTCCAGGCAGAGGCGCTGTGACCTTGGATAAAGGTAAAAAGATAAATAAAAGACTTCAAAAGGGTTACATAAAATATAAGTAAGCCAATAGTGGCTTAAAATGATAAAATCAGGGTTACTTAGGAAGAATCTGTCATTATTTTAATTATTAATAGAAAAATTTGTGGTTTTTTTGGATTTCTGTTTTGCCATTTGTTTTGGTATGACACAGATTCATATAGAAACACAAAATGGAACTTGGTGTAGTCTTTAATGAAAGGAGCACAGAGGACTTACTTTGTGTCCTCCCACTAGAGGATACATCTCATGTGAGCTGAAAATGTATCTGTTTGGTCATGGCTATTTTCCTATCACATATAACACTATCTAACACCAAGTGCTCAATAATTAATTGTTGAATATTTATTGTCTTACATTCATCAATGTGCCATTATCTCTGTATAACACTTAGGAAGTAACAAATTTGTCTAATAATAACTACTGACATTTTATAAGTATTTATATATAGTATGTTCATATTCATGGTTTGATTTTGTCTCATAAATACCTTCTAAACATATTTGATTTTAAGACTACTGGCAGGCAGAATATTATTTCTAATTTACAAAGAGGAAAACTGAGAACTGGATAAGTAAAATGAATTTTCTAGCCCCACTCAAGTAATATATGACCAATACTGATTTCAATACCAGGATTTCAGATTTTGTAGCCTGGTCAATATTAAATCATAGTATATTCACCTGTTTATTAACTAATAATGAGTAATATTCAATTAAGTACCTAGCTTGTTCTTGGTGCTTAGAATAAAAATAATAATGATTTTCTCTGTCCTCAAAAACTCATATTTTAGAGATAGAGAAATAAACCAAAGATAACAATATAATGGAGTAAAACTAGGCAAATACAGCAAGTTGAAGATACTTTTAATGCCCTTTCTTTCAAGATCCTACTAAATTGAAGGTAAAAGAATGAACCATGTGTAACATCATAATTTTAAGAACTGAACTTTCTAGAAATGGTTTCTCTGAAGGACAAAGAAATAAGAGAGATCATGGTTATGGTAATCATTTATTAAAGGTACAGATTATATACCAATATGACATCCATAAGTCATAGAAGTGACAATGTATAGTTACATAAAAAAAAAAAAAAGTGTAGGCCTTAGAAGAGGAAAGGCAAGACTATTCTCTCGTCTTAATTATGCCATAGCTATGATTCATGGATGGTTTGCTTCCCTTCTCTGAGTCCCAGATATAATATGAATTTGTACAGTGCCTAGTATGTAGTTTTTCAAAAATGATAGTATTATTATTACTACTACTATTATTATTATTAGACTCTGTTTGAGAAGTGAAATCGATAAATAGGCTAATAGATTATGGTAAAATGAAGATGTCAAGAAATACGAGAAGAGTAAGATTAATGAAGAAAGGGGGTAGAGAAGGAACTTCGAGAATGCCAGTATTTTCAATCTACTAGCCTTAGGGTATATGGCGAATGGGAATATAGGTAGTTAAGAACCAGAGCTCGGGAATTCAAAGGTTGCCACATTCTATCTAGCTTTTTAACTTTGAATAGTTCACTTTGGGTCTTCAGAATCTCAGCTTCTTCTATTATAAAGTGCCAACCTCATACAGTTATTGTCTTTATAAATAAGGCAATGTCTATGAAATGCAGAGTAGAGGAGTGGCTACCAGTGATTCTTCAGCAAATGGTAGCTATCTTCATTACCCTCCTCTACTGAGAAAAGCTAGGCATGAAAGTAGTCCTAGAGGAGAATCAGGTTTCAGCTATGATAAGAAATATCAGAGAAGAGACTATATTCTCTCTATTTTGCCATTCAATCATCTGCAAATAAATTCAGTATCCTCTGGCAATTAGCAGAGTTTAAAATACTGGCTTACAAGCAGGAGAAAACAAATTAAACTAATTCCCAACTGTGAAGTCTTAAAGTATTTTCCCAAGTGGAATTGCACAGTGAATTATAATCGTATTTTTCTTCTTTAGACATTCCATCAATAGTGCCTATTGCCTTGTCTCTTGGTAGATTTTCATCAGTGAGAAGATAACCTTTCAGCCAGTTATAAGGTTGAGGTGGGAGACCACAATCGATGAATCACAGAATTTGTAAATGACACAGCCATTTGATAATATCCATCTAACCTTTACTGAATTTTACCCAATTATTTGTAAAGAGAAGACTTTGTGAACCAACTCTACAGGCTAACAAAATGATGAAGCGTAGTCGGTATCAAAATAACTGTTAAAATCAATACAGAGACGATGGTATCTTGTTCCTGAACTCCGATCAATATTAAATTAATTAATAGACAGCATGAAGTTGAGTATCTACTTCACTTTATCATGGCTAAAAAAATAAAAGAAAAATAAAAATCTAGCTTTGATTCAATGTCGGACATGGTTTGTGACAGAAGACCACAGGAAGTACCATGTGATTTCATGTGTCATATGGGTGATAATGTTCTGGGTTTCTTTATGATAGAGATCTGCAAACTCCATCCCATAGGCGAAATCTGTCCTGCTGCTTATGTTTGTATATAAAGTTGTTTTGGCATATAACCACATATATTGGTTTACGTATTATCTCTGGCTAATTTCATGTTGAGTTGAGTAGTTGTGTCAGAGATCATATGGCTCCTAAAGTCTAAAAGAGTTACTATCTAGTTCTTTATAGAAAAATTAAAATCAATTCCTGTTATATATAATAAGGAAGCTTTAAAGGATATTTATATATCCTAAATTTTACTACTTTATTGAGGCAAGAATTTATTTACATATCCACATAGGTAAACCATTATTCTCTATTGCGTAGAGAATAACAAATTCTATGTTCTCCATCTTAAATGTACCAGTGAGAATTTTATTTTACCTTATAACTAAAGTTTCATTTTGAAAGAAAACAAAATTTCCACTTTTTAGGTTAGATATAGTCGATCATTGTTATTATTACTGTTGGGGGAGAAAGAAATTTCCAAAACATGCTTGAGTCACACAGCCCGAATTAAGTGGACTTTAGAATGGTTTTGGTTCTTCTGTCATTTAACACATACAAAGAATAAATTAATACTTTGGATTAAGTGGAAAGACAAAAGTAGATCACCTGTTTAAAACTCTTTTAATAAAGATATGAGCACAGAGATACTACAGAGAGATGCTTCCATAGTACAGGAAAATCATTGACAGGTCATTCTCTGAGAATTAAAATTTTAGATCAATATTTAATGCCTCGAGCCGACATAGGCAAAAGCGTGTTAAATGGCTCCTAGGCCAGCAAGATTAGACCAGTGTCAGATGATTGAATATCAGAAAAATGTACCATGGAAAACAAGTTTTTCAGCCTTGAGAGTTCTCGACTGCCAATTGATAGTACTTTCAGGCACTGCCAAGGAAGACAGGGCTCTTTATTCAGTATGAGCCTGTCCCCTCAGGTAGCAAGTATGACACTAGAGAACGAATGCTGACATAAATCCTGTTTTGTTTTGTTTTGCTTTTTACTACTGTCAGATATGTGACTGTTATAACTGACTTCCCTTGTTCTGATCTCAGGATGGCCAAAAACATTTTGATGGAAATCTGCTTAATCATGTAGAGGCAGAAACACAAAATTCAGATGTTCTTTTGTTTCTCTTGTGGTAGGTAGGTTAACTGGTGTTCTGGTTCAAACACCCATCTCTGAGAGAGCTTAACTTGAATCTTCTTTGCAGAATGAAATCACTTTGAAGTATAGGTAATTGAGATGTTTGAGCCTGCAGAGGTCAGAGCCAGACCTTGGGTGAGGTAGCCTTACAGTATAAAACCACCTGTGATATCTCTTGGATGACAGTGGGTGTTTCTTGTCCATATACAGAGCATACTATATGGCTCACTCTTCTCTAAATGTAATGCGAGAGACTATGCCCCTTCCTTCAATGTATGTATGTGTGTGTGTAACTAAATTTTAGTAATTATTATTATGTATTCTAAATAAACTAATCATAATCAAAGCTGGTCAAACAAATTAGCCCCTGAATTATTTACGGTCTGTGGAATTTTCAGTCTTTGGCACTGTGTTGAGCTGCTGACAGTTCTTCCATGTTGGAGAAATAATAAAGTCAATTATGCTGTGGAATAAGGAGCAAGGATGGTTAGCACACTGTTTTTATTTGTGTGCTCTTAAATGTAGGGGCATAAAAGTAATTCTTGTAAAATCATCACACACACACACACACACACACATCTCAGAAATATAATGTATCTCTCCTTGTAGCTGAGGAAAGATATGTTTATCTTTAAGAGACATGCTGGTCTTTGATCATTTATTCTTTTCAGCCTGTTCAAAGCACTACAGAAACTTACTCGATATTGTACCATGGATTTCCATGGAAATGAGAATGATTTCTTTCCTGCTATTTCACTGAGACCCATTTATGAATTTAAGGCTCTGACTGGTCCTTAAGGTGGTTCTTTCTTTTTTTAAGTTAGGTGCAACTGAGTCCTAATTTATTATTACAAAAACATTTATTAACTAATTATCTCCTGGAGGTTTAGTCTTGCCTGTAGAAAAATAAATACAAGAGAATACATGTATGATTGTATATACATACATGAACACATACATATATATATAACATACACATATACGTATATACACAAAGCAATATGCTACATAAAGGACTTAAAACATTATGCATAATATGAATAATAAGTCATATATTATACATTACCTATAAACAAAACAATGTGCTAAATTCTGTAGGAAATACAAAGCTTTCTGTGACAAATTTGTCTTTTTGTCTGAGAATATAAATTAGTATAGGAAAGAAGACATGTGAATATAATGTACCAATATCTAAACCTGACCTAATGAGCAGATAGCTTGCTGCTGCTGCCTAGTGCTGTCACTGGAAGTGATCCAGAATGGAATTGTAATACAATAGGCTTTTGTTGGTTGGTATGGATGCGAGGTAGTCATAGGTTTTGGTATTTTATATTAGCTTTTAGAACTGTGAGTAAAGTTGGTTGACATTTGAGGCTATGTCAATACCTACCAATCCTGTAAGACATTTCACTATTAAATTGTTAGATAAATTTAAGAGAAGTCACGTAGTTATCAAAAGGTGATCATGTAAGATCAAAATAGAATAGTTATTCATATATTCAAATATTGTGCTGAACATAGAAAAGATTAAATATTTGATAATATTGTGAAAGAACGTGCCATTTGTGATCCAGTAAGTATTTTTTATACAAATAATTTAAAATAAATTTGAAAAAAATGTATTCTAGAAAAAAATTTAAATGTCACAGAATTGGCATATTGGAGAAAAAAACTATTAATATATGCAAAAGAATGAAACTAGACTGTTTATCACCGCACACCAAAATTAACTCAAAATGGGTTAAAGATCTAAATATAAGGCTTGAAACAATAAATTGCATAGAAGAAAACATAGGTAGGAAACTCATGAACCTTGGATTTAGAGAGGATTTTATGAATTTGACCTCAAAGGCAAGAGAAGTAAAAGCAAAAATAAGTGAATGAGACTATATCAAACTAAAAAGCTTCTGCACAGCATAAAAAACCATCAACAAGCCAAAGAGGGTATCATCCTAATGGCAGAATATATTTGCAAACAATGCCTCTGACAAGGGGCTAATATCCAAAATATACAAAGAACTCATACAACTCAATAATAAAAAAAAACAAGCTGTCAAATTAAAAAGTGGGCAGAAGGCCTGAAGAGACACTTCTCCCCAGAAGACAATAAAATGGCCAACAGACATGAAAAGATGCTCAACCTCAGTAGCTATTAGGGAAATGCAAATCAAAACTACAGTAAGCTACTATCACACCTGTTAGAATGGCTATCATCAACAGGACAGATAATAAGTGTTGGAGAGGTTGAATGCAAAAAGGAACCCTCATGTACTGCTGGTGGGAATGCAAATTGGTACAACCACTATGGAAAACAGTATGAAGAGTCCTCAAAAAACTAAGAATTGAATTATTATATGATCCCTCTTTTGGGTATTTACCCAAAAAACCTGAAAACATTTATCCATAAAGATATGTGCGCCCTGATGTTCATAGAAACATTATTCATGGTGGCCAGAGAACACATTTTAAATTCTTTCAACAAAGTTGTATGTTAAAAAATGAAATGGACTACAACTGATATTAAAGGAGTAAAAAATTGCTGAGTTCTTGTTTGGAAAGAAAAGATGGAAACTTTATTTTGATAGATTAGCTATCATACACACAATATGTAGTTCGATTATTAGAACTAGAGAATATACTCATAAATGCATTTATACTCCTTAGATGTCTGGTTTTTGTCTGTACTTTATTTAACATCTTGCACATACATACATATAAATGACTGTACAGGTAGATGTAACTCAGTCCTTTAAATTTATTCCATTTTATGAAATAAAAAGAGGGCCTTAAAATTTTTCTTTTAAATCATCAAAAAGATCTCAGTTTTATAAGTGGTAGTTCTTCATTGTTGAGTTGATTTCCTAAAACCTTGACAAATGTATTGATATAATAAAACTGTTTCAGAGATTAAAAAGAATGATAGGGTCCAGAAAGGAAATCTGAGCAAACTGGAGTAAAACTTCATGTTGTTTTGATATGTATTGCTTTTCTCAGCCCTAGTGACTATCTTATGTTCTTCATAACAGCCACACATAAAATTCCCACAGTTTTGCAAGTTTATTTTGTATTTACCTTGTACTGACATTCAAAGGTATTCAGGAGTAGAGGACACATAAAAACAATCTATCCAAAAACAATAAAGCAGAGCTCCCATGATACTTTCAAACTGTCTGGTTTTAAGGGATATATATATAGGTTACCTTAATCTAAAGCCAAATATATTAAGATTGACTTTAGGTGTCACTTTATTCTTAGCAAAAGATACATAAGTTACATCATTCTAATTTTTAAATAATTTTCTAAAAGGTAAAGTTTCTATTTCAGTTGCATAACCACCCCAGTTAAAACATCAGTCAATCATATTTTAGAAAGTATAAAGTAATTGAGATGAAAAATAATGGAAAAATTTAAGTTTTTTACGTATTTTTCTAAGTTTTATTTTACTACATCTTATTACAAAGAAGTCCTTCTGGGCATAAATTAAAATATTTGTGTAAGACATACAATTCAGATCAAAATATGGTTTAAAAATCATGTCAGGGAGCAAGACATTTTACGCTACGCTTCTAGGTTCTTCTGGCTATTCTAATGATTAAAATGACATGTCACAGATTAACAGGAGAAAACTCAACAGCTCTATTCCTGGAACAGGCCCTTTATTCAAATGTTTTAGGCAATTAAAGAGGAAATAACAAGAAAAATTTTCTTAGTCTCTGTCTCTTAAAAATAATCAGCTTAAATCAAGCCTCATGCCAAAGAGACACATTTTAGGGTGGTAAATTTTGCTCCCATATGGTCTCAATTTACCTTAGTGAAAAATTTTATGTAGGAAAATTTATATTGTAATTTTTTTCCTATTTCACAAAATTAAGCATCACGTCTTTTCTATCTCAAAAGGAATTAATAAATGTCACAAAATATGGCTACTGGTTTTAAATAATTATGTAGTAACCATACAGATTTTATATTCTCTCATAAACTGAATCATTAATTTTTAAATAACATATACAATAATTCCCACCATTCATTTTAGCACTTTCACATTGATATCTTTCAGATTTTGAAATTAAAAGTGTGAAAATGTGTTTTTAATTTTAGCTGGTAAAATAATTGTGTCTGTCTATTGTGGGCAAGGGGAAAATCCCTCCTTTCCCTCTTGGTTCTCAAGGCTGATCAAATAATTAAAATGACAGGCAGCTTAACAGAAGAAAATCAAGTTTTAATTCACACACAAGGAGAATTCACATAAGCACGAAAATTCTAAAAATAGAATAAGGTAAAATATGGTGTATATGTTATTTTGAACTAAGGAAAAGAAAGTAAGAGTCTGGGACTCCAAAGGGAAGTAAGGCAATTTACAGGAAGAGGAAGAATTGATGTTTTGTAAACATACGTTTGAGGGGGCCATCTCAAGACATTGGGTCTCAGAGAACACTTTGTTCAAACTCGCCTTTCTGGGTTCCTCCCTGTCTGCCACATAGATTTCAGATTCAACTATAGTTATCCATGATAATAGCTTTTATCCTGGAAGAGGCCTTCTATCTTTTAAGCTGTTAGTGGGGAGGCCAAAGTTTCTTCTTAAACCATCTATGGGCCTTAAAAATAATCACCTTAAAATAATAAATATCCCAAAGACACATACTTTGGGGTGCCAAATTCTGTTACCCTTCACTATTAAAAACAAGAAAGTCTAAACTTGTTTAACTGTTAAATCAAAGAATTTAAAAGCACAGATTCCAGAGACAGAACACCTTAGGTTTTCAGAGCAAGGCTCAATACTTACCAGAAGCGTGATCTTGGTAAATCAAGCAAATTATTTTCTGTGCTCTCGTTTCCAAATTCAGGGGGTTCATTTTATCTGCACACATCAAAGCCAAAGGAGATATGGACAGCAGTTTGCAGCAAAGAAAGTAGAGGTTTAAGTAAATGACACTGAGTCTAGAGACACAAGTAAGTTAGTGCTCTTAAGACCTGACTCCCGATGGCCCCTACGGGATAGGTTATATAAGGGAATACTCATTATTTATGGTAGCTAAGGGTGTTGTCATGGGCAATATTAATTGGTTGAGGCTTGGGTGGGAGACAGTTGGTCATTGCATCAGGTCCTAATGTCAGTCATGGCATCATTCTATCTGGTTTTAAGGGATACCAGTAGGGTCATTCCTCCTTCAGGAGTGTAGAGCTGAAATACAACTGAGGACAAGATGTTTTGGTTTGAGCTAAATTCTGTTTCTGTGTTCAACAGACCTGAGGCTTCGTCCCTAAGACTGTTTGATGCTGACCTAAGGGCTTAATGATCAAGGGAGTTTTTGAGCAATATGCAGAAAGAAAAGGAAAGAAAAAGGAGTACAAGACCAGTTTAAATCAAGACCAGTTTAAATCAAGAAGAAAGAGAAGAGAAAAAGTTATTTTAAAAAAGTGGAAATTTGCACTGTTACATTTCAAATTATTTTATCTCAAGTTTTTTTTTTTTTTAATTATGTGAGTTAAAGGACAGAACGAAGTTTAAGAAAATAAAGCTAAAAATTGGATAAAATAAAAAAGGGTAATTAAAACAAGGCAATTTCAAAATGCAAGGACTCTGAAAGTCCTTTTCCAAACTATAAGGGCGAAACAAATATTATGGTCGTGAACTGCACTCTAGTCTAGACGTGCTTTGTCTGGCTGTCACAGAATTGATCCATGTAATGTCTTTTAATTGAAATGGTAGCTAACAATTATGTATGAGAAGATATGCCAAATACCAGGAATATACTTTTAGATCAGGCGTTTGCCTTATATTTTCTCAAGTTCCCATTCCTTATTATTCCCCTCATGCTGGGACCCAGTATCATCTGCAAATTTTCCTATTGTTCTGCATAATTTTTTAATTAAAATTTTCTTTCTGGACTCATGGCTTTATGAAAAATATTAAATAAATAATAAACTAGTAGAGCCATGTCATTTTTTCCTTCCCAGTTCATTCTGTTTACTCATTTGCATTAAATGCCTGCCTGTTCCCTGTAGGCATTTGAGTTTTCAAGGGAGAATCAGTAGGCACTCACATTCATGAAATTAAAAGCATCATTGAGCTTTGTTCCTATTTCTTTTACATTTTTAAAACAAACATCAAATGGAATAACTGCTTTATTTTTTTTTCTTTGATTTTGAACAGCCAAGCATTTCTCATTTGAATCTAATAAGGATGAACCATAGCTATGTTGAGGATAGGGAAACTTTCCCCTTTCCGTCTTAGTTATTCTGGCCAGTAGAATAATTAAAATGACATAAAGAAGATTAACAGGAAGAAATCAAGTTTTAATATGTACGCAATGGGAATTCACATAAGCATGAAAATACCAAAGTCAAAGAGGCGAAATGAGATCTATAGTTCATTCTGGACTAAGGAGAGGAAAGGAGGGATCTAAGGTTTTAAAGGGAGGTAAGGCAAAGTTACAAGGGGATGAAAAGAGTTAATTTTTTACTAGACAAATGTTTGCTGGGCCATCTTGAAACAATGGATGCAAGGAGGACTTTGATCAAATGGACTTTGCTAGGTTCCTTCTTGTCTACCATACTTAGCTCATTTTTTTTTATAATTATCTGTGATGATATCACCCTTCATAGAACAGATCCTCTAAAATTATTTTAGGCAATAAAGGGGAAGGCCATAGTTTCTTCCTGAGCATTCTAAGTCTTGATTATTTTCATCTTGAAATAATCTGCATGCCAGACCAATTCATCTCAGAGAGACTTGTTCTGAATCCCCACAGTTACTAGATATTAGATATTGTTGATATAAGAAATGTTCAGACTTGTAGAGAACTTTTTTAAAAGTTTATTTGATCCAAACTGACCAGATGCCAGGAAGGAAGATCTCAAATGCTCTGGAGAATGAGTTTTGCAGTTTTTTAAATATATTTGGAATAAAAAAGGTAATTTAAGGAAGATTACATGAAGGTGAGAGAAAGCAAGATGGAAAAATCTCTGTGATTGGATTACAGGATAGTAAACAAAATTACGTGCTCTCTGAAGGGTAGTTATGCCTCTGAGGGGTCTGGAAGAAGATTGCTTATGGCATTTCAAAGGTGTGTTAATCTAGAAGCCCAAGAACGATGGGCAGGGCTTGTTTAAGGCTAAGATAAATCTTTTATAGGTCTGTGGGTGACTTCCTACTATGACCTGCCTAGTTAGGAATTTATGATCAGGTCATCCTATGAGGTTACTTTTGGTCATTGGACTTGTCAGATTTATTACATAGTCCCTTTTTTGCTTACGATGTACACATTTGTAACTCAGTCTCAAAATAGAGCAATCTCTCATTTGACTTCTGTTAGTCACTACAGCATCTTTAAACATAACATAAAGTTATCCTCGTTACTTCAAAAATAATTACCCAAAAGACAGTGAAATAATAATTCTACCAATTTGACTTTTTATTTTTGTGAAAAATGACATTATATGTAATTTGTTAAGACGTACTACTAAAAAAAACTGCAAACACTTGCTCTCATCTTACTATTGCATAACAATACAAAATACAATACAAAAACTGAAAGTTTTGTTTCAGTTTTGATTTTCATATGCAATGCATGCTAAACATCAGATCAGAAAATGTGTGTTTGCATTTATAAACCATAACATATAAATACATTTCAATCTGTATTAAACTATATTTTGTCACCAAGCTTGACAGAGTCAAATATGTCATATTTAATATATTAGTTTACAAAGTATGCTTTTTTCTCTTAAGTTATCAATTTAAATTAAATAAAACTAATGCTAATTTACTTTAAGATGTCAGCATACAGGCATTTCTTCTACAAAATGTTTCTTTTAGTTTCCTTTCAATTATTTTATAGAAGACATCGAAAAGCTAGCTTTAAAAAGAAAGTTGGGATTTAAAAAAAAAAATCACCTTTAATGAAACTGGGTGAGAGGAGAGGCTGCCAGACACTGTGAAAATTGGAACAAATCAACAAAAGATACCAAAGAAGACATTGGGAGAACAAGAAGAGTGTTGACTAAAAGTGGATCTCAATACTCTAAAGAGCCCCACTTTACTAGAATACAAGGCCTGAGGTGCAGGCAGGTTTTGCAAACCTGTCCAAACACTTAGAGACTCTGCAGAATGATAGGAAAGGCAGAGATGGGGGTGGGGGAAGATGCAGAGACATGCTATCCTTATCCTGTTGCCAGTGTGGCAGGATGGAGGTGTGGAGGAGACACATTGGGTGGCAATCCACTCTGGAGCTTCTAATTACTGTCTAATTCTAAAAGAAATAAATTGGCCCTAAATTACTCCTAAAAGAAATAAATAATCTGGGACAAGTGAGATTCCTCTGGGAACCGGGGAGATTTTCTTACTTTTTCCACGGGACTGCTGGCTACAAGAGAACACTTAGTCTTGTCTGCCTCCTTGATGTTCTGAGTAAGCATCAGCAGCATCCCAAACTGTGCTTTCAGCCACAGCTTACTCCTTGGTTCAATGTCAGTAATACATTTCAGGAAATATTGGACTAGCGATACCATCCTCTATGCAAAAAAATAAGTAATAACTGAAAAGAACCAACATAGAGCCCTGACATAAATAGCACAATTTACTTGTAATAGTTAAGAGTGTGGAGTCTGAGCCTACGCTGCTTGGGCGCAAATCCTGGATCTATGTCCTGTTAATTGAGTGACTTCTTTGCACTCAGAGCGTGATTAAACATCTATAAGGGAAAAAAAGACATTATTAAGACTTTATATAAAGCAGAGATCCAAGAGGCTTAGACGCCACCTACTGGAAACCAAAAGAAAAACACCTTCTTTACAAAAGGCTAGAGACCATTATATAATTAATCTTTCTTTCTAAGGGGCGGGGGAAGGAACACACTCTGGCTGTCGCCTTCAGGTGGAGAAATAGTTCATTAAATACCAAGAACAACCAAAGTGACAAGCCATCTCAGAAAGAAAGAGAAAAATCTCCAAAAAATAAGCTTACAGACATAGAAATATGCGACTTAAATGACAGAGAATTCAGGATGATACTTCTGAAAAAACTCAGTGAAAAAACTCCAAAACAAATCATAACAACAATTTCAGGAATTAAAAAAATAACTAAATGAGCAGAATGAGTTCTTTAGCAAGGAGATTGAAACCCTCAAAAAGAACCAAATAGACCTTCTAGAGATAAAGAACATACTGCAAGAGTTGAAAAAAGGAAATAATAAGCTTGGAGAATAGAGTTGACCAAATGGGAAAAGGATCAGTGATATTGAAGACAGAAATCTAGAAATAAATCAGAAAGAAGAAGAGAGAAACTGAAGAATGAAAAATAATGAAAGAGAAATTCAAGAACTAGCTGATACCATCAGGAAAGGAAACATCAGAATAATGAGAATTCTCAAAGGGAAGGAAAAGGAGGAGGGGCTAGAAAGCATTTTCAGGCAAATAGTGGACGAGAATTTCCCAAATCTAAAGAATGAGCTGGAGCTTGGAATTCAAGAAGTCAATAGAATACCCAATTATCTTAACCCAAAAAGGCCTTCACCAAGATACATTGTATTAAAATTAGCAAAAATCAATGACGAAGACAGAATTCTCAGGGAAGCCAGGGAAAAGAAGACGGTAACCTATAAAGGAAAACCTATTACATTATCGTCAGACTTCTCAGCACAAACTCTAAAAGCCAGAAAGGAGTAGAATTAAATATTCAAACTTAAATATTAAATGAAAGGAACTACCAGCAAAGAATAATGTATCCACCTAAGCTCTCCTTTAGATATGAAGGAGAAATATATACATATATACAATAGAATATTACTCAGCCATAAGAAGAGTTGAAATACTGCCATTTGCAACAACATGGATGGGCCTTGAAATAATCATACTAAGCAAAATAAGCCAGACAATGTGATATCACATGATATCACTTATTGTGGGACATAAGCCTAAAAGCAACAAATGAATAGGACAAACAGAGACTCATGGACATAAACAATAGACTAGTGGTTGCCAAAAGTGAGGGGGAAGAGGGATGGGGAAAAAAGTAAAAAAATAAAATGTTAAAAATAAATAAAAATATAAGCTTGGAAAATAAATAAATAAAAATAAATAAATAAATAAAAACAAAATATATTACATGAGGCAATATGTGAGAACTAGGGCTAACCATATTTGTGATTTCAATAAATGAATTTTTCAATTATGTTTAAGCCATTTTTCCTATTATGAAAAAGATTTTGACATTGACTTTTAAAAGCTAATAATTAAAGAATATATATAAAAAACACTAACAAACTTTTTGAGTCGAATAGGTAGAAAGTTAAAATTGTCGATTAATGTATAAAAAATTAATATCTGTTAATATAAAATCTTGTGGCTTAACAAGCACAAAAATCTGTAAAACAAAAACTGTAGAAAATGAATGGAGAATTACAACATGAAAGAAGTATAAAAACATTCTATTTACTTAGCCATTGACAAAACAAAATTGTTTTATGAAAACAGCATTTTTAAAAACATAGCTCTTATATGTAGGGTATTAACATATACCTTAGGATCAGACAACTAATTTCCTTAAAATTGCCAACAAAAGATATATAAAATTGTTTACATACTTAGCTACAAAACAAACACAAATCCCCCAAAGTGTGAATTGTACAGATTAAATTTCTGTCTATAGTAAAATATTATCAATTAATAATAAAAACAGTTTAAAAAATCTTCTAGAGAATTCCTAGGGAAAAAGTTGTTTCAAAATAAACATCCAAATTAAATTTCAAGCTAGCATAAATAAAAATTAAAATTCCAATTATACAAAATTTAACATATGCTTACAGCATGGCTTAGATAACAATTCATAGCCTTAAGAAAAGTATTAAACAAGAGAGATAGAAAAGAAGCAAATTAAGCATTTTGTTCAGAATTTAGGACAACAAAATAGCTTAAAGCAAGCCAACAGAGTTTATGATAATAAAAACTAGTGAATTATAAAGTAGAAACAGAAATATTAAGAAATATAAGATCTGAGTGTTAAAAAAATAAAATTAATACATGTCATACATGCGGAAGACAGTTGAAAAACTTAGGATAGAAAAATATATAACTCAGGGAAAATACTAACTAATTATACAATACTAACTAACCAAATAAAAGGAAAAAAAATCTAACTAAAATACAATACTAACTAACCAAATAAAAGGAAAAAAAAATCTCAATACAAAAATAAGGAATGAAAATGTGCAATCACAGATACTCAAGTACATAAATATTTGCACATTAAAAAGAATTCTTTAATTGTATGCAAAATTGATAATTTTTCCAGAAAAAGAATTTAAATAAACTAAATTAACATAGAGGAAATAAAAAATATAACCCAACCAATTACCAAGAAAAAAAAGAGAAATTTTTTTTTTTAAAACTTGTCGAAGTGCTTCTACAGTAGTCCCCTCTTGTGTGTGGTTTTGCATTCTGAAATTTCAGTCTCCTGAGGTCAACTGTGGTCCAAAAAATATTAAGTGGAAAATTCCAAAAATCATAATTTTTAAGTTTTAAATCGCACTTCTTTTGGAGTAGTGATAAAATCTCTCATCTTCCTTCATTCCACCCATAATGTGAATCATCCCTTTGTCCACTGTATCCACTTTATACGGTACCCCTTTCACTTAATAGTCTCAGTTATCAGAGAGAGAGAGAGAGATCACATTTACATTTATTATAGCATATTGTTATATTGTTTTATTTTATTATTTGTTGTTGTTCTCTTACAGTGCCTAATTTATAAATTAAACTTTCTGATAAGTATGTATGTATAGGAAAACCATAGTATATATAGGATTTTGTACTGTCCAAGTTTCAGGTATCCACTGGGGGGTCCTCCTTAGGAGGACTACTATATCCAAGAAGCATTAAATGTTTACTTTCTCTGAACTACTTCAGTTTTTTTGATATTTCTTTACAACCATCAACTTTCCCTCTACAGCAATAATTTTTGATGATGTCATTAGTTGCTAATTCTAATTTGTTCGTTTTCTAAAATGGAATAATTTTGTTTCTCTGTTTTTTTAATTCTTCAGTTATTCACCTTTCTTTGCTTTTTTATCTTCACATCTGTGTGATCTATCATATTAAGCAGATTTTCTTATTAAATATTTATACCATTTTATAATAAATTGTAATATTTTCCCTGAGTTTTATATTTTTCTATCCTAAGTTTTTCAACTGTCTTCCGCATGTATGACATGTTTCTTATGTTTTGTTTGCCTTTTACTAGTCTGCTTTTTATCTTTTCATTTTTGCTGTTTTGTTTGGTTTACTATGGATAGTCTGGATAAATGATCTATTGTCTCTACTGTGATATATGGAAATTCTCAATCACTGCTCTTTCATTTTTCTTGAAACCTCTTTGCCTCCTCTCTCCATTACCATCTCTGTGTCCATTTTTTGGCACCTTAATGTGACCAGTGAGAGGAATAATTCCCTTTGAGCTCTGTGAATCCTTTATTTAAGGGAATACTGCTTTTTCCTAAAATGGTATATTAAAGTCTTATTTAAAAGTTATTCATTGTTTCACTAAGTGTTGTGTATTGCAGTTAGGCTCCTATAATCCCACAGATACTAGAGGTCAGGCATTGGTGTACTATCTCCTTTGATGTTTGCATTCTAGAAAGATGAATGCTGGGCCCTTGAGAAAGACTTTTCTAAATCATAAAATATTTATATCTCAAAGAGGCTAAAAAATAATTTACAATAGGAAATAAATGTTCTAAGAGCAAGGAGATCAAGGGGCTGGAGACAGTTAGAATCCTGTACAAATTTTAATTAAACTGAGGGAAAAGTTAAGGCCATTTTGGTCACTAATGAGATGTAAACAAATTCACAACATTTCGCAGCATAAGAGATAGGAAGATGTGTGGCTTGTTGGGGAAGTTGGTATTTTATATAAGGATGTCCCCCATGAGGGAGATAATAAGCAGAGACTTAATTGTATTAAATTGCATAACTAACATAGCTAATGATTTTGTTTGAACACTGAGATTATGTGAAATATATCTGAAAAAGAGTTTAGATGATTTTTACCTGTCCATAAAAACATGGCATATATCGAAAAGACAAAGTACTTCTGTTTATTTAGATGAATTTTTAGCACTTCAATTTAGCTGTGAAAAAATAGTGCCATTTATATCGATGGTGTAAAAGCAATGTTAGAAAATTTTAGGAGTGCCAGGCCTTATTAAAAGTGTTATTGAATTATGCTTAAGCAATCAGAGATGTTATATAGGTAAGCATTAGTAGTTACAAAGATGCTACTAAGAAAATGTTAGATAATAACCTATAACTAGTGAATTTTATTATTTTTAAATTGCTGATCTTCTAAATTTATTTTTTATGAAATGAAACACAATTTAGAGAATTTCCCTTTTATACTAATGTGCATTGCTTGTTATGAAAAAAGGTGATAGTAAAAATTTTTCTAAGGAAAAAAAATCACTATTTTTTTCTCAATAAAGAAAATCTATTAAGTGATTCTCTAATATAACATAATAACTTGCAGGATATGCTGATAATTTTGACAATCTAAATGAGCTCACTTTGAACATCCATACTTGCAGAGCTACCATCTTGCTTAATACACAACTTATTAAGAAAATTGAAAGAATATATGGTCTCAACAGGCAATTTGACTTTCATAATTTTGGGTGAATTTATAAAAAAATAAATAATGTAGTTTCTGTAATTTTTTAAATGTCATGTTGAACATGTCAAAATGTTTTAAATGTGTTTGAAAAGGTAAGTTTATCCTGGAAAAAAAATCTAAGCTAGTTGAAGAACCGTTCATTATCTCCCTTAAAATGGAATTTTTACTAATTAGAGAAAATGAGTGGGGCATATTTAGTGTTTCAAAATTGACACTTAAAAAGACTTTTTTTTTTTAACTTCCAGATCACTCTAATTGAAGTCCATCTTGCTACTTATAGTTTACAAATTCCATACATATAATATTCACTGTGATTTATCTACGACCTGCAGGGTTTTCTTGACATTGAACATATAAATTAGGGAAATAAATCTGCGTAAGATTGCATCCAAAATAAGCAGTTTCAAAATATTGTTAAAATCAAATGGTTCTCAAATAAATTATTTATTAGCTTTATAAACAGGTAAAAGTTAACATTTTAACATATATGATTTTTAGTTAACACATGTCTTTATCTTGTACAACTGTATTTCAGTTAGATTATTATTTCATGTACTGAATTCCATCCTAGGATCTCCTTATTTTTCTTTAAGTTGTATACATTAATGTTACCTCTTTGCACAGTAAATTCTATGGGTTTTGACAAATGTGTAATATTTGGTATCCATAATTATAGTATCATTATCATACAGAATAGTTTTATTGCTCTAAAAAACCTGTACTTCACCTATTCAAATCTTCCTCCCATCCACTGAAACTTCTCACATCATTTGAACATACAGTTCCACATCTAGAAACAGTTTGGAAATCACTTTTGTGGAAAATGGAGAGTCATTAAATAATTTTATGTGAAAGGATAATATGCTCATGTTTGAATTTAAATATCTCTCTTGCACGGTAGAGAGGTAGAGAGATTTCTGAATAGCTAAATTATAGACAAAATGTGATGACAGTGTAAATTATTAGAATTGAAAATACAGATTTAAAAGAGATTAAAGATGTGAAAGAATTCAGAAATACTTTAAAACTAAAACCAGGATGATTTGATGGGTGACTAGCGCTAGAGAAAGAAAAATAAGTGCTCTGTAAGTACAGGAATTATTGGTAAAACCAGAACTAGGAACTAGTTAATTCTACTCAACCACAAAACAAAGGTACTTGCCCCATGTAACTACTTCTAGAGATGTGTGAATTTTCTTGCAACTGCACAGTCCAGATTTTGTTTTCCCCTTAAAACTTTCTACCACCTGCCAACTACACTGGACTTAGTTGTCGACCTTTAGAGCCAGTGAATAACCAATAACAAGGTGGGTCAAATGATCCTGAACAACTCCTGGGTACTTGCTTTATAAGCCTTGCTTTATGGGAGTGCATGGATTAGTTATGTTATCCTTAATTCATATTTAACACCCAAATTAGTAACTAATTTGGAAGAGACAATCTAAGATGGGACATTCTGTACAGGTTTGCTAGAGTTTCTTGTTGAATACTTCCAGTGATAAGAAACTCTGTGTTTCCCATGGTCTCCATTTGACTCTGGGGTAATAGTAATTAATAGAGTATTCTCACTACATTCACACTGTAATTATCCTCCATTGATACAACTGGTATCAGAGCAGCCCAAACTCCAGGGCTACATGAAACAAATTATATTTCCTCTTCCATATGACACTATTTCCCAATATTCAGACAATTTTCATATTTACTTCCGTGACTAGTAATCACTTCAATAGATGCAGTAACTCCCATCCCAGGACTGAGGATTATATGAGAAATAATTCCATCCCCTGATGTTTTCCTTTGAAAGTGTGCAGAACATAGACTTCCGTACTTTCTAGCCAACACTTCCATTGTCTTGTTTGGATGTAAGGAATTTCTGGCTCTTTCTTGTGTTTCTATAGTCAATCGCTGCCAGCTTGCTAACACGCTACCAAGTGCAACTTTCAGATAAGAGCCGTTAAGAATAGCATGAGGGTAAGTCCTTCACAATCTGCTTTTCGTGGGAACTGCAGCACAGCCCGCTCAGATGCTGTTTACAGTTGTGCAATGAAGGGCAAATCCTCATCTGCTATCCTCCTCCTTTTCATGCTGCATCAAGTAGAATGCTATGCATACTCTTCCCTTTTTCTATTCTTTCTTTTTTAATTCAGCTTTCCAAACCATATGGATACAGCTAGAACGAGTGGCTAAAGCAATAAGTTGATTCACAGTGGATCATTTGTTTTATGCTCATTTTTTACCCTATGTGTAGATCGCAAAGCAAATGCAAGAGCCATCCGATGTAGGACTCAAGCAGGGATAGAAAATGCAACATCAACATTGATGCCAGTTTTCAAATCAGCCAAGTCAATAAATACTAGATCAAAGGGGACTAAATCAAACAAGAAGGCAGGTGGATTTCCTGACTATGTCAGCACATAAATTTTTTGATCATCCTTTTTTATTAGTTTGGTTTGGGTCCCTTATTTTATTTATTTTTTTTCACTTCAGTGAAATCTTGCTAGAACCAAGTACAAATAAAACTCCAAAAGTGAAATCCATAGCTGCTGATGAAGCATTTAAGTCAGAAAACAATTGAAAAAAATATACCATACACTTTATTGGGCTGAAGATCCAGGGTTAGTAAGTATTTAATGGAAATAACTTCACAGAACTCTGATTGTAATATCCATTTTGTTATCTTTCCTTGCCTTTGTCTTTTTATATGCCTAACTCTAATTTAAATGTTTTCTTCTAAATTTCAATTCTGTTTATATGTAGCCTGCTGGCATTGTGTCCAATAATGATTTGCATTCTCAGTTTATTATCAGACTGTTTAATTCCGTCTATTGCAAATTTGAGAGATAAAGAAAATATGTTTTCAAAAAGGCCACAGACAATGATACAGTCATTTATTTAATAATCTCCACTTTCCTTTTCATCGGTTGAAAAAAATATTTTCTTGACTATGTTGCCACCCAATTATCTCATTGTTAAAGGCCCACTTTTTATCAGCTTCGTTTTTGCGTAATTGTAAGGTGTTAAATGTGCAGGACTATGGCTACTCACGTTCCTTGGCAGGGGTTTCTTGGGTACTCAGGGCAGTAGAATTATGCCATAGCAACAGAGGAAGCTTTAACTCAAGACAAGCATTTGGCAGCTGCCATCCTTGTATTCAAATGTTTTCACAAATTTCAGGTTCCAAAGAAAAGGGAAGCATACTGTGTCCAATTTATCTAATTAGCAGAATACCTGCTAGATTGGTTTATTAACAATCTGTCAGTATTTATTCCCCCTTAAAATAGCTTTTACAAAAAATTAAAACATATATTTCTTGGCTGTTTCCAATTTCAATTATACTAATATTTGGTACTTTATTATGCTGTTATAGTTATTTCTTGAGAGTATTAAGTAAAAATTATGCAGACAACTACAAAAAGAACACAAATTAAATATATATACATTATGCATGTGTTTCATGTGCATGTGTGTATCCTTAGAATCATTCTCTTTTCCTCTTTTTCCATAAAAAAATAAAATGTACATAAAATCTCATTGACTTGGTCCATTAAACCTTGTATAATCAAATGGGTAATTCATTTTAGGAGGGGGAGGCTGTACTGAATACTAATTAAAATCAGGCTCCCTGCAGGAAGACAAACCTGGATTCACACCTAACTGTCACTCATGAATTGTGTGGCTTTGGGCTGGTTACACTTATGAACCTCCGGTTCTTCATTTGTAAAATGTGAATTATAACAGCACCGGCCTCATACTATTGTTGAGGTGGTTCTATTGATCCAGCTTTCAGTAATTAGCTTGGCTTCCATAAGACCTTGATGAATGCTGCTTTCCGTGTTTATGTTCATTGAGATCAGAGTAACAAGACTGAGTATAAGTACTGTGTGCATTTAAAAATGAGAAAGCGGAACTGTGTATTTGATATTCGGTGGCCAGCACATCGAAGCAATCATGAGCATCTGGACTCCTGCTCTTCTATTTTGTAATCTTATCTATGTCCTACAATAGATGATTGGATAAAGAAGCTGTGGTACAAAGATACAATGGAATATTACTCAGCCATGAGAAAAGATGAAATACTGCCATCTGCAACAACATAGATGGATCTCGAGATAATCATGCTAAGTGAAATAAGTCAGACAGAAAAAGTTGAAAACCACATAATTTTACGCATATCTGGTATATAAAATTGAAAGCAACAAACAAACATGACAAATAAACAGAGGCTCATGGATACAAACTGTGGATTAGTGGTTACCTGGGGTGTGTGTGGGGGGTAAGGTATATAGGAGTAAAATGGGTCAATATTTGGTGATGGAAGGAAATTTAACTTTGGGTGGTGAACACACAATGCAATATCTATATGATGTATTGTTGAATTATGCACTTGACACTGATTTGATTTTATTAACCAAAGTGACTCCAATAATTTCCATAAAGATCCTAAAAAAAAAAAAAGAGAAAAAAATCAACTACTTATAACAACTCATTATATTATGCTTTTAAATTTTTACACGATGGAAATTCCAGTCATCAAGATCTTAACACATTGGGTTTAATTTTATCATCTAAACAAGAAGTCAAGAGGTGTTTTATTACCAACATTGGTTCAGCTGGTCAGTGATACCATCAGGGGTTTCTATCTTTAGTATATATGTTAGTATTTGGACCCCTTCTCTTCTATTTTGTAATCTCATGATTGCAAAATGACTGCTTCTGCTGAAATGTCCACATCCACATTCAAGGAAGGAAAGAGGGTTGATTATGTAGGGATCCAATCACCTCTGTTCCTCTTTCATCAGAAAATGGTTTTCCACAACCCTCAAGAGACTTTTGATGATGTCTCATTGACCATGTCTGTGTCTGATGGTTTCTCCAAGGTGTATGGTAGCTGGGAAAGCAAGTATTTAGTGTGGGACCATGCTCCCAAAATGTTATCTTGGCTGTTTTTGCAGGAAAGAAGTGGAAGAATGAGCATCTGATAAACTGCTTCAGTGGATGTAGTTATCATAGGAAAGAACAATTATTTTGTTAAACTTCTTCCATACACTCACTTTACAGTTTAATATTAGTATTTTAAATTGAATTACATGTAGAGAAAGGAACCATTACCTTTTCATTACTTTGAAGTTTTAATTCAGCTATATTAGAAGAGGTTATTTATTTTGCAGTTGGGATTTTTATGAAGGATGTGTATGTGTGTGTACGTACATCTCTTTTGCCTCAAAAAAAAAATAATACTAATACATAGGCCAAATATCATTTGAGGAATTGTCCCATCTCATTCATTCTACCTTTCCCCTATGCTCAATGTGCCCTTCTGTTTCTTGAATATGTGAAACTCATCTTCATTCAATGTCACCTGCAATTGTTTCTTCAGTCTTCGTTCTCCTCTATCTCCTACAGTATTTAATTAATTTAGCACCTGCTTAATTTAGGCACCTTACTTCATTTTTCTGACTTCAGTCACCGACTTTTTAAATTGTTTTTGGTAACATAAATTAATATGTACAAATTGATAGAGAGAGAAGAAATAAAATTATGAACACTTAAAGGATAGCCAGTAATTATATGAACAAAAAAGAAAGTTAAGTTCCTACACAATAAAACTCATGGATTCTATAATTTATAGCATTGTTTTTTCCAAAAAATATGTGGCTGGGCAATATTTGAGAATTCCAGAGAACTTCTGGAAATTATTACCTCACAAAGAAGTAGATTATTTACAACTTGATGAAATAAAGTAAAATGTAATTAGATACTAAACATTTTACTATGTGCAGATCACTCACACAGAAACAAAAGTGAACCCCACTTTGGGCATATGGTTTATGCTATTATCTTCCTCAAATTTCTCAAATTAAATAATTGATCTTTTTTGTTTTATTTTATTCCTAGAATGATAGCTCTCATTATGATTGTCTCTCATTTTCATGATACCATTGTTTTTTATTTTTGTAATTGCCTTAACTGCTTTAATTATTTTGCCTTTCTCTTTATTTTAGTCAAAATATACATATTTTTAAAAAATCTGTATCTGTATCTGTTTTGATATCACCTTTCCCCCTTAGGTATCCTGATATTCAGGAGCTATATAGTACCCCCAAGCCCCACCACCAATCATTTTAATGAGGCACTGTGCCTGGAGGAAATTAAAGAATTTTACCATACCATCTGTCTTCATTTCCATCATTGTTCACTAAAGTCTTAGTTTTGAACCTCTTTTCTCCACCTGCTATGTCAGTGTATTTTTTCCTCTAAGAATCTGTTGTTGACTATGTCGGCCTCCCTCTGTACAAGTTCCATGGCTTCACTTATCTTCTGTGGCATGGCTTTTAATTCTGCAACCTCACTCTGATCTAAGTGCCAGATTTATATTCACCACTGACATAAAAATATTTTGCTGTTTAAATGTATGTATCATCTTTAATTCAACATTCCCAAAGCTGGTCTCACCTTATCTTTATAAGCCCAAGCACTTCTCTTAAAATTTCTGTTGACTGAACATATATTCATGTACTTATCCATGTATGCAACCTAGTAGTTGAAACTACTTCATCTTTTATTCACCATGGTTGCAAGTTGTTTCGCATTGTAAATATTATCCTTCAATATTATCCACTAATGGTTAATCCAATTAGCACCATCAAACCCATAGATTTTTGTTTGTTTGTTTTAGATTAAAAAAATAAAATTCCTCAGCCTCCTAGCTCTCAATAGTCTTTCACCAATCCTCCTTTTTCTCCTCTCTCTCTCTCTCTCTCTCTCTCTCTCTCTCTCACACACACACACACACACACACACACACACACACACAGCCTCTCTCTTGTCCTAATACATACTACACATTTAGGGTATTAGTTGTAAAAAAATTCAGCTGATCTGGAATATACAGCCAGTAGTCTTATTCCCTACTACTCATCCAAAATGTTACATAAACATTCTTTAACATCCTATGGAACTAATACATGAGCTAGTTAGCACATAAATTCTGATGTATATGGACATATATGATCAAGCTGAGATGGGAGGTTCCTTCAAGAAGCTAAAGCTTCTTGGAATGAGTGCACCATGGCAAAAGAGTCAGATACAAGAGTGGGGGTCCACAGTGGGGGCTTTGAATCAGAAAGAATTGAGTAATGATCCTGGGAACAGTGTTAAAATTACAAGCCATATAAATAAATACATTTAAATGATTATTATTAAATTGTCCTACTTTAGTAAGTCAAGTGAGCGAGAAATACTTTATAATTTGTTTATTTTCATTATAGACCCCTCCAAATATTTTTCACAAAACCAATAAGGAATTAATTTTCAGTCACTATTAGTTTTTTTCTTTCCAATAAGGATTTTCTAGAGCATATGCTTCCCATTGTGTCATCAATCTCCCAGAATATAACCAAGCCTAAAGACTTAACATCTGCTTAGACTGAGGAAGGGCAATATATGAGAAGAACATACGTATCTTAATGGTTTGACGTATTCTTCATTCTCATAAAGCTTTACTTAGCAAATAAAATGCATTTCCAATTCTCATGCTTTACCCTCTCCACTGAGAAACAGTGGCTTTGGTGGATGACCAGAGTAAAGCTTTCTAATATAACCTGCCCACAAACAGAGAAGTCCCTGATTAGGTAGGTGATATTTTTCTAGGGATTCCAAAGAGCTCAGTAGAGACAATTTGGACCTTGGCTATCTTTCTTACCTATTCTCTTTAAGACACAGTTTCTTTTGCAAAGGTCATTTCTATAAGCTCTGGTTCAATCCTACCTCACTTGGAGCATCTCTTGGGGTAGATAAGCCTCCTAACTGGTCCTTGAGTAAGAATAGTTTTGGCTTAATGGGGTTCATATAAATATTAAAATTATAATTTCAAATGGTCTTATGTAAAGAACCCCCAATAGAAATCTTTAGTCATATTCTCTTTTTCATAAAGTTCTTGTCACTGAGGCACTGTTAAGAAGCTTTAATGACCTGGAAGTTTGATCTCATCAGGTGTTCAGAATAACTATCATATTTTACTTTTAGGTAATTTCCATCTCTGTAGTATTTTGGCATTGTGCCCTCGTTAGTAATCATAGGTGTCATCTCCTCAGTCATAAGTTTCATTTCTGGGAAGTCAGGTAGTGAGACTTCAGTTTTGATGAAAGATCATTTCTATCAGAGGCAAAAAAGTCTTCCTCACACTCAGTTTCAACATATTATCTGAAGTCCAGGCTTAGAATAATAATATTATTATTAATTTCTAGGTCACCGGAGACTTCAGTTATTATGCACCCTCCTTCTTCAGAATTGAGTTCATTTAAATTTCAGGAATTTATAGAGTTAAACAGATTCTATAAATCACCTCTATGCCCTTGCTGTGAATCCATCTTCTTGAGGACTAAAGAGAAATTAATCTTTGCAACAAATACTGAGATTGCATTTTGTGTCTTTCTTACTTCTGTTAACCATTCTATATCTGTTCAGGGCTATTAAGACCTGGAAAACAATGTCAAAATCCATTCATTCATAATCCTTTGTTATTTTCCAAATTGTACTGGTTTCACTTCCACAACCAAATTTCCATTAGGGTCATAGCCTTCTTCTCAGGCTAAATTGTTTAGAAGTGGTAACATCTTCATTTGAAAATATGTGCTATACATAGATTCTTAGTCAGACAGTTTCCTCATGAACAAAAGTACGAATAAAAAATATCAGGTGAGTTAAATATTTATATGTTATTTAAATCACTTTGAATCCTACTCTAGAACTATATTCCATCATCCAGAAATTTAGTACAGTCCATAAAAAACTAGCAAAGTTCCTCTGATTTTTCAAAGCATCTAAACATCTTTCTTATGAAGTTTCCAGCACAGGTTCTATAGGCACTTAATAACTGTTAGTTCTTTCTCCCTTTCTTGTTCTCACACACCTCCATCATCCCCTTCTTCATGTTTTTGACCTTGTCTTTTCTTCTTCTTCTTCTTAATATATTCCTATCCCTTTATGCTTTCCAATAATTTAACATTTCTAAGTCCAGACCTTTTCTGCTTCATTTATCTCGTGAACTACATTTCAGTAGCATTACTCAGCTCACACCGAAATTGGGCAATAACTATATTCTGAAATAATAGGCCATCCTTTTCAATCTAGCATCTTTTGATAGGTTGCTTTCCCCAGTTTGATACTTACAGTATATTAGTTCATTCCTCAGGGGCTCATTAGTTCATTGAGAGTAGGAATTATGTCTTCTTTTCCTTTTACTAAAGTGCTTAGCACAGGACTGAGCAATTAGCTGGTAAGTACATGTGGATATAAATATACACAAATACATGTGTGCACGTGTGCACACACACACACACGTACACACAGAAACCAAAACAACACTTGCTAATTTTCTTCCATTTAATGGACTTGTACCAAATGTAGAGTTGGAGAAAGAAAGAAGGTAAATAGTGTTTACTGGTTACTTGCTCTGTAACTGGGCCAGACACATTGTGAGTGTTCTGTATTTAAGTCTCTTACGGTAACAAGGTAAATAAGTTGTATTGTCCTCATTCTAAAAATGGAGAAGCTGAAAAAAATTAACTTACCCAAAGTCACATAGTAATATTTACAGTGGTTAATTTTAAATGTCAACTGACTAGACCACGGCACCCAGATGTTTGGTCAGACGTCATTCTACATGTATCTGTGAAGGTATTTTTTAGATAAGCTTAACATATAAATCATTAGACTTTGAATAAAACAGTTTACTCTTTATAATGTAAGTGGGCTTTACACAATTAGTTGAAAGTCTTACTAGAAAAAGACTGACCTCTCCAAGCAAGAAAGAATTCTGCCATCAGACTGCCTTTGGACTTGAACTGTAACTCTTCCCTGGGTTTCCAACCTGCTGGCCTACCCTATAGATTTAGGACTTGCCAAGCCTCTAAAATGGCATGAGCTAATTCTTTAAAAATTTTCTCTCTCTTTCTCTCTTTCTCTCTTTCTTTCGAGATAAATAGATAAGATAGATGATAGATGATGATGATAGATATATATATAGATAGATAGATAGATAGAGATAGATACATCTCTGGATATATAAACACACACACACACACACACACACACACACACACACACACATATAGCTTGTTGGTTCTAATACAATATTTTATCTGCAAAGAGGAGATTTAAACCGAAGTCTTTTAAACAGCTTTATTAAGATAAGATGTTGACATACAAAAAGCTGTACATATTTAATATGTACAACTCCATGAGTTTAAAGATAAGTCTATACCAGTGAAACCATCGTCATCACATCTATGCTATAAAAATAGCTATCACCTCCAAAAGTTTCCTTCTTACCTCTTTATTTATTATTATTATTTCATATGTGTGATAAGTTCACACAAGATCTACCTTCTTAGCAAAATTTTAAGTATACATTACATTGTTTTAACTATAAGCACTATACTGGAAGAGTAGCTTTCTAGAACTTATTCATCTTGCATAATTGAAACTTCGTACCCTTTGACTAATATGAAATCAAAGTTCAAGTTCATTACATTATACTTTCTTCCACAGGAATTCCTTTAAAGCATCTTATTAAGTTGGATAGATATGAATAATTCAAGGAAGAATATGTTAAAACAGTTATCAATTTTCATAAATGGATCCTAAGAGGAGAGGTAATTCAAAATGAGAGAATTTAGTAGAGGAGCTATCACAGGTGAACTATGAAGGATATCTAGGGTTAACATATATATAGAAGGAAGAAAAATAATATTCCATTTATAGGAAAATAGTGAGAAAAGATCAAATATGAAGATCTTTAAATAATATTTAAGAACCTGTGCATAAGTCTCCATGGAAAGTGAAAGAGTTGGAAAGAGTGCATTAGTAGAAAATAAAACTAGAATCACATTCAGTATTCTAGGTAAACAGTAATTAAAACTTAAATTAAGAGACTCATAATGACTCCATACAAAAGAGTCAAAGTGGTTAATTTTTTATAAACAATGATTCGAATATTAAAAATATCTTTAAATTTGTTTCTATATAATATTTATTAGGTATGGATAATGCTCTATTCATTTTAACACTTTATGTCTGCCACACTTCTTGACTGGTGACAAAGGATACAGTATGAGACACTCATTAGAGGTCAAGTCACTTGTTGGTAAAAGAGTAAAAGTGTTCACATTTAAAAAAAACTTGTGTTGAATTCTTTTTTTGCTATAATAGTGATATATATTTCTTGTGGAAAATTTAGAATTCTATCAAAGATTAGAATTAATGAGCTAAGTCAGAAAGAAAGTGGTAGGAGGAACAAATTAAGTAGGGTCTTGGAGACAAATAAGGAATTTCATTTTTACTCTAAAATGGCAAGCCTCTGAAGCATTTTGATCAGAGGACAAATCACTTTGGTTGCTATTTTGAGAGCAGACTGTAGTGAGGCAAGGAAGGAAGCATGAGGACCAGTTAGGAGGCGAGAACAAAAGAGTAGGCAAGAGAAGATGATGATGGTTTGGATCATGATGATAGCAGTGCATATTTGCTGTCAGATTCTGGATATATTTTTTAAAGTGGCTTTCATGATTTTGTTTTGGTCTACTTGAACATTGAGAGTGAGAAGATTAATCAAGGGAAACTGTAAAGATTTTTTTCTTTTTTGGCTCTAATAAATAAAAAAAAAGTTGGAATTATACATGGAAGGGGAATATTGAGGGAGAAGCCAGCAGATTTGAGGGAAACAGGACATTTGCAGAATTATTTTGGGACTTGTAATGTTTTACATGCCCATTACATGTTTAAGTGAATATGCCAAGAACATTAATCTGAGCTCAGAAAAGAAGTCCTACATATATTAATTGAGGAGTATTTAGCACAGCTAAGACATTTACAACCATGATATTAGCTGAGGTTATCTAGAGAGCAAGAGTAAACAGAGGAGAGAAGAAGTCCTCTAATTGATACCTGGCCATTCCTAGTGCCTTCCATCCCTTGGCTTGGATGTATGAGCAGAAAATAAAGCAGAAGCTGAAAAGTAATGTACATTGAAGCAGGAGGAGAAACAAAAGTCATTAGATCCTGGGAGCCAAGACAAGAGAGTTTCTAGAAGATGATGACATGGTGTTGGATACTTAACATTTGCTGAGAATAGATATTAAGCATTATCACCACACTTACACAAAAGGAGTTAACTATGTGAAGTGATGGATGTGTTCATTGTCTTGATTGTGGTAATCACGTCACAATGTATGTGTATATCAAATCATCACATTGTACACTTTAAATATATATAATTATATTTATCAGTTATTCCCTAATAAAGCTGGAGAAAAATGTATGGTGCCCGTAGGTCAAAGTCAGATGTGAATTGAGAACCAGCTATTGGTCTGACCATTGGTTTCAGTCATCTAGATGTCACTAGTAACTTTAACAAAATTTTTGGCAAAAGAGCACTGGGGATGAAAGCACAAGTGATGTGCATCTATCGAGGAGAGAGTAAGGGAAAAAGTATTAGAGTGTAGATAATTCTTTTAAGAAATTTTGTTGAAGAAAATGAACCAGACATATTAGACAATAACTAGATGATGCTATAAGGCTAAGAGAGTTCGTTTACTTGTTTGTTTTCCTAAGACGGTTTTTTAATGGCATCTATTTTGTGGTATTTGTATTTTCAGAAAAATTGTATTTTCTGAATGGTATAGAAGGAAGAATGGATAATTTACTGAGGTGACGTCCTTGAAGAATGGAGAGAGTGTTTCGTACTAATGTACTTACTGACTTTATTTTGAAATTTAACTATTTTAACTTGAGTTCAAATAAAAATGGGTAGACAATTTTAGCAATTTTCTGGATATAATCTTAGCTCAACTTTGAGTCATTGGACTAACTGTGGAGAAAAATAGGTAAATATGTAAAGAGCTAGGGCCAAGATAGAACGCCAGACAGTAAATACACAGTAACTAGAAGAAAGACAATATAAAGGTACAGAAGCCATTTGGAGTTTCTCTTAATTAATATTCAATAATATATACCCAATATTTTATTTAACTAATTTTATATATTTCACTTTTATAAAATGAAATTGCAGTTTTTTAAGGTGCTTGAAGTAATGAAATCATGTGTTTTCTGTTGAACATGTTTGTAGATGAAATTTGTCTTCATTCTTAGTAATTTCCTGGAAGTAAAAGATTGATGATTTTACTTTTATAAACAAATGCATCTATTTTTTCTTAATTCTTTAAATGTTAAATGAATTGATATTTGAATTGAGAATATGAATTGAGAATATGGTAGAAAGTTCTCAGAAAAACAAAGATGTACCTTGGTTTTTAAATTTTTTTTTCTCATTTTGGGTGCTTATTTAGACTGAGTTATCTGTAATGAACACACATTAAATAGAAACAAAATGAGCTTCTATGCAGTTTCATTGTATTGAGTATGAAAACTGGTGTGCTGCAGAAAAATTAAAAATTTAAGGTTTATAATTCATTTGAACACCAGTTGTTTCATTGTGAAGTGGTAATTAACCATGGAATAGAAAAGATATTTTCATTTTGACCTCTTTGTTTCAATTTCACACTGGTATAATTAAGACCTTGAGCTCAGTTGTGCCAACAGGGACTTTCGTCATAGGTTAAGACAAAAATTGGTCTTTTGTTAAATATATTCATGTGGTTAAAACTATAATTACACATGATTTCATTACTTCAAGCACCTTAAAAAACTGCAAAAGGATTTGGGAAACAGTTGTCTATGTACATCCTGACACAATGATATCAGTGTTGAAGCTTTTCTGTTTTATAATTTTTTTAATAACTAGAGGTACAGGGAACATTTTTGATTACGATCTGGGAAATGAACTGTAAGTGAGGGATTTCCTGGTAATGTTAAACATTCAGGGCCCAGAAATCCTAATCTCTTTAGATTACAGATAATTTAAGAGGGTATTATAAAAGATAATAACATGAAAACTGGTAAATATTGAGTAAACTATTATACTTTTGAGATCATAGAATCATGTGTGCAGAGTGGAGTGATACGTCGCTCAGCTTCTATGCCATGGAGGAAATCTCATGGGGAAAAACAGATGTGTGGTCTGGAATGCCAAAATAGAGTGTCAGTATTTGGAGTGTACTGACTAACTCATCTGACCACTGGAGTTTGCTGTATCTAAGTGATAGTTTGCCCTGTGACCTTTTAAAAGCCTTTTCTATGTTTCTTACCAATCTCTGGGACAAGCTGAGAAAACTAAGACTTTTTGAATACCTCTTAGATATCGGGCATTGTGCTAAGTAACCTGTTAGGATAATAACTTATTTTTTTCCCCTTAACTACTTCTCTAGTTAAATATTATTCAAGTTTTACAAATTAGAACACTGGCACTCTGGAATCTTAAGTGACTTGCCTGCTGTGCTAATTAATGAGATTTACACTAAGTTCTGTTGGGCCTCAAAGTCCTTGTTCATGCTTTAAGAAATGAAAGCAAATATCCAAGAACTTGTAATTATTTAAAAATTTCTATTCTTTGAAGCAAAATAGGTAAAATTTAAAATGAGGAAGATACATCTATTGATATTAGATTCCTAATATATTCCTAATATTGATCAGGAGTGTCTAGGATAAATATGGTAGCTACTGATTGCCTACTTGATAGTGTCAAAACCAGTATCCCCTTTCACTGATTTTCTATGGCTTTGCAATAAATTACCACAAATTTAGAGGCTTAACCAAGAAAATGCCCATGTGACTAAAGAGAGGAAGTAAAGAATAAAAGAGTTGGTAATCAATTTAGAGAGGCAGGCAGGGGTCTGATTATCCAGAACCACATGGGACATTTGGTTGGCTTTCCTATTGCTTCTATAACAGATTACTACAAACTCAATGGCTTAAAACAAAACAAATTTATTATCCAACAGTTCTGGAGGTCAGAAGTCTGACATGTTTCACCGGGGTAAATCAAGGTATTGACAGGATTTTGTTTCTTCTTGGAAACTCTGAGGAAAAATCTGCTTCCAAGTTTATTCTGGTTCTTGAGATAATTGAATTTCATGCTGTCTGAAAACAAGGTCCCTTTTTTCTTGATGTACGTTGCCTAGTTGTCATTCTGTAATCTTCTTTCATTCCAGTGTTTGTGGATCCCTTTTTTCTAATTCAAAACCACTAACAGTAGGCCAAGTCCTCCTCACACTTTGAATCTCTCTGATCTCTCTTCTGTTTTTTTTCTGCCTCATCTTGCAGCCAGAGGAAATATTCAGTGTTTAAAGGCTCATGTGACCAGACTGAGTTTGCCTGGAAAATACAGGATAATCTTCCTATTTTAGTGTTTGCAAATTTACTTACATCTGCAAAGTCAATTTTGTCATATAATTAGCCTCAGGCTCTGGGGGATAGGACATAGACTCTTTGCCTGAGCTGGGGGCAGGGTGTGGAACGTTATTCTGCCCAAATCTTCACTCCATAGACAAGATAAATTCTTTTTTTTTTCCCCTCTTTTCTTAGTGAACTGGTAAGTCAGTGGAGCCTTCTCTGCAGATGTGGGACTTGATTTGATTTACAGTCTTCAAAAAGATAATGATATGTGGCAAAAAAAGAATAAAAGAAGAAAACAACTTTGAAGGCTATTGCAGTAGTAAAAGTGGGAGATAATGGAGGCATACTTTGGAGGGATGGTAGAAGTGATAGAAGTGATTGAATTTGAAATATATTTTGAAGGTAATGCTGACGGGACAAACTGATATGTTGAATATGAATTATTAGTAAAAGTAGAAGCAAGATGAGTTCTAAATTTTGGACTGAGCAATTGAGTAAATAAGGTGCTTTTAGAACTAGGATTCTTAATCATTTTTTGTTCCATAATTATTTGGGCAGCCTAGAGAAACCTATGGAATCCTCAGAGTTTTTAAATACATAAAATAAAATCCATACAATAAAAGAATTTATTGAAAATAGTTATCAAAATATTATAAAAATATTGTGATACTGTAATATATGTGCTTCTTCATTAGTGTATTTATATAGGGGTGTGTGTGTGTGTGTGTGTGTGTGTGTGTGTGTGTGTATACATACACACATGGTAGGAAGGATTGTAAAATGATCTCAAGATTCCTATTGGTGTAGTATATAAACCCTTCTCCTTCAATATGAGCCGAATGCCCGAATATAATGAAGGACGTTCCTGTGATTAGGTTATGTTGCATGGCAAAAGTGAACAGATTTTTGCAGACATAATTAGGTCGAAGATCAGTTCGCTTTTCGTAATCCAAAGAAAGATTAACCTGGATGGGCCTGACTTTCTAAGATCAGAGACTGGAAGCAGTAGAGAAACTTTTTTGTCAACCTTGAAGAAGCAAGCTACCACACATTCTACAACTGCAAAAAAATTAATTCTGCCAACAACCGTGTAAGCTTGGAGGAAGATCTGATGTCCCAAATGAGATCACAAACCTGGCTTGACTGCAGGCTTGTGAAACCCTGAGCATAGAATCCAGTTAGGCTGAACTCCTGACTCACGTAGTTTTAAATTTGTGGTAAATCTGTTATGCAGCAATAGAAAACAAGTACTCATAACAATATCTAACAATGAGTCTGATCACTTCTGATAACTGTGACTGCAAAGTCCTGATTAGCATGAACTACATACCTAGATTCTCTGCCACAACCATGATATGATGTGAAAATATCTGTGTTTTCTACTTGTGACAAAGTCACGGAAACTGACAATTCAATATGATTTCTTGCTGGTATTCAGAATAGAAGGATATACTAAATTTTTTTATAGGTTAGTAAAAATAAAAGTATAATTTTTCCTCAACCCAGTTCACAAATATCCTCAACTCTATTTGGATTGTTTGTGGAGAGGGATTCGGGTGGAAAATCCTTGCTCATAAAGGTTCTTTCTAAGTAAGAATGCACACTCATTCATTTTAGAAAGACTTTGTACAAACTGTCAATGTTTAAACAGAAAAATGCGTTCACCATAATCTTCAATTACCCAGAAATATTCAATTAGGCAGGATATCCTTTCAGTTAATAAGTGTTTTACTACGTTACTGGATGCAAATAGAGGAACAGTTTGGTAATATCTCTAAACTATGTTCTTTTTAATTAGACTATTTTCAAAAAAAATTGGGGATTCTCATTATGAAAGACATAAAATAATTCTCCTTAAATAAAGACCTAAATCGTAAATTGATTATATGTTTGGAAGATGGAAGAATTTTATCAAAAATCTAGACACTTAAAATCTCTATTCTTGTATGTTAAAGTGCATTTTCTGCATGGATGACAGTTCATACACTGCTCAGTAATCTTACTCTATCAAAACATTGAAACCATACCCTTTAGAGGAGAACTAAAGAGAAAACATTTATTTTATTCATCAAGTTACACATCTAGATGTGTTTAAACAGAAATATTTGACATCATTCTTTTCACATATTTTGAAACTTAATGCATTAATAATCTAAAAATACAATGTGTATTTTTTACCTTGTTCTTAGGCTCTCTCTGATCTGCAAGTAATAATAAAATACTAACTCACAACAGAATTGCAGCTCGAGCTACTTTGCTTCGTAGACATGTACTTGCTAATTGGAAGAAAAATCCAGTGTTGGCATATGAGGTTGAATGAAACTTCATGAAGACTGTGCCAACTTAGAAATGCTGTCAACACCTGGTGCCTTTTTGAAATAATTATTGTCTTTATTAGATTCTGTAGGGTCTGCTCAGTGCGCTGCAGACAGATGCTTGAATCGGATGTCGTCCTTGCACAGCTGGGGCTGCTGAGGCAGCAGGTACCTTTGTGTTCCACTCTCATCAGCACAGCTGTACTTTTCAGTCCATTGGATTTGAGTGTTGCTAGAACCACCGAGCTCAGTTTTCCTTTGTATTGAAAGTCCATCTTATTATAGATATCCATAAGCCTCTATTTCTTGCGCTGTTGAAATAGAGGTTCACATTTTCCTAAGATTCATTATTTAGCTATCACATTTTAAAATAATGTTTTTACAAATATAGTAAAATAATAACCATCCGTGAACCAAAGTAGAGGGCATTTATTGATTTCATTATACAATTTTTTAACTTTTTTTGAAGTTGACTAAGAAACTGAAAAATAATGATAACACTTGAAAGAGAAGTATGCCTGATGTATACATGCACCAGAAAGAGGAGAGGGGACAGCTCATTTCTAAGAGAAAACCTCATTGCATGGAATACCCTTATTTTACTCTCCACAGAATTTTGCCACTTTTTTCACAATCAGCAGATGCAATTTATAGTAAACTGAAACAATGCCCACAGACACTGAACAGGGAATTTCAACTGCTATAGTAAGTATAAAATTAATAATCACCAAAAAATTCTGGAAAAAAGAATAAAAACAATTGATCAATATGTGAAACACTCAAATCAAAACAAAATCAAACCAAAAAAAAAAACAACAACAAAAAAAACCCCCAAAAAACACAAGAAACCTAAGGTAACATGAGACTTTATTTATTTTTTATTATTTTATATTAGTTTCAGATGTACTGTACAATGGTTAGACATCTATGAAGTGATCAGGGGGATCATCTGGCATGAGCTGAGAGCCATTGTCCACTGGCACAGGGTGAGGTCAGCTGCCCAGCAATGGACCCACAGTGGACAATTTGTGAGTCGGATGGGGCAGGACCCCAGGGAGACACTGAGTAGAGAAAGTCAATTCCATCAGGCCAATAAAGTATTGCTGATAAAGTATTGCTGCCAGTGCCGATCCTATGGGCTCCCACAAAATTCACAGATGACTGCGAGGCCAGCCATCGTCTGCCTCGGGTCCACAAACTTTAGCTATCTGCCCAAAAGACACTGCAGATTGGACTGGCACCAGTAGCCTGCAACCTCCAAAAGCTACCCCCAAAATGTGCAGGCCACACATGGGCCATGGAGGATGAGGGCTGCTGCTGGCCCACAAATCTGCAGCCCAAGGAAGGGCCATGGTGGGACTGGCTACCTGGCAACAGGCCAGATATAGGCAATTTGTGGGTTGAGGGGGCCAGGTCCCAGGGAGACACGGGTGGAGCAGGCCAACCTCAATGGGCCAATGCAGATTCAGAATTAGCCATGCGGGGGCTGGGGGAGGGTTCAACACAGACAAGGCGGCACCCTTCTGCAGACTGCCCTAGAGTAGACCCGACAAATGAACAATGGTGGCTGTCCCTCCAGCCCTCATTCCGGCCCCTCACAGCTCAGTCTTTCTCTGTATGTCTCTTGTGCCTCCCGAGCCCCCCACTCTCTGCCAGAGCCCAGGGTGAGTGTCTGAGAATGAATGAGTCTGTGTGCGGGCCCTTTAAGGGGGACATCTGGGTTTTCAGGTTCTTTCTCTTTCACTGGAAGGGCCAGAATCCTCACTGATTTATAGTCAGATTTTGTGGGAACTTTTATTCCCAGAACTGGAACTCTGGGCTAGGGAGCCCTTGTGTGGGGCTAGGGCCCCTCATTCCTGCAGTGGGGCATCTGCAACTGCGCTCTGCCTCAGGGTGCTCAACCACCACATGTGGTTGCTGGACCAGCCTGTTTAACGTCTCCACCCCTCTTACCAGTCTTGATGTAGCTTTTTCTTTATATCCTCAGATGTGTGTGTTATGATCAGCTAGACTTCAGGTGGTTCTCCAAGTTGTTTGCGGTCACAGGAGGAGGCAAATCCCTCTTTTACCTAGCCCACCATCCTGACTAGAAGTTTTCTGGAGACTTTTAAATAAACACAATTGTTAGCTTCAGAGACATGAGAAAACATCACTTTCACAAAATAAAAGTTTGCCATGAAAAATCACCAATTGTAGCTCTTTTCTACAACTGCAGAAATTTCTTATGTATATAGAATGTATAGGGAGATATTTAAAATGACTACATTTAATTATTTAAATTTTAAAATAAATATTTTTAAAATTCTTAAAGAGCAGAAAGAATTAAGCTAGAGTATAGATTTATTAAACAGACTATCCAGATTAAAATTTCTACCAGCTCTCAGCAAGACAGGGAAATGAAATCCCAACATAGCTCTATAAAGTTTTCTAGAGAAAAACTGAGACATTTGAAAAAATAAAAAATTCAAAGAAATAATATTATTTTAAAATAATTTAATTACAATGAAAAATGCAAAACTTCATAAGGGCCATACAATGTTAAGATAATGATTACAAGACTTATTTTTAGATAAAACATAATATTTAAGAAAAATAAAATTATACAAAGTCTTTAAAATTGCTGGGGGAAAACCCTACAAAGTTTTTATTCAAAACAAATAGATTAAAATCATTTATCAAAATGGCAGCTCCTTGGCAGAAGACAAGTACTGTGGTATATTCAGAATGGCAAACAAAAATTACTTTTGATTTAAAATCCTGCATTCAGGATATACTGGGAAGGACAATGAAGATTTTAAATAAATTAGAAATTTATTTGAAAAAATGAAAAAATAACAATGTTCAAAAATACATAATAAACATTTAATCTTGTATTTAAAAGGTAATCACTTTTCACATTTTAATGTATCTCGTATAGTCTTCTGCCTATTGACATATTTAGAATATTGATGATTACATTTTATAGATACTTTGGTAGTATCGTTTTTCCTTAATATTATAATTTTTGCCATAGTAAAAATGCTTTACAAATATCTTTTTAACATCTGAGTTTTATTCCACGGACTAGCTATGTAGTATTTATATATAATCTTACTGTATATAAATTTTGGTTCTTTTTTTTACTGTCACATATAATGTGATGATCATTGTATATATATATTGTTTTTTCTATGTTTCAGGTTTTTGGAGTTTGGTCTGGGGTTTTTTGCATGGATTTCTAAGTGTACTGTTACCAATGCAGACAATCTTATTATTTACCAAACATTTGTAAAACTCAAAAACTCATTTCCTAGAAGAATTTTAATGATTGCATTTATAGTAAGTGAGAAGGCTCAACATTTTTTGAAAAGGAAGATCTGAGGATGGTGGCTGGGGGCTGTATAAAACATGAGGTTTAAAGTGAATTTGGGGGCAGGTGGGGGTATTTAAGAAGGTAAAAACAAGTCAATGATTCCTATACAAATCTTGGACCTACAGATGAAGATGAAAAACCACTAAGAGAATCCTAGGTAGTGTTAGCCTACAGAAGCAATGCCTTGGAAATTGCAGATGATAAGCTTCTTCCTGCCCTGACCTGAGGTCATTTACTTTACAAGGAAGCATCTCAGGAAAAGTATCTGAAAACACTGATAAATTTTGCATAAGAACTAATACAAAGCCTTTATATCAGAGAGATGAAAGTTTTAAAAGAAACCTCTTCAGCATTGGAAATCAAGGAAAGAAATGACTAGATAAGACCTTTATTGAGAAGAGTTCCTATATTGACATTGAAACATGAAATTAAAATGACTGATGGTGCTGTTCTAAAATGGTTTAATCTTCTAGCACTATATATACAAGCTTGGAAATTAAGAGGAAATTGTACAATTGATTTTTTTCCCTGACCTGGAAGAGAGGTTTCTTTCAGGCATAGATTCAGATTTGAATCATGGGAAGGGCAGTACTCACAAAATGACTCATTAAAAAAAGTTCCTGTCCTCAAAGTTTGGAAGCCAAGACATTTTTAGTGTGATTACTGCTATACAGGTGATGGATTGTTTGGCTAAAAAAAAAAAAAAAACTAAACAAAAGCCAGCATTCTGTTGAAAAATTGGGGGAAGGAGGAAAGGATGGTTGAAAGAATACATGAACTGAGTTGTACCATTTGTTTTTTTCTAGTCTTCACTGTATTACTCACTTACTCTGTAACTTTGTACAAGTCACTTAACCTTTTCAGCCTCCTCATCAGTTTTCCTGTGCAATTTTTTCATGAGGATACAAGATAACATATAGAAACATTATTTAATAACGGCAAAGTGCTATACACACAATGGTTAATGCCTAGCAATCCAAGGACTTGAGCAAACATAGCAAGTGATAAGTAGGCTTAGTCATCGATATTAAATATACCATCCGAGCAGAAAGACGGACTCTAGGAAATCTACAATGGCCTTGAGAAGGCAGTTATTTGCATTGGCTGAGCAGAACTGGCTTCTTAGCAATCCCTGTATCTTAAAACTCAAGTCTTCTGACTCCTTTTGGGGCAATGAATTTGCTAATGCAAAAGCCCAAACAATGAAGATTCATGGGATGGATGGATACTTTAGTCTAAGAATTTACTAGTTAACTTTTACAGAAATGAGAACTATACAGCAGCAAAATTCTCAATAACTAATATCAATGTCAAGAAGGCAAATAATGTAAAGCAGGGGTCCCTAACACCCTAGCCATGGACTGGTACTGGTCAGTGGCCTGTTCAGAACCAGGCTGCACAGTGGGAGGTAAGTGGCAGGCAAAGGAGCTAACTGTGTTTGCAGCCACTCCCCAGCACTAGCATCACTGCCTGAGCTCTACCTCAGATCATCAGGCCTTAGATTCTCATAGGAGCATGGGGCCCTGGTGCCAAGAAGGTTGGGGACCACTGCTGTAGGGGACAAATACATTTGCCTTCAATGAGTACATAGTGCAAGTTTAATCAAATTTTTACAGGAAAACCAATATAGTTTTCTCATCTTTTTAATCATTAGTTTTATTGCTGTTATTTATCTGAATTTTTTTACTTGAAAGTAGAAAGTTAACTTCAACACTTAAACATAAAAATTTATTGGTCTCTTTGGAGAGTCCAGAGTAAGTCTACCAGGCTTCAGGCATGGCTGGATGTAGGAACCCAAAGAAAGTCCTCAGGATTTGGTGGATGTTTTAAAATCTCTTATCTTAACCCTGTAGTTTTATTCTCAAATTGTCTTTTTCCATGTTGAGAAAAATGATATGCTGGAAGGTCCAGCAACACCCACAGAAAGAGAAAGTTATTTTCTCCACTATTTCTTGAAAAATTTCGGGATACACTCTGAACAGATTGGGCCCATGTACCCATCACTGAATGAATTACTGTAGCCACAGGAATGGAATCCTCTAATGGATCAGCTTTCCATGTGACAAAAAGTCATACATAAGTGGCTCCCCTAATTAAATGATGTGCTTTTGCTAGGAAGAAGAATAGATGCGAGGAAGCAAAACAACATGCCTATTATACTGCACATCCCTTGCCCTCTATTGTTTATCAATAGCTTAACTCTGAAACTCAACTTTTATCATGAGAAATGAAATGTACAAAAAGTAGATTAGAAGAGAGAGGAGGCAAGGATTAAAGTATGACTTTGCATAATTTAAACTTGAATATATACATTGTATTTTCCTGGTCAGTTAAATATTTATTATGTTCCATTTTCCAACCATAAGTTTCAAATGTTCTTCAGAAAATGTAGTCGAACTTGAATTTTTCATTAAATTATTTTCCCTTTAAGCAGAAAGGTTGGGTTTAAGTACCTAGTGAAATAGAATCTCATTAACTTGCTGCTGCCAGGCAGCAAATGCAATGCTAAAAGAACATGAAAGGACCTGAGTTCAAGAGCTCTAACAGTAGCTGCCTGTAACCTTGGACAAATGTTCTTTTTGGCTTCAGCTTTGTTGTCAGTAGAATGGAGGAGTTAGAGCAAGCAAAGCTGTGCACAGGCTTATCCAGAAACAAAATGAGCAGTTAGTCCTTTTCCCATTCATCAAGTATTCCCTCTTTTAAATTAGTTATTTATTATTCTTGTGCCCAGCTCTTTTCAGTTTTACTTAAACATCCTCTATCACCCAGTAATTTTCAATTCTACCCTTAGAATAAAAAAATTAATTCTATCTGGACTCTCTAAATGCTTTCCTGATTGATATTAACAATTTGCTTTTAAATGAGCTATGTGTTTTCATAGAGCTAACCTTTGGGGATTACAATTAATGCTACGATTGTTTTAAACCATTAGAGGAAACTGCCAATAAATCTTTTCTATTTTTTTCAATCCCAATGTTCTGTGTTGTGAAAATGACCATCCTCAGGTATGTAAATGTGTTTAGGTTTGTGGGTAGGATGACAGGATGTTTTGGCTTATTTTAAGCGGGCACATTTTGTAGTAACTGCCAATAGCTACACCTCACTGGTTTTATTGGTATATACGATGTTTATGTTCATATTTGGAGAACTGTGTTTTGTTAGTGCTGTACTCAATAGGCACTTGATCTCTTCCTAGACTTTAAAAAGGCAGAATTATTATTATTAATTTTTTGGCTAAGGTCATGAATTTTTAAAAACCTTGTCCTAATGAAAAGGGAGGAGAAACAGAATTCAGAATTCAACTGAAGACCTTACTTACTGATCAGATCTCCTTTAGATATCTTTAGCCATGAATTGTTCATTTTAAATGTCTACTGGCAGAATATTAAGCATATAGAGACAGCAATAAATAAATAGTATATTTATTTGGCTGTATTCTGAAATAAAAATAATTTTAAAAAACCTAAAACATTTCGCTATAGCAATTTATTTCCAATAAATAACTGTAGTTAAAAAACAATGATATAAATTTAATTTGAAAGAGTAAAATATAGTCCAGTTTATATCCCTTAGAGAAGCTGCCTGAGAATAATCTTGCATTTTCATTTCTGAAATTAAAAATACAGTGTTCATACAAACAACACTAGGTTTGGAGTTGCAACCACTGGACAGAGGTTGCAACTCTGGTACTAAGAGCTGGTACCATAGATGTCACAGAGTTTCACTGCTATTAACCATAAATACATTTTTTTTTTAAATAGAAATGATTTTATTATCTTTTTTATGGGAGGGTTATTATGATCTCAGTAACTTTCACAGATACTCTAAGTTAACTCAATGATGTTATCACCATTTTATGGATGAGCTGATGCTTCAAATAGTTAAATATTTAAGATCAGTCATATCAGCTTATGAACCCAGCTGACTCCAGTGTGTGAGCCCTAAATCTATATCATTTATCACATAAAATGCCTAACCTTCCATCCCACTGTAAACCACTTCCCACACTATAGCCTTGGAGTTCTTCCTAGTTTGTCTTCTCAAAACACACACACACACACACACACACACACACATTGCTAGATTAGATTTTTATATCTGCACTGATAAATTTGCAAACCTGTTTTGATTTCTGGAGTTTTTAATTAATTTATAGAAAACCCCCTTTACTTAAAAATTATTGCTAAAAACTTTCCAACACAATTAAATATTCATTTTGTTTGTATAAAGTTAACCAATTAGGTATTCATTTTAGCTTATGTGAAATCAGTATTTAAGTTAATATTTTTTTCAAAAGAGCTAAGCAGTTGTTACCCAGAACCCCTGATTGAACAATCCTGCTTCCCATATTGATTTTGAATATGCTAGTTTCTGTGCATCAGTCCATCTGTATTTGAGCCAATACCAATCTGAATTAATGTATTTTCATAATACCTGTCCATTTTCTACTAAAGCTAGTTTTCCCTCATTATTCTTCCTTTACAAGGATACCAGAGTACTCTCTGTACTTTTAAACTAAAGAATTTTCAAATAATTAAAAAAAAATTCCAAAACCTTACCCATGTGGTAATTAATATTGATTCAATTAATATTATTAATTTAGAGCAATTGATATAATTAACATAATTACTAATGTGAATCTTCCATTCCAAAAAACATGAAAATGTCTTTGAATCTGTTCAAGCCCCTTATGTATCTGTGTAGATTTTTAATGTTATCTTCTTATAGATCTTGTCTATTTATTGTTTAACTTATTCCTAGTGGGTTTAGTATGTTTATAAATTGTATCTATGATTTTTCTCCTTTGACTGCAAATATTTCCCTTCCACAACTTTATTAATTATCATAGTTGTCATTTTATTGATGAATTAGCTTCAAATATCTGTTCTTATAAATAACACTGCTATAAACATATCTGCATATGAAAATTTGATTTATAAGTTATTGGTATTGAGACAGATATAAGAAAATACCAGATGCTAAAGTATTAAGAATTTTTCTTTCTTGATCAAAGTAATCTTTTATCTAATCATCACACACACACACACACACACACACACACACACACACACACACACTCAAAGCAAATTTAAGGTATTTAGTACCACCTACACAAAAACTCTAATGTTCTTTCGTGGGTGTCATTTTCAATATGAAAATAGACATTGGTAATTTTAATAGACATACTGGACAGATGGTATTTAGATGAAAGAGAATCTTAAGAAGAATTCTATTTCCTAAACATTGCGCTAAACTAGTTGAAATATATGTGTTAAATTTTCAGAACATTTGGACTTACTAATGATTATAAGACATGAAAGTAACTGATGTAATCAATAGGTTAAATAGGTGAAGGAGAAATATTTAATTTAATTTTTAAAGCAATAGTAAGGCACATTCCTTTATTTTTCTATTCCTTTTTACTTGCTCTAAGCTGGAAAAAAAATGCACACTCTGGCATGCATAGAGCTTATTAACAGACTAACAATAAATGTGAGGGAATGGACTTTTCAGCAAAATATATTCTGAAACAGTTGCATTTTTAATTGTAAGGTATCTCTAATAGCATTCAATTTATTAAATATTGTACAGTTTAGTTCTACGTAAATATTGAACTGATTTACACAGAACTAGACAAAAATTGTTTTATTTTATATTCTATGTTGTGCAATGAGCCTAACTTTTTCTTGCTTACTGAGGCAAATATTCTACTTAAACCTTCAGTCTCTTTAAAAGTAGTTGCAAATTTACCAGTATGGTGAAATTAGTCTCCTTGAGCACAATAAAGTGCTAAATATAAAAGTAGAGTTAAAATTATAATTTTTGATTATCTAATTTATTTGCCATTACTTTGGGGAAGCCACAGTAAATTCATTCATTTTTATCTTCTGGCAAGAGAATTTATATTTGTTACATGGTTACTGTATACATTAGCATATCCTATTGTATTTAACTTATTATATTCAATTGGAGTAAGTCAAAATACATCAAAGTAGCTATTTCTGATAAGGCCCCTTAAGATTAAGTGAGCTGTTCAGCATTACATAGCTAGTAATTAAAGGAGTTATGATTGTCTCAGAACCACTCTCTTCGAAATTCCTGATTTACCACCTCATCAGTTATTGCTTAATAAACAAATACAAAAAGGGAAAAAATCCTTATCAACTAATACACTGAAGGCCCATATTATATATGGCATATCCAATATAAATAATCCCTCTCAATTTTAAAATCTATCAAATATTTCTTAATTAACCTCTCGAGCAGTAGCCTTATGTGAATATTTCATGTCTGAATCTTTCTTCCTGAGGAAAAGGTCATCATGTTCATGTTGAAACCCCAGCAGATGCCATTTAAAAAAAAATCTACCCTCTTTGCTCTCTATGTCCATGAGTATATTCCATTTTTGTCTCCAGGAAGATCAGTGTGGCAAGAAAAGCCATCCCATGTTCAGTGTCTACACCAGCTTTAGACTTTCCACTTGGTTCCAGAGGGGGGCCGTAGGTGTTTCTAGCAGGGGATAGGGCCTGGGATGGGTAGGAGGAGACTTCTATTTTCATTTACAAATTCTGCCTTCTTAGCAGTCTTGTTCCTTCAATATGACTTTATTTTTCCTCTATATTTTATTGACGTGGACACATCTTTTTTATTTTCATCCTAAAATTATTAAACCCTTTCTTGAACCTTTTAGCTAAACTCAACAATGTTAACATTTTTGGGCCAAATAATTCTTTGTTATAAGGTCCCATCCAGTGCATTGTAAGATATTTATCAGGTGTAACACTTTATCTCCAGCTGTATCAACTGAAATGTTTGTAGACATTGCTAAATGTTCCAAAGAGGGCAAAATTTTCCCCAGTTGAATAGCATTGCATTAACTCCTTCTTTTCAAAGCAAAAGTTCTTGGTATCTAGGATTCATTTTTTTTTAATTGAAGTATGATTGACATACAAAAAATGATTTACATATTTAATTTATGCATATTGATGAGTTTAAAGGTAAGTATATATCTATCAAACCACCACCATAAACAATGCCATAAATATAACCAGAACTTATAAAAATTTCTCTCTCTTCCTTTTTATTGTATAGTACAGTATTGTTAACTTTATCTGCACAGTGCTGAACAGAAGATCTCAGGACTTATTCATTTTGCATAACAAACTTTGCACCCTTTGACCATAATCTTACTGATTTCCCCTTCCCCTAGCCCCACGTGATCATCATTCTACTCTGCTTCTATTAGTTTGACTATTTTAAATTTCTTATACTATAAGTGTGATTCTATAGTACTTGTTCATCTGTGTCTGGCTTTTGTCAGTATAACATCCTCAAAGTTCCTCCACGTAGTAGCAAATGGCATAATTTCTTTTTGTAAAGCTGAATAATATTCCATTTCATTCATATATCACATTTGTTTTATCTATTCATCTTTCTATGACATTTAGGTTATTCCACATCTTTTGCTATTGTAAATAATGCGACAGTGAACATGAGAGTGCCGATATCTCTTTATGATCTTAATTTCAATTCATGTGGGTTTAAACTCAGAAGTAGGATTGCTGGATTATGTAGTAGTTCTATTTATGATTTTTTGAGGAGCCTCTATACTGTGCATAATAGCTGTACTAATTTACATTCCTACCGGTAATGTACAAGGGATCCCTTTTTGCCACACCCTTGCCAACATTTGTTATCTCTTGTCTTTTTAATACTAGTCATTCTAACTTGTGTAAGGTGACATCACATTATGGTTTCGATTTGCATTTTCATGATGCTGACTGAGCACCTTTTCATATACCTGGTGACCATTTGTATGCTTTCTTTGAAAAATTGTTTATTCAAGTCTTTCACCCATTTTTAAATAAGGTATTATTTTTTTGCCTTTTTTTTTTGTATTGAGTTCTAGAAGTTTCTAAAATTTGGGAATATTAACCCTTTATTAGACATATGATTTGAAAATATTTTCTCCCATTGCGTAGGTTGCCTTTTCACTTTGCTGATTTTGTTACTTTTGTTCTGCAGAAGCTTTTTAGTTATATGCAGTCCTATTTGTCTATTTTTTATTTCATGTCTATGCATCTGGTGTCACACTCAAGAAATTCTTGCCAACACCAATGTCAAGATGCTTTTTCTCTGTTTTCTTCTAGAAGTCTTACAGTTTTAGGGTTATTTTACTGCTCTAGTATCTTTACTACACATTCACTTCTCAATCTACTGCAATTTGTCTTCTAAAACTCTTTTGGTACTGAAGTTCTTCATTAACATGGCCATTAGACTTCCAATTGCTAAATCTTTTGAATGCTTCTGTCTTTCTTCTGAATTTTAAAATATTTGATGTTGCTGATTATCATCCACTCAATGAAACTAGTTTATATAGAACTATAGTTTAAAAAAATTATGTTAAGGGATAAGAATTACCATTTATTATTAACTTAGTATGTGTTAGTAACTGTGCTGGATATTTGTTGCAGAAAAATCAGACCTGCAAGAAACCAAGCAGCACTCAGAGAGTTAGAGAACTCAGGTTTATTATGCCAGTGGTCCCAGGAGAGCTAGCACTCTGAAGATCTGGGCCCCAAGCTCAGGGGTAACCTTACTTTTATAGGGTTTATCCACGAACAAGCAAAGGGGATACATCTGTTATCTAGACAGAACAAGCAAAGGGGAGGGTGAGTCGTCAGTTGATTTAGAAGTCACCCTGCCCTTGGGCCTATGTGGCAATCATGTCTACAGAAGCAGAACAAAGAGCTGATTACAAGGTTAGCCATTTGAGTGGAAAATTCCTCTTCAGTTTGTGCCTGACAGTAACTGTAGAGTGGCAATTATTAGACACATTTAGCACTGTTGAACATGGCTTTCTTGAAATCTACTTGGTTTTCTCTCATCCCAAGGACTTGCAGTGGGTCTAGACTCTGGTTTTTCTTTCATTTCCTCTTGCCATTTGCCCAGGAGAGTCAGCTAGTAATCTTTTTATCTTCCTCCTTTGAATATTTCTCTCCTTATGCTTTGGTTGCAAAGTGAAACACAGTCACCTCATCTGCTCCTTCTTTCATGCTCCCACCGACAGGTGCCTCAGTCCTTTCATTTTGTCAGTTTCACTGGGAATCATCGGGAGGATAACAACACAAAAACAAAATGAAACAAACAAGATTGTGGCTAAGAAACCCAGTTCTGAGATTTATAAACATTGTGGTATGTGCTGTGTAATTTATAATTTCCTCAGATACAGTAAATGAAAGTCGATTTTACTTCTCTCCGGCTGTGGTTGAATAGTGCCTTGCAGGTGGCAGCTGCCATGTGTTCTCATAAACTGTTTTTCAAAAGTTATAGTTTCCTTGAATTTCTCCCTTCTACAAGTGAAAATGATCTGAACAGCATTCTTTCTTTTAAATGATGTTCACATTAATATGCATTTTTGTTTTTCTGGTCCTTATTTTAAATGTAAAATGCAAAGTGAATGAGAAGTAAATGCTGTTGCCTTTACCCCCACCCCCCAATTTAACATGTGCAGAATGACATTTTCATCCCTTCTATTGTTTTATTTACTAAATATTTAAATGTTTACATGTTCATGTGCAACTACTGTCTCAGGCTTTATTTTCCCATATTCATAAACAACAAATGCTACTTTCCTTGGACATGTTCAGAAAAAAAGAAAAAATTAGAGTTGGATTTCCTATCTGTTTCTCTCTCTTCCTCTTTTTCTCCTCTTTCTGTACCATTTAAGAATTCTAAATGTAAAATCCAATGGAATGTCCCCTTATGTCATTGTCCCATAGGTAGAATTGGTTAAAAGATTTTTCAGATATTTTAGAGTCTTCCCTCTTCCCCATATAACAAGGAAAATATAATGTTGCAAATTTAAATTAAAAATCTAAACTAAAATTTTTACCTAGAAATATTGCTCCTGTATCATGTATGTTATGGTCTGACTGGAATGTTTAACTGGTTTCCAGGAAGTGAACCATACTTTTGAAATCTGCCTCCTTAAGGTTAGAAACTGTGATACAGTCCCAGCTTCACAGTAGACATGACCTTGATATTTGTTTTTTATCTTGTAATCAGTTTAAGAAAATTAGGCACAAGGTAAATTGATAAACCCTTTAAAACAGGATTGGATTATGTGACCTATAATGTTATACCATGGACAAATGCCTAGGCAAAAAATAGACCCTGGTTTTTTTTTAACATACTTATGAAAAGATATATAACTAGCATTTCTGAACTTTGTAATGTCAAGCTTTCCAAATGCATTTGCTATTAAGGGAATAGAAAATATCTCAATTTTCCTGAGAATTTTTGTGACAATTTTAGAGACTGGGATGATCTGGGTTATTATTATAAATTATAAAGTAATCTCCATAAAGTCAAATTTGGCTCATTTGTTAGAGTATAAAATTTTAACATTATGTGTAGAGTGTTATATGTGCTGGATTGTACAACAGAAAATAGTTCACCATAGAGGATTTCTGAACTCGAACCATTATGGTAGAAAATGAAATATTCTTTTACACAACCTATACCATATGAACTCTACATTTAAGTAAAAAGTGTTGCAATAATGCTGTATTATTTTTTAATATGTGATGATGACTATTAACAGCTACAATAAGAAAAAAGCTATAATTCTTTGAAAAATAGTTTTAAGAAATAGCTGATTGCAATTTAAAAATTATCATTAATATTACTGTCATACAAAATTCTTTATTTTTTTTTAATTTTTCAAAGAATACAAAAATTAACAAAATGCTACTGGCAGATTTTACTCTTCCTTATCTTAAATGGCAGAATTAGAAGAGAAGAAATCAGTGAAATAATATTGGATTATGAATGAGCTTTTAAAGAGAAATAGTTTGTATAAGTGGACATTTTCTCTATATTGCCCAAATGACCCCATAGTGTAGTTTCTGAGAAACCATATAAATAATTTATGAATGATCTCTTGACAGTGTCTTCCTTAAGTGGATATTTTTACAAATTTCTTACCCAGATCCCAAAGCATTAGTTAGTATATAATCCAAACACTTTTAATAAAAGCTGTTCACACTATTATTAGAATATAGCAGTATAGGAATTAGACTATAACAAATTCAAAATACTTATATAGTATGGTTATGACATTGTTCTAGATGTTACAAGTAAAATAAAGAACCTTGGAACTTGGAAAAAATACTTAGTAACTCCAATTAACAAGTGAAGAAAATTAAAAAAAAAAACTGACCTAATTAGGATCAGATACATTTCGTTTGAAGCAAAAGTTGCACTACGACTTTCTTAGTGATATCTGATATTCTACTATTCCTTAATAAAATCTCTTATATTTTTATATAATATATAACTCTAAGAGAATGTTATAAATAATTGAAAATTTTCATAGAGAATACAAGAAACAGACTGATCAAGTAACTTGTTCTATTTCTTCTTCCAAATATATAACTGTATTTATTTTTTATCTGTTTACTCTCTCGCTTAATTCAAACATCCAACCTTAGCTGCCTTACACTGCCTTACTGTACCAGCTTCCCTCTTGCTTCTACTCTAAACTTGTTCCAATCTCTTCTCCACTTATAATCCATCAAAGGCTTTGAAATCATAAGTTACTCTCTAAAATCATGTTGTTTTGTATCTACATTGATGTACCAATACTTTTCCAAGTTTTATAAATCCATGTATGATCATGTCCTTGTCTGACCTTGTATTTAACTTATCCTGTACTGCCTCCTCCCTTTTTTTAGCCACAATAGACCCATTAGTGTCCTTGAACACCCTAACATTGCTCTGTCTCAGAGCCCTCACACATGCTCTTCCTTCTATCTAGAACTCTAAAGCCCCTCTCTTGGCACAGCTGGCATTCTCATATTCTTTAAGACTTCTTATGTCACATTTCAGGAACATCATTTTCCCTGACTACTCTAAGTACACTATCTATATTCTTTTTCTTATTATTTCTTGTTCATTTTCTGTAAATTATTTACTATAATTTATAAATATGAATATAAAATATGTAGATTTTACACATATATACACATGCACACACACATGTATACCTATGTATCTATCATCTATCTATCTATCTATCTATCTATCTATCTATCTATCTATCTATCTATCTATCTATCTATCTACCAAGGGAGGGAGGAAGGAAGGAAGGAATTTAGGGGAATAGTAGATAAACAGGTAGATTGTCGTTTTTGACTTATATATTTGACCATTGTTAACTCCATAAAGGCTATTACTACACATATTTTATTCACTAAATTATATCCAGTGCCTAGGATAATGCATGGCCCATAGTAAGAATTCAATAAATTTTTATATCATCCATAGATTAATAAATGAAAAAGAAAGAATGCATATCTAAGTTCACATAGCTAGATAGTTACGAAGCAAGTCTTAAAAATTTCAGTTCAAAACTTTGTACCATGGAAGGTTGGACCCCAAGTCACAGCAGAATGTCCACATTACAATGCACAGCTTTTCCTTAGTTACTGTTTTTTAATGAATTCCAGATGGGTTTATTGTAATTACCCTAAAATCAAACATTTTATTAAACATTCTAATTGAATCTTAACTTTTATATCCCCGACTACTTCTGTTACTTAATAATAAGCTCCAAGTCTTACACATCAATTCCTTTAAAGAAAAAAACATTCAAAGTATTAACATAATACATATTCTTAGATAGATTGTTATTTTAATATGTGCTTGTTAACTTTGAAATATATCAGAAGAGAAGAAGGTTGTATCAAAGGCAGGGCTTGCCATCCCTCTGGAAAGCACAGTACATCTCCCAATGTTAATTTAAGCTTGACAAATGAGGGGTGAATTTCTTTGTAAGAAAGTTCATATCATCATTGAGAAGCATTTATTCTTCCTTGAAAGGTTATTTTCTCCAAAATAAGATATAGTGCTGCATCCAGGCACCCAGCCTGCTCTGCAAGAAAACTATCCTTGGCATTTAGACTGTGTTATGTCCTCTAGCTAGGAAATGAGTTGTGAGAGGTATTTTTCATTTGACTTCTGATGGTAGTAACATTTTCAATAGCTTATACAGAGACAGCCACTGCTAAGCAGGTTTATTTTCACTGCACTATAAAATAACATATGGGTAGAAAGAAATCAGTTATTGCCTTAGTAGAAGGAGCTGTATGTCATGGGAAGACAGTCAGTCATATCAGATGAGTCAGACAGATGATAGTCTGCATCTCAGCCCTGACCTTTATTGTACACGTGACCTTTGGCAAGTTATTTAAGTTCGATAAGCCTCGTTTACACATATGTTATAACTTCCGCATAAGGGTATCAAAGTTTTAATGACATATTAGGTATTCAACACATGGTAACTTGAAGCAATGGCAATAATAATATAGACCAGTTACATTTCATAAAACACCATTGAGCTGAGACATGGAAATAGAAAAGTTTCAGTACATATCACTAGTTTTTTTTTTAAAATCCATTCATAGTTTATTTTAAAAATATTAACTAGCCCTTACTAGGTGACAGGCACTGAGCTAGGTATGAATTGTTGAATAAAAACACATTGATGTCTTCTCTCATGAAGTTATGCTTTTTATTATTTTCACTTAAAGAATTTTTTTAAACCTAGTTTTAAAATGTTTTATTTTTTTAAGTTATGGTAAGATTAATGTATTTTTCTAGTTTTATCGTTTTTTTAAAAATGGTACAATTATTGAAGCTTTAGGAGAATCGTGGGATATACAGATAATACAAAGCTGTTTCTATAATTTGTTCTTATGCTGACTTATAATTATTTACTATAACTCTTACCTACTAAGATTACAATCACTAGTATAATTGTCTTCTTTACTGAAATATGAACTCCTAACTATAGGAATTGTATCTGCCTTATTTGCTATTATGTATGCATTATATGCATTCACTGGATACTATTGGATGAATTAATTGATAAATAGGCAAGTTTATCCCATGATTACACATGCCATGTGAAGTCTATGAGATTATACATTCTGGAAGTTACCACCTAATTTTGAAAAGCTGATGTGAAAAAGAAAAGAAAAAGAAATTATGCAAATTCAAGGATCTATATTAGTGACATTTTAAAATTACTTCTACTAAAAATGAGTAAAGATAAATGTTGGAGTGCAATTAGTGTACATGTTTTCAGTAAATTGTCAGATTATCAAGGGATTTTTAGGAAATCAAGATTCTCAAATAAACAAGCCCCCTAAATCAGTAAAGATGACCTTCTGTACTACCTACTGATGTGTGACAGAGATAATGTGATTAATTCAACTTTGAAATAATCCTTTAAGCACTCACAGTCTTTAATTTAGTCTTTGCTCAAGAAGTTTAGAAATCTGACTAGAAAATATAATGACACAGTATGAGTTTCAACACTGTGTGTGTGTGTGTCTAGTATGCTAGCCTGCCTTCTAATAAGTAAAAAATTATTGTGTAAATATTGGTTACAGAACCAAAAGAAGAAAACTAAAAACTTAGATAAATCTTTTTTAATACACTATCTCTTGAATAGTTAAGAGCTGGTTTGATGTTAAATGAGAGCATATGCTTGGCTTTTTCATAATCGCTGCTATTCAGAGTCATAACGTACCTTTCTTAACTTGGATAAAAAGATAAAAATATAGAGTGAACCTTATTTAATTTGCATTTTTGTTTCCTTTTAACATATGATGTATTATTTATACATTCTTCACTATATTCACAGTAAAAGTTGGTGAATATAAAATATCTTAGAAATATGTCCTATTGTCAACTCAGCTGTCTTTGCTTATTCTGAAATGTATTTCTTAAAATGTCATGTAGTTAAGAAAAGTCAATGGAAATAATTTGTGGTGGTACACAAATTAATTTTCTGATTGAAGAAAAATTACAAATTTTATGCATGCACTTAGATGTTTTGCATTTTAACCAAAGTAACTAAAGTGATATTTTCTTAGTTCAAGAGTGCAATTCATTCTTGGAAAAATGCCATCAAATCAAATCAAATCCACTTTGTAATACATGGTGAACTAATGGAAATAATGTGCAGTATAAATAAAATAGCCTATAAATTTTGGGGAGAGCAAAGTGAAGGTTAAAACATTTTATATTAATATAAACATTTCACATATCCAGTCTACTAGTTCAAAGTGTGTTAAAAATGAAGCTAATTCTTCTATGTAGCTCACGTCTTTCTGATGAAGAAAAGATATGGATGGATTCAAAACATATTTAAGACTGCAGTTAGACTAGATAGGCTAGATAATTCGCCAACAAGATATATTGAGAATGTAATATCTATTGCATTCCTACCACTATATCCTATACATGAAGTAATAAAGGTAAGAACATTATAAACAGAAGCTGTAGAGGCCATAAGAGAATCTCTCAAAAATTCAGAAGATCAAAAACAAAAACAAACAAACAAAAACCCTCTTCTTTCAGTAGTTAACCCACAAACTAGTAACCTCCTAGGTCTGTCTACTTTCTAAGTGAGTAAAATGTCTTAGAATCACTCTGAATAAATAAATGTTTGAGAAGACTTCCAAGATCTCATATTTTAAGAAATATGTCTTTTAGAGCAATTAAGAAAATCACAGACTTGTACTAAGGTATTTATTAAGTTCAATTCTCTTATTTTTATATGACAGTGGTGTTACAATACATAATTCGAAGCCAGAAAAGCAGTTCTGGTATTGAAAATAGTGTGGACTGTGGAGTCAGGAAAGCTGGATCCAAACCCACTTTATATTATTATTAGCCTTGCGACTTTGGGCAAGTCAATTGCATTTAGATTCTGAGCCTCAATTCCCTTATTTGTAAAATGAAGACAACACTATAAATTTTATATTGTTAACCAAATAAGAGGTTTAGTCTATAATAAAGAACAAAAAACATTTAACTAAGCGAAAAGAGTTTTAACCTAGGAGGCACAGATTCAGATAACAATTTATGCTGTGCTCCAAAGAGAACAAAGAAAAGCAGAGTATATAAAGACAAAAACCACAAATGTAATTCCTCCATGCAAATGAAGAATTGTTGGCTAGGATGACCAGGATTGGTTAGTTAAAATATGCAAATAAGAGGGGTAAAAACTTCAAGGAAAGAAGTCAAGTTCACGTATGTCCATGTTGCAGTTGTTCGAGGATGTTTACGGTTAAGCCTTGAGCTGAGTTTAGCAACAGGTTAGTAACTTAATAGCAGCTCTGAAACTAGGGCGCATGAGGTGCATAGGCTCCATTTCCTTAATAGCCTCCCGACTCTAAGTGACTCTATTAGCAATATGCACTCTATTTTATTTTCTCTATTATCAACATGAATTTTGTGAATATTATTTGAGACTAGTGGGTGAAGTTCCTGGCCAGTCATTATGATTGTGTTAAGTAGAGAAGTCTGTGATCACTGTTCTCACAACAAAAGTTTTCCAGTTAATGATTTCAAGCATCATTAAGAAATCAAATCCAGCAATGCTACAGATAGAAAATAGAGAAGATAATGAAGACTCTTTCCTCCAAATCGAATCCACATAATAAAGAAGGTGAAGACCATCTCACTCCCTGTCTAACCTCGGGACATTTATTTTGTTTTGGTACACCTTGCATTTTTTTCACCTTGTAGGAAATGAAGTACTTAAAGGACAGACACACTGAGAAGTGTGGCTTGCACTAGAGCTGCATTCCCACTGAGGAAGCTCATGCAGGTCACTGTTGTTAATCCTGCTCAGTGAAGGAAAGGCCCTGGGGTGATCTTTTAAAAAGATTTAAAAACCTCTAACGTGTTTGCCATCAAAGCAAGTCTACTGCTGCTAGAGAAGCATCACAGGGAAGCTGGGAGCTACTTGAAAAGTAAACACCGAGCCTAGCCCTTCCTTTCCAAGGGCATTAGCAACTCTGTCTTCACTTTTGCATGCCGGGAAGGGAGAATTTATTGTAGACACTATTCTTCTTTTCTTTTCTCTCTCTCTTTTTTGCCTTTTCCCTCACATCCCTTTCATCTTGCTCCCTCATTGCCAGTCAACTAGTATGAATTGATCATCTACTGTTTGTAAGCCCCAGTGATACCAAGGTATACAAAGAATGGAAATGTTAATTGCCCTCGTCAGACGTCTGTCAGTTTGTCAGCATCTCCTTGTAGATGGGCAGTGTATTTGCATGATGAGAACATTTAAGATTTACTCTATTAGCAAATTTCAAGTATACAATACAATATCATTAACTATAGTCACCATGCTATGCATTGGGTCTCCAGAACTAATTCATCTGATAACAGAAAGTTTGTACCCTTTGACCAATATCTCCCCATTTCCCCAACTCCCAGCATCCGGTAGCTACCATTCTATTTTCTGGTTTCGTGAATTGAACTTTTCTAGATCCCACATACAGCGAGAGCACAGAATATTTGTCTTTCCATGTCTGGTTTATTTTGCTTAGCAAAATGTCTTCCAGGCTCATCCAAGTTGTTACAACAGCCAGGTTTTCATCTTTATGGTAATCTGTAATATATATATATATATATATATATATATATATATATATATATATAATAGATATATAATTTATATACACACACACATATGTGTATACACACATATATGTTATTAATTATATATATATAATTAATATATATATCACATTTTGTTATGCATTCATCTGTCAATGGACACAGGTTGTTTCCATGTCTTGGCTATTGTAGAATAAATATTCAGGTGCAGATATCTCTTCAGGAAACCGATTTTAATTTTTTTGGACATATACCCAGAAGTGATATTGCTGGATCATGGAGTAGTTCTATTTTTAATGGTGTGAGGAAACTTCATACTGGTTTTCATAGTGGTTGTACCAATTTACATTCCCATCGACAGTATACAAATGTTCCCTTGTCTCCAAATCCTTACTAACACTGCTATTTCTTATCTTTTTGATAATAGTCATCCCAGCAGGTCTGAGGGGTTTATCTCATTGTGGTTTTGATTTTCATTTTCCTGGTGATTAGTGGATTAATGATGTTGAACACTTTTTCATACACCTGTTGGTCATTTGCATGTCTTCTTTGAAGAAAGGTCTATTTAGGTCTATTGTCCATTTTTTTATTGTGTTATTTGTGTATGTTTTGCTACTGAGTTGTAAGGGTTCCTTATATATTAATGGGATATTAATTCATTAGACATATGGTTTGCAAATATTTTCTCCCTTTCTGTAGGTTAACTTTCATTTTGGTGATTGTTTCCTTTGCTGTACAGAAACTTTTTAGTTTGATATAACCACTCATATTTGTCTATTTTTGCTTTTGTTGCCTGTGCTTTTAATGTCATATCTAAAAAATTTTTGCCAAGACCGATGTCTAAGAAATTTTCCAGAATAATGTATAACAAACTATCTGGGTACCTCATGGCCCAATCATGTTTACACATAAAATTAGTCATCATAAGCAGACAATAAAACTACAAACAAAAAAGTAGTAAAGGCCGTACCAGGAATATGAGGTTCTTTCTAGCATAAAGTTAACTTTTTCAAATCCAAATATTCAATATCTACATAAATGAGCAAGAACTATAGCCAAAATGTTGTTTTTGTGTTCATTGTAACAATACAACCAAAATAAGTTGAAAACAACTTGATATCTGTCTTTACAAAATATTTGATATTATTTCATGTTTAGCACAGTTTCCTCATTATAAAAGTACCTAGCTAAAAACTATAATTTTTATCAAGCACATACCATTTACCTGCATATTTCAAAAAAAATATGACTTTTTTTATACTAATAGATTATGTATTCAAAGTCCACACAAATAATGGAATGTATTACTCTTAACTTCTCATTTAGAATATTAAACCATTACTTTCTAATGCATAAAACAAGGAAAATACATTTAGGTTTAAAATCATTTCCCTGGCAAATAACTACACATGACAGTCTATTTGATTTTCACTGCTGCTATTCCACTTTTTCTTTGACATTAACACACTTTCAAGTGACAGTTATTTTTTTATATTTCTCCTAGATTTTACAAAAAAGAGGGTAAATTGTATATTTTACACTACACGTGAATAAAAATTTTGCAGGTATACCAGGTATCATTGAAATAATTGATTGAGAATGAATAGCCTTAGCTTTCTTTTATTTAGTATCTTGCTTTATTTTTACAATTTTATTTTACTTTCTAATTTTATCCATGCTTCTATCATTGCACTCTTTCGTTTAAAAAAGATTATCTTTTGTTTAAAAAAAATAGTAGTCTTTTACAATGTTGGGTGATTATTGCACTATTACACCACTAGATTGACAATATTTTCTGTGAATTTTAACATAATAGATCTTAAAGGTAGTAAACTTTTTTCCTATAAGAATATCTAAGCAATAAATCTTTAAATTGATAGAATAGAATGTTTTAAAGTTGGGAACATATGGGGAACTGGTACGTGAGCTTGGGTTACTCTTCTATAAATATTTAATACTAAATAAAATAGATGATTATACTGCGCATGAAATTAAATTAAATTACTTGTTAATTAAAAGGAAACAAATAAGACATCTTATTTTTATACATTGCATAATAGAGCATTTTTACAATGGCAACTAAATGTTTGCTTTTTATAAAAATAAACTATATACAGTTGGCCCTTTGCATCCATGGGTTCCATATCATGGATTCAATCAACCTCAGGTTAAAAATAATTGGGAAAAAGTTGCACTGTTGTTAACTTTTACTATGTAGTTAGGCCTACGATGGTTGCATCTGTACAGTCATGTGCTACATAATGATGTTTTGATCAGTGATGGACTGCATATACAACAGTGGTATACCATATGGCTTAGGTATGTAGTAGGCTTTCCCATCTAGGTTTGTTAAGTGTACTCTGTGACATCTGCACAGTGATGATACTGCCTAGCAACACATTTCTCAGAAGCACCCCAGTCGTTAAGTGGCACATGACTGTACCAAACACATATAGATTTTTTCCTTGTCATTTTTTAACAATAAAATATAGTTACTATTTACATATCATTTACATTATATTAAGTATTATATGTAATCTAGAGATAATTTAAAGTATATAAGAGAATGCACATAGGTTATTTGTGAATACAATGCCATTTTATATGAGATTTGAGCATCCATGGATTTTAATATCTGCAGAGGGGTGCTGGAACCAATGCCCCCCAAACACCCAGGGATGACTGCATTTCTTTTTATAAAAAATTATTTATTATTATTTATGCCTACAGCACCTGGTCTTCCTAGGTGGTCTCCCATCCAAGTACCAACCAGACCCGACCCTGCTTAGATTCCGACATCAGGCTTGTTTGGGGTGGCATGGCTGTAGACCATGGACCATGGCTCCACTGGGATGCGAACCCAGGACCTTCTGCATGTAAAGCAGACATGCTAACTGCTATACTGTGGAACCACATCCCAGGGAACACTGTTTTTCATTCATTATTCCTTTGAACAAAGATCTTTTTTTCCTGTATTGTATATAAGCTAGTAGAACTTTAGTGGGGTCTAGCAAATATCAGAGAAAAGCAAAGATAAAGGAGAAAACTATACTTCATCGAAAATGTGTTGGGGATTGTACATGAATACATGTAAAAAAGGTGAATATTATCAATATAAAATAAGAGATTCAGATTGAGAAGATACAACAGTGACCAATACATGCATAAAATCACATCTACTCTACATAGTTATAAGAAAAATGTAGTATAAAGCATAAGATAAGAAAAATGTAGTATAAATCAGATAAGAAAAAAATTAAAGGATTGATAATACCCATATATATTTCAGGATGAAGTAGAAGAGGCATTTTCATATACATTATTGGCGGACATGTATAATGATGCAAAATTTAGAGAGGGCAATTTGGCAAAACTTAAAGTGGTCTGACTATATGATAGAGAAATTTAAATTATTTTTGTTTCTGTTCAAAAGTTTGCAGTGGCTTCAGATTTCATTCCAGTAAAAGGCAAAGGTTTTGTAATGAAACTATATTTCATTCCCAGTGAAAGGAATGGTTTTATAATGTAATTTTTGTAAAAGTCCTATATTCTTTGGACTGACATTTTTTTCTTCCTAGCTATCCATCAGTCACTGTTTTAGTTATGTGGGTCTCTTTCACTTCTTTCCAACATGTTAGGTGTGGTTCCAGCTTAAGGATTGTTCTGATTTCTCTGTCTGGAATGTTATTCTTCCGTTTATCTATTCAGTTAAACTCTTAGCCTGCTTTGGCCCTTGCTCGAATCTTACAGTCTCAAAGAAGCTTACTTTAAGTATCCTATTCAACACCGTATGTCATCTCCTATCTTTTTTCTCTCCACAATGTCAGCTTTTTAAAAAGTCATTTATCTTAAGTGTCTAAAACCCACCTTAATACACATTTATTAAATTAATAAAGCATTATGTACAAAAAAAGTTTTTCCTATTTTAACATTGCTTAAAATAAAGAAAATCTAGAGATACCCTAAAGGCCCATCGGTATAAGCGATGGTCATATCCATTCTAGAAAATATTATACGAGAGTTAAATTAATGTGGAAAAGTTATACATTATCCCATGAAAAGATACCCCAAAAATATATAGTTAATTGACTAAAACAAGTTTTAGAATCAGTAAGATATGACCTAATTGTTTGGAGTGAAGGGAGCATCTACCCTTCAACTTCAGGGGATACCTAAGAAAGGCTTTGTAAATATGTACTCCAAGCTAACAACAGTCATTACCTTTGGGAAGGGAAGTGTGGCAGTGAGGGAAAACATACATGAAGGAGAATTTATGCATTGTTGAGTTATTTTCAACAAGAATATAATGCTTGTGTGTGAATGCTAAAGTACAAATAAAATGAGTGATTTGACAGGTTCAGAAGAATGCCAAATCTCTTTGGGATGAGATAGCATTTGAGTAGAAACTTAAAATATGCATGCACATTAGAAAACAAAGCAGGTGAGATGGAGGAAGAATAGGAAAATAGAGTATTTGAGGTAGAAGTTTACTTTGGAATATACTTTCAGTGGTAGAGGTCTCTAGGGGAATGCCAAATATATAATTTCAACATGAATAGAAGCTTTTTTTGTGACTGAATTGCTCAGATCTGGGAAAGAATGAGTGAGGGACAGTTATAAAAGATTGCACATCAGGCTAAGGATTAGGTATTTTAGTTTATATGAAAGGGAAGCCACGGGGGAGGTGGCTTTATTTAAATAAGAAAGCATCTTGTTAAAAATGGTATTTAAAGGAAATGGATTGATCCTGCTGGGCAGACAAGGCAATGAGAAGAACTTATTTCACCCTACGCCAACTGGAAGTGGTTAGTACCTTCTGACAGGGATGAGGAGTTCTGTGGACAATGAATCACGGCACAGACAGACATGACCTTTTACTTTAAAACCATTAGTCAAAGATTTCGGATTGTTTTCTCTCCTTTATACCTTATCACAGAATGTTAACATGATACTCTATCTTTAGAATAGGAATTTACCAAGTATAATATTAGTGGTCACTGTGATTACTTACGTAAGCAAACTCTGATGCTTTCAAAAATAGTATGCTTCATTCTTGCCCAATTTGATTGTATTTCTCTTTACTTCATAATAATATATTAATTCATTTTTTTCAATCTTGTATTAAACAAAAATTACTGTACACCTTCTATGAGCCATTGATTCTGGTAGGGCTTGAATAAAATGATGAAAAAAAAACAGTTGTAACTCTAGAATCCAGTAGGAAAGATACACATATGATAATAAATTAAAAAAAAAAAAAGTTTTGAAGTATAGGAAGACAGAAAATTAAGGAAAGATGTAAATGTAGATAGAATTTTTATAAACAACATTAACAAAGTCTTGTAATAGAAAAATATGAGTGGCTAATATATAGGTGACCTCTTTGATAAGACTATAAACTGTTATCTAAAATATGTGAGAGAACTAACCATATATGAATGAAGAAAAGGAAACTCTATATGTACAAACAGCAGTACAAAGGTCTTGTGTCACAGAAAGAGCTGAGTTACCTTGAGATATTTAAAGATTAGTATAACTAGAGTGTTATGAGCTAAGTTAAGTGTATGGATGAAATATGAGATAATAAAGCTCTGTTTAGATCATGGAAAAGACTGAATTATATTCTAAGTGGATTACGATGCCAACTAAGAACATTAATCAAGAGACAGAATTACCAGTTTCATATTTTCAAAAAATTATCCTGGCGAACTGTGAAAAATCGATTGAAGGAGGAGCCATCTGTGTAAGCAAAGGAACTAGTTAGGAGATTACGTCCATACCTTATGTGGATCAGAATATGTGCAGGTGAGCTAAGCAATGCATGCATATTTGAATTAAATTTTGAAATTAAAACTTACAAATATTACTGATGTATTGAATGCTACAGGTAGAAAAATAGAGACATTGAATATGACTGTATTTTGGCTGAGAATTGGAAAGGTTATTTTATTATTACCTGTGATGGGGAAAACAAGGGAAGCACACAGATGTCTTATTTAGGACATGGTTCAAGAGGCAGGTGAAAATGTGAGGACAGATAGATATATAGAGATGGAGCTCAGAAGAGTAGCCTTGGCTGGAGATATATATTTTAGAGTTATCAGAATGGAGCTGATACAGAAACCCGTGGAATGGATGATGCCACTAAGGGAGAGAGTATAGGTGAACGGAAGAGAGAGTAAGCATTTTGAGCACTGAGAAACTACAACATAGCATTGCTTTGGAGCCGAAGCTAACAAGATAACAAAACAGTCAGTGCAGGAGAGGGATGTGCCAGACACAGTTCTCCTTCCTGAATTGATACTTGCCATTTCCTCTCCCTAAAAATACTTCTTCTCCGGGTTGTTTTATGGATATTTTCTTCACTCTTTTTAATTTTTCCCAGTATTACCATCTCAGTGATGTTTTCCCAGATCACCTAATTTAATATCAACCATACCCAATTCTGACACCTCTATACTTTTTTGCTTAATTTTTTTCTTTCTAGAACTTATAAAAATCTAACAAGTGTAATTTACTAAGTTGTTTATAAAATGTCTCCCCTCGTTAGAATATATGACCCAAGAAAGTAAGGCTTTTGTTTTATTTTAAAACTGCCATATTTCTGAAATTTAAAACAATGTTGGATGTGTCGGCAGTGTTTAATAATTTGTGGAATTGAACAAAATTTCTACTGAACTAGAGGATATTGTTGCAAGACTGAAACGGTTTTAAGGATGAAGGGAGTTAAGAAAATGGAGACTGTATATAACCAACTGTTTGGCAGTAATTTCATTATTAAAACCAGTAGAGGCATTAGCTTTGACAGGAGTAATGAAATATCTCCACTGTAAACAAGAGAGCAGGTATATACAGATGAATTCAGAGGTATAGATTTGACTTGAGGAAGATGAGGCAGTTTTTCCATGTCTTCAATTTCTTCAGTGAACTCTTCAACCTGCTGCAAGTGAAGCAAGAATAAGGTTTATGGGGAAAATGAAGGAAAAAAATGGAATTTACTAATCATTCCAGAAGATGGGATTTAAAAAGGAAAAATGGTAGAATGATGAAATCGTGCAAATTTCTTATGTGAATTTTGTCATTTTGAATTTCAAATGAGAAAATCCAACCTGTTATAGCAACATCACCAATTACTTTATGCTGCTTAGGTGCAGTCAAAGAGAAGTTAATATCTGTGTTCAATCAGATAAGTTTTGCTAGTTAAATGGGGCAAGCAGAAAGGGATGTAATATGTATTACTTACACAGAAATATTACATATATAACAAGTAATTATATTGGCAAAACATGAAGTTTATTCTGGACTAGCAAGTGAAAACAGAAGGAGCCTGGAAGAAACAAAAAAGGGGTGAAGGTCAAGAATTATACTTCAGTACCATAAAGTCTAAGAAATGTAGCAGTGGGAGTGACAGAATATATGATTTTCAAGTAGATATTCTGAAGGTGCCTCCTTTACTTTTTAAAACAAATCTCTTAGGCCCTGATCTACCTATTAATGATCTATATCAGATTCCTGGGATGATTTCTTTCATTGGTTTCTATATCGGTTCATAAGCTTGCAGTTAATCCCATGTACCTGGGGTTAACCAGGCACGACCACCAATGATTACTAAGTACATCTTAAATATCTATGCATATATTATAGGTGGGCTGGTAGATTCTTATTCTTGAAGGTATTACTCAGGGATATAGCAGTTTAATACAGAAGAGACATGGGTTGTTTTGTTTGTTTGTTTGAAATTTTAGGTCTGAATAGCCTGATTTTAGAAAGCTTTATTCAAAACAATGTTAAAAAATGCTACTCAAATAGACACAGTAGGAGTGTTTTCAGGCTCCATTGAACTTGAGTAAAAAATATTTTAATGTCTCTAATTCTACAGCTAATGCCCTTGGGCTCACTCATGCTTTAGTAATTGAAGTTGTAGACAAAGAAAGAATTATTTGATTTTCTAAACTAATTGACATTTTAGAACCAATATGTAGAAATATAAAATTTAATCATGCGCACACATGCTCGCACATTTGCCAACACAGAAGCAGGTGGGTACTAGATTACCAAGAAATCCCTATGCTTTAGAGTCTTAATAGGGGAACGAGATAACATGTATAGCAAACACGCTATAGTCATTTTAAGAAAAACTACAAAGAGTTGAACTCATATTTAACTATGTAAGACATAGCATATATGTTATAATTATGAAATAAAATGTTATGCTTTTATTCTTAGAAAGACCTGTGCTGACTTTTTTTTTTTAATCAATCCTCTCATGACCATGAAAAATTTTTGCCTCTCCTGAGTCAAAATTTTCCTGTGGCAGTTTGTCTCCTCCAAACTCGGCCCCAGTGAGCCCCGCAGCGGCTACATCACTGTGCACTGTGTGGTCTTGACACTTAGGGTCCAGACTGAGGTGTTTGTAAGATAAATTAACGAAATCAGTGAAACAGCTTTTCTCTCTCTCAGGACAGGTGAAGCTGGAGCCTAGCTTCTCCAATTCACCAACCGGTTTCTAGTGCAATTTCAACAATGAAGACATTCTTTTTTTTCCTCTCCTTAAAAATACTGTTTAGTGTGATTTACTCAGAATAGGTCTCTGCTTCTTTTAAGTGATTTTCTTTTCATAAACGGAAGGAAAATCTTTACACGTTGGAGCACTTTGGGGCTTGTCACAAATATCTTTTAGTGTATTATTACTATCCCCTGCTTGTCATGAAAACTGAGCAAGGTCAATATAATATTGATCAAGTTTCTCTTTTCTACAAATTAACAGTGTTTTTATCCTAGATTCTAGTTTTCCTCTCGTGTTAAAAATATAAACCAAATTATTATTTTCACATATACAGAATAAAAACAATGAGTACCACGTTTTATTTATTATTATTATTATTAATTTTTTGCAATGGCATTAGTTAGAACTTATATTACCTTCATCAAAGTCAGAAATACCTGAGCTGGATGAGTATATATATGAGAGCTTTTAAAATAAGTACACTGTGGTATTACTGTAAATGTTGGTATATAACCACATATTCAAGTGATACATATGTTAATATTTCAAACAACAGCTTTGAAAGGGAATTTTATAATGAAACTTTTAGTTTCTTTAGTTTTGTGTTGACATGAATTGAAAACAAAAAACTAATTCTGTATTTTCCTGAAAAAAAAAATCGTATCAGAAATGACAAATAAAAATACACATAGTACAAATATGACTTATCCATAATCACAGGATTTCTACAGCTATTTTAACCTCAAAAAGGAAGCTTGAGGCAGACAATTTATCACTCACATAATTTGATTACAAATTACGAGCCTTGGGCTCACACATTTTAAGAATGAATACTTATGTCTGTCTTATTCGTCTGTCTACACATACACATCCACTTGCACACAGAAATACTTATATACTTATATTTACTTTATCTATAATCCTGGAAAGTTCTCCCAGTATATCCAGGACATTTCTGTTTTTGTCATTCATTTTCTCCTTGAAAATAAAATATAAAATAAAATCATTTGGCTGATCTCCAAGACCAAGAGAAGTGAAGATTTAAAACCTTACCTTCCTATAGCTATTTTTGTTCTAGTTTAGATTTTTGTATTTGGGGTAGGTTTTTTTTTTTTGCCCCTTTAAAAAAGCATGAAGGTGGAGTAGATTTAGAAAGAGACAAAGAAGGAAACATAAAAGAGGATGCGTGGTGGGGCGTTTAGAAGTCATATTTCATTTTCCCTTAATTTTTTCCAATCTGTGTAACTAACAGATAAGTTATGAAATGTATGAAATCATAGAACTAGTAGTGTGTTCTAAGATATGAGACTAGGGAATTTAAAAATTTGGTTTCCATATCTACTGAAATTAGACTTTCTTCTGTATATTTATTGAGACATATTGATGATTAATAATAAATAATAATAACAATAATAATAATCTGTGCCAGTTGAAAACTGAATTAGCAACTTGCTGACAAGATGTCATCTGAATTGCCCCAGCTCAGAACAGAAAGTTAGAGACAGAAACTGAAGAGTTGCAATTACAATGTTGCGAATGACCACCAGCTGGGTCGTTGCCCAGTGACACTGCTGTTTACCTTGATTAGGCATCTCAGACAGCACCTGGACAATTAAAAAGTAGCATTTTACATTTTCAGGTTTGGTTATTAATTGAATCTGTATAAACATAGATTTATGGTCTGTGATGGACATGCCTATAATTTCAAGTAAAAATGACAAATGTAAACTGTGGAAGTATGGCAAACTGGCTACTCAAGATTCCAGCAATGTAAAACGTGAAGTATGTGCTCTTAATGCTGGGAAAAAAAGTGTCCTAAAGCTGTTGATTGCCTTTTTTAGAAAGTGCTAAGTGAAAGCTTAAGCTAAGGTTTGTGACCCCCAAGATGAGACTGCCTGCCTGGGCAATGGACAAATGTTCACTGTGAGCTGTGCAGAACTTGTGTTTGACATCTCTTCCTCAAGTGAAGAAACGAATAGTATTTCGTAAAGCATAGACGATTTAGTGGACTTGAATGTCTTCTTTTATAATCTGCTTTTACGAAGAAGAGGACGATGAAAATGAAGATGATAATTACCACTATTTCCAATAGTTAGGCCATGTGAGGGAGAGAATAAATATGTTAATATACCATTCACTGAATGTTGGGAACATGTTACTTACTTTGTTATGACAAGTGTTAGTGATATGGGAGTTGCCAAGACTTCCGATCTTCTCCTTCACAAATATTAAAAAAAAAAAAAATTGTCTCCATTTCATCCCACTGGCAGAGAGAAAGCCAATGTTTCTCTCCCTCAAGAGTCTCTCCCAGGACTCTTGAGGTCTCTCATTTCTTCCAGGAATGTTAAGATTCGTTGTTTCTATTAAACGTGGCATGCTGCCTTTCTGTTCTCTCTGCTACTTTCTCTCAGATCTTTAATCTCACGTGCATGGACTCTGTAGCAGGCAGCCCCACTCTCATGTAATGTCTCCCAGAGTATATAGATAACATGCAATGGACCCTGAAATTTTGAGTAATGATGGAGTGAGACACCAGGCACAGCTCGAAACCTCTGCAACATTTAACACGTTAGAAGCTAGCCTTATTTTTTAAAGTCAACATACTACTAGGTATTTTCTATGTCTCAAGTTTCTTCTCCTTGGTTCTCAGTTTCCCATCATTTGCTGAAATTTCTTTCTCTCTTACATCTATCTGTTCACTTTCTATTCCCTCTTCTCTTCTCTCTACCATAGTAAATCCTTCAGGACATCTTTACTTTCTCTTTCTGGATTTCTTTAAAAATAAAAGTAAGTCATTTGTTTGTTCAGCACTGTGTGTTGGAGTCATTCTTTACATATATAAAGAGTTAATCAAAGCATTTCACTAAGCAACTATTATCTATTGCAAAAATATTTACAGCAGTCCTACAAGATAGGTAATAATATCTCTAATTTTCAGATATGAAAATAAGATACTAATGAAGGAGCCCAGTTCACACAACTAACTAGTAAGTGGCAGAATTTGTATTAAAATCTGTCTGTGAAACCAGAGCTCTGTGTGTATGCGGGCATATGTATGCATGTGTGTGTATGTGTGTGTCTCTCTCTGTATGTGTGTTTATATAACATTTTAGACCAAATCCTGTATTAAATACACCATACAGGACCACCATTCTTAAAAATATCAGATAGAAAACACAGAAAAGCTTATTGGTTGTCTAATGTTGTTAGATAAACAATTTAAACTTTAGAGTGTTGTCATAATTTATATCTATTTCAGATATAAATATAGACATATCTATTTGATTAGATTCTTATACATATCATATTTCTTATATTTCCTCCCTACATTTCTTCATTTCTCAAAAATGCCTTTTGAATATCACCATTGCACATGTGTTTCTGAAAAGCAGGCAGTTTAGTTTTGGTTCAATTCAAGTTCTGTTGGTAAACCATTTATGGGCTGAGGACTGTAATAATTACAAGGAATGCAATGCAAAGTTAAAATGCTCTTACACACCCACTCAAATAACAGCCTTTTCTTGGTCTTCTATAGATCTTTCATCATATGGATGCTTTAAATATGCCAAAGGGACAATAATAGACTATCTATACTCACATGTTGCTTATTTAATTTTCTATTTTCAGCTTATAGCCCAGTTGTCCCCAAAAATGTACAGAAACAATGTACATAATTGAATGAAAGAGAACTAGATGGAGGGTATAAAGAAGATGTGACTTAATGTTTAGTCAAAAGAAATAAAAGTGACTTTTTTCTTATAACAAATAATTTAAAAATACTGAATTAGTAATAGAAAAAATATTCAAAGTTCATGAATAGTTGATTTATTTAAGAAAAATGACAAATGGCTAATATGTAAATATATTAGTAACTAGAAGTCTAGATTAAAAGAAGAGATGCTATTTTTTTGGTGAATCACTTGTAATTTTTAAATCAATCGATATCTATCTATCTATCTATCTATCTATCTATCTATCATCTATCCATCCATCTATCCAACCAGCCAGCCAGCCACCCAGCCAGCCATCATCCATCCATCATCAATTTATCCCTCTGTCCTTTGTAGTAGGTTAAATGGTGGAATTAAACAGATATATCAATGTTTTAACCTACAGAACCTGTAACTAAGAATTCATTTGCGAAAAACTGACTCTTTACAGATTTAATTAAAGATCATCCTGGACTTAGGGTGGATTCTAAATCTGATGACAATTGTATTTTTAAAAGTAAAGCAGGGGCTATTTCAGACTCAGACATACAGGTCATGTGAAGATGTAGGCAGAGATTAAAATCATGCAACCCCAAACTATGGAACCCTCAGAGCCACCAGAAGCTGGAAAAGGAAAGGAAGGATTGTTCTCTAGAGCCTTCTTGCCTACTCCTTGATTTTAGACTTTTGGCCTCCACAACTGTGAGAGAATAAAATTTTCAGCCACTCAGTTTATGGTTGTAATGACAGTTCTAAGAAACTATTTTAAGAATAATAATTCTAAATATCAGTTAAAAATTCAAAAACTTGCAGTAGACATTTGCATACAAAGATGTTAAACATACAAGATAGTAAAATTTTTATGGAAAAATCTTTGGAAATTCACATCTGAGTCATTTTTTAAAGATTTTACTGTTTGATAAAATAACTCTGCTTTTATAGATTGTCTCTAATGAAAATAATCAGAAACTTAGATCCTGATATCTCTCCCTTAGAAGGTCTCATATAGTTCTCTCTATATATTTTTAGAAAGCTCTCTGATTATTTGCCAGGTTTTAAAACACTAGTAATTATTATAATTTCTAATTTTGTTGTTTTATATATGATAAAATACCATGAGAATTTACTACTTTTATTGAATTTATGATAGAAAATTGATTACTAAAAAATTGGCTAATTGTATTTATATATGAATGAAGCAACTCATAGATGATATTTATGATTCCTTTTCAAATTTTATGGAGATGATACATTCTCTAATATAAGTATGCATCATATTTATAATAAGAAATCAACTCTGCAAAGATTATTATGCTGCAATGTGATAGGTACTATAATGCAGAGATATACACAATGTTGTATGGGAACAGGGAATAATAACAATAAATTAGTTTTACCTGAGTTGGGAACTGGTCAGTGATACTTTACAAGGAGCTGACATTTATACAGAAACTTAAGAAGTCAAGAACATTTCAGAATCAAAATAAAATAGCAAAGAGATGAAGAGCTAAAAGTGCATGTTTTCATAGTAATAGAATAAACTCTATAGCATGTTAATTTTTGTGTTAAAAGCATGTTATTAGAAAACAATTAGAGTAGACAAGCCTGAAAAAAAGTTTGGAAACAAGTTTTGAATGGTCCAAAATGGCAAAACTATGTTTCTTTAGGAAGCAGCATGACCAGATGAGTGTCTTAGAAATCTAGTAACGATAGGAGGATAAAAAAAGGAGGAGAAATTGTCATCAAGCACGTAGAATTGATGAGGGTAGACGGAAGTGACAGAACAGTAAATAGTAAATAGTGACAGAACAGAAATAGTAAAATGATCATCGCATTTATTAAAAAAATCTCTGCCCTATATCACATCTTTGTGCATATCATCTTTCAAAATGTTACTAGCCTAATACAAAGCTTGTTACATATCAGGTACTCAGGAATACTGACATGAGATAGTACGTGAGATTTACTTAAAGCAGTTGTTAAAAAGCAATGTTAATTCTTGACTGCCTGTAATGCTGCTCCTTCTTAAAAGCCTGTAAGAATCACCTGGAAAGCTTGTTAAAACATATTTCTGGGTTTCACCCCACAAGAAATTCTGATTCACAAACTGAATGGAATTCAATAATTCACATTTCTATCAAATTCCCAGACAATGATGATACTTCTGGAATTCAGAACACATAACGAATGGCACTGCTCTAGGTGATGTTCTTTGTAATAATTAGGATGAATTCAGATGTAATTAACTGAAAACTTGACAGAGACAAATAAAATGATTTAATAACATGGCATAATAAAAACTCGGCATTTTAGAGCTTCTGGAGCTGATACTGTAGCCCAAATATGTCATTAAATACCAACACTGGTTTTATACTTTAAAATACCCATCTTCAGCAAGCTGATTTCTCATATATCTTTGGGAATGGTGCAACATATTTCCAAACTGATTGTCACATCTCTAGAAGTAAGAAGGGGAAAGGAAAGCAAAAGATTGTCAAGACAGCAAAATGTTATCTCTTTTATCTTTATTTGTGATAGGAAAAAAATTTCTAAAGTCCCAGAAGACTTCTTCTTATCTCTCATTGTCTTGATCTCTCTCATGATATGGATATGTCTTGTTGCAGTGGAGGCTGAAAAATTGTATATGTGGCATTTGCACATAGACAAAGAGGGAGAGCGGTCAGGTTCTGCTAGTAAGAGAAGAAAGAAGTAAATGGCCACATCTGCACCTACAACCACATCTAGCATGTTCTGCAAGTATAAAAGAAGAGTTTATCTGGTTAGAATGCATCAAAACATTATAGCGGGAGAAGAGAATACACATGCAAAGACACAGTTATAAATGAGTGCAAAGTATTCAGGAAGTGGAAAAAAATGTAACATACTTTTTAAAACTGCATCTACATGTTTTAATTCTCATACACTTAATCATATTTAATACAAAATTATGCTTTATCTCAAGTTATGATTCAAGAATTTTATTTCGAATTTCCAGTAATCATTAGGAAAACTCTTTCTAGATATAAGCCTCCTTTGTTAATGTGTTCTTGCTAAATCATAAATATTTGGTAGAGCTGATTACTCGTAAATGGGAATGAACACAGCCTTCCAGTGCACCTTTATTCTTTTTGCAAGTATAGCAGTATGTGTATTCGTAGGCCACAAAAGCAGTCAGAATGGATGGACTAGGAACTGAGAGGAGTACTACTTAGTGGTTCTTGCTGTTCACCAGCAATGAATATATGGAGCAGAGCTTGTGGATTAACTAGCCGCTGTAGTGTCTGCCTCTCTCAGCTGCTGATTTATCAGATCCCTAGAGCAGGGGAAGTTAAAGTAAACAGAAGCCAGGATCCAGACCCCTTGTTACGTGTTCCCACCTTGAGAAGTAAGAGAAATTCACTCCTCTGGTGGAGAGGATTTTCCTTTGTCCTCAAGTTAACTGTAATTATCATTTGCTGGGATCACACCCATTTAACATTTCCATGGGCCTCTCTGCCAGTGTCTTCTAGAGTGAGAGTGAAAATTAGTGGGGTGAGATATCTGAACCACTGTGAAGTCCTGAAAGGAAAAGATTAAGTAAAAGGTGATGATTTTATTATTTTTAAGTGCTTTTGGAGTTTTTCCTTTGTTGAATCAGAAATTCATGCGGGCCTCATAACTTCCTCCCCAACCCTCCAGCTTTAGAGTATCGGACTATATGCAATTTGCAAAATGACAGGATCTGAAACTTCTCAGACTAAGAGGCTTGCAAAATCAATATAACTCATCAGTCAGAAATACTACGCAGAAGATTCATGCATCAAACAAAATGCAAAGCTATGGATTCTTCTACTCCTAGTGAAATGTATTTCTGTATAGATACATGAAGTTAATAAAAACTTAACACCTAGATCATGTATTGGCAGGGCTATTTTTCTCTGTGATTAATGGTCTCACATTCCACGTCAATAGTACAGCAAGCTCTTCTGAAATTTTCTGCTGCTTTTATAAAGTAGCCTAGCCATCTTTTTTCTGGTGTGGATTTCTTTAATCACAGAAGATTTCAACTACTTGGATTATCCATTAAGAGTACATCACACCCTCTGGTCACCACTGAACTTAGTAAATGTCTTTAGCATAAATGTATCACATCGCAGTTGAGTATTTGTGCCTATCATATTTTAACCTCCATGAAGGTGGGAACTATGTTTTAGCCATTTCTGATTTTCAGACAGAGCTCATATTTTCTAATTTTAAACTGGTTTAAAAAATATATAAGAAAACACAAAAAGCATGCTTAATCAGCTTGAATGAAGAAGTAATGCTAATATTTATTGGCAGGGGCGGGGAAGGAGTGATCAAATAAAATAGCTCCATATCCTTTAAGGACATACCCTTTAAGGACTAGCTAGAATCGTAATTATACTTAAACATCTAGTGATATGTTATTATATGATGTGATATGTATATTTATATATATTAATGCATATATATTTCTTCCCAACTGGTTAGGAAGTTAACTTCTTCCACCACGGTTGTTAAACAACATTCATTCCATTCTAGTGGAAGTGGCAGGTGGGGAAACCTCTACACTGTGTGACCATTCACACAATCTAGGACAGAATGAGAACAGTATCTCTTCTCCTTGGATATACTCTTCCTGCACATCACACACTTCTAGACTCTGCAGAGATGAGAACCTTTCTGAACCTACCAGTGACCAACTATTTGTAAACATTCTTGCCCCTCTTAAGCTTAAGTTATCACTGCCTCCAACAGTTATATCTGAAAATGATTTTGAAAAAACAAAGTGACTAAAGATTCCAAATGTCCCCCTACTTCTAGAGCAGGGTTTTTTTTGCAAGGAGACTACAGCTTGGGAACAAACCTCTGCACAGGCATCATTGTTCATTTCCTATATGGTGTTTGAGTGCTCTGTGAAATATGTGATTGATATATAAAATTTTGTCATTTTGTAAGTGTGTGGAAATTTTCCTAGGGAGAGTATTCATATTTTCATGTGAATATCAAAGAGGTTGATAACCCAGCAAAGTTTAAGGATGACAGCTTGGGAGCTATCATAGTGGAGATAAACATTTAAATTCTAAAACCAGGGTGTAAGGCAAAATTAGTTCTACATTTTCCTGAATATTCTAGACAGAATAGTACGCCTCTATCAATTAGTCCAAAGGAGATGTGTTTTTTTCTTTTATTTCAGCATTGGAAAAGATTGCTATTTCTTTGGTGGAACATTAGATAACTCAGTGTCTTTTATTTAGGACTATGTTGTCACTGAAAAGGAAAGAGTTTGTTTCTTTAAAGAAAATCACATCCAGGGTGGGGAAGGATGAGGAGCATAAAGGAGATCAAATATATGGTGACTTCAGATGGTGAGCACACAATCGAGTGTACAGATGATGTATTATAAAGTTGTACACCTGAAATTTATATTGTGCTATTAACCAATGTTATCCCAATAAATTTAATTTTTAAAAATCCAGCATAGCATAATGCCTACATTATAAGAGACATAATGATGCTTCTTGTCTCAGACTCCAAGGCGTACACTCAAATAAATGGGAGGCATAATTATTATTAAAGTCTCTCTCTCACTGTCTCTTTTCTATTTTAAAAATAGTTCAGTGACCACTTTTAGGAAAATATAATCAAATATAAAATCTCTAAATCCAGAAAGCATCTCTGCAAAGACAGCAGAGAAATAAAACAATCTTTTGATCGAATAAGCCTTAAGACAGAATGTGATAGGCATCATGATCAATTTGCTGAGTTTGCAGACAGAAAAAAATCTTGTCCTTTAAGATAGCCAAGCAGATGCAATCTATTACAGACATTTTCTCAATATAAATAATTTGTTCTGAAGTAAGAGGTCTCAACTGTACCAGCACACATAGTTCATCCTAAATTCATTTGTTAATTGGAGTACCTATTTGCATAAGCTAATTGGCTTTATCCAAAGAAAAGTAAAAAACGTCTTATATCTTTATGACAAGAGGTAGTTTTGTAATTTGAAGGGAGGTGCTTGCTACAGTTAGGCTCCTATCCTAACTTTTGAGATGGTTCTCAGGTGAATTGAGAAAGATATTCTTGGGTCTCAAAGCTGACAAGTGGCTCATTTACCTTTTAAGAACATTTGCATATATTTCAAGAGACAGAGAAAGAACTTAAAAGTTTTCTAAATTAAATGCTCTGAGAAATAGGGAGAGAGTCTTTTCCCTTATTTTCAAGAGAAATTAATCCTCTTATTTTCAACTTCTATTTGCCCTTACACTACAAAACTAATGCTATTTTCATAAATTTTATTAATTTGTGAAATTTAATCTATAATTTCACAGATGTGGAAACAGAGGCCTAGAGAGTTACAGTAATTTTCTCAATATTAGACTAGCCAGTTAGAGACAAAAACTGGAACTCAAATTTTTATTTTCGAATTTCATATTTAATGGATATGCTATAACATGCTTCATGACAGTGATACTTCTCTACTTTTTATATATTTTTTTATGTATCTAGAGGTTTTAATTTGGAGTATTGCTCTAATAGGGATATCTTTTGTAAGTACAGATATTAGGGAATTCCTACAGTGACGGCATTGCTGTGAGGGGTGATTGTGGTGATGGAGATATTTAAGTGAACATATGTGTACTTGGGTGTCTTTATTTGAAAAAATCCAGGGAACTCTTTTTTATTTCTTATCTATAACTTTTAACTTGAGTTCTTTGTACACACACTTAATATAGAGCAGTACAGTCTATTTTTTTTCCCTGGTTTTCTTGCCCTTCCATCTCATACATTCCCTCTATCAGCAACTTTCCTCTGCTCTCTGTTAACCTATTCTGTTTCAAATTTCTGCCCTTACTGATATAATCATACAGAGGCACACATACATAGACACAAACACATATTTGTACATTCATAGGGCATTATTTGTTATGGTTAGCGTTATATAAATGCACTACACTCTTGATTCTCTTATTACTCAAAAATACTTCCTAAAAATCCTTCTGGGTTATCTGCTATAGCTCTAATTGATGTAAATTTAATCTTAGAATAATATACCATATCATGTTGTCAAAGAAAACAAGAGCTGGATAATAGTTAATAAAGCAATAAAAATAGATTTTACAGAAAATATTTTGGAAAAAGGAGTTTTGAGTATAGAACTGGGATGATTCTGAATATAGCATGGACAAGTGGAAATTAATAGCCAAGGACCAAGGTTGGTGTGGTGGGGGGGGTCAGTGGATATAAAATTACTAAGAGAAAACATCTGGGATAAGAGAGAATTCTGGACAACCCAATTTGACAAGATTCTTGAGCATAGCAGGTCAAAAAGGTGGGGTATCACCTGAGGACTGGTGAAGGATGAGAATTTGATCCAATATCAAAGATAATCAGGTATCGAGTGTAGGGGTTCTGGCTAAACTTACTTAGCAAGATTCTTACTACAGCTGGCTGATGCAGGCCTGAGAAGGATAGATGCCAAGCTTGAAGCCTAATTGAGAAGAGGGTTTAGAGGAATCTGCCTAAAGTTTGGTCAAGGAGAGTCTTTGTCAATATGTGTAACATTATTCAGATCTCTTATTTTATATCCAGATACTTATAATTACTGCTTCTTTTAATTTACTTTCTCAATAGCTGGAACTTTTATTTCCATGAATAGATTCCCAGCTATAGGATTGGTGGGAAAAGAGTCGTATATTTTTATTTTAAGATAATCTTGCCCAAAGGCTAGCCGTACTTCAAACTTTGACGGTATTAGTATGAGAGACCTTCCTTCCCCAAAAGATACTTTTCTAGACATCTTTACATAGGAGTACAGAACCAGTTCTGCCACATATCTGCAGTGGGGTTTGGATTATTCTCTTAGTTTGCATTGGCAGACCTTGAAAGAAAAATGCTATGCAAATATTCTGGTGGTTATGTTGACTATTGGGTCTGATACAAAGAAAAAGAAAAAAACAGCTTTAACAACACAGATGCCTCTTAACAAAATAATCCATGGTCTTCATGCCAAAATTCAGAGGAATCTTACAGTTCTCTTGAATTTCCAGCAGATAGACATTGCATTGTTCCCAGCATACAACTCCTGATTGTCACCAATTCAGTGCCCTGGCCAAGCCAATTAAAAATTACTCTTATTCAATCTTCTTGCCTATGATAAATAAGAATCTACACTTTGGAATAGCTTTGACAAGTGTGGGGAGGATAATTCAAATCTTTCTTCTTTCTGATATGTTTTTCATTTGGAAGTCTGACTATACATATTCCTAAATATATCTTTCTTGGTAATTCACAGAGCAGTAAATTTTCCATAGAAATCATTTAAAACTCCTGAGCATGGCATTTAAGATTTGTGATAATTTAAATCTTACCAATTTCTTCAAGTTTTACCCAATAGCCCAAATGAATGCCCTACATGCAATTAGGACTATATTGCTTGCTGATTTGTGACATATCCATTTAGCACTTTCTCAAATGCATTGTCATTACTTATATTGTTCACTCTGCTTAGAATATCACTTTTTTTTCCTTTTTTGCTTTTAATAATTCTAGGCATCATTCAAGGCCCAACACAAATATCTTTTTATTTCCATGAAATTTTCCATGATTGTTTAACATGAATTTGATGTTTCCTAATACCTTACTCCTACCATATTTTGCCATATGTTATTGTTTCCATGTCTTTTGTATTTCACCTGTATATTGCAAGCTACTGGCTTAGGGATAATGTATTGATAATGTTTATAATTTTTTCAAAGTTTCCTACATTCAAGAGGAACCAAGAAAATACTTAACTGGGTTTATTTATTACAGAAAGACCAGATAATGCGATATTTTGTTATCAAAGATATTCAAGGTTAAAGACTACCTAGATCATTTACTGTCTGTCTGATCTTAAAGAAATTACTCTGAATGTCTGTTTTCTTGCTTGTAAAATAGATATAATGTCACTTATATGTTTGAATGATTATGATTATTAATGACCTATGTAAAATGTCTGCCGCATGTCTGATATAAACTTGTCCATACTATTAGGTGTTGTTTTTAAGAATAAATAACATGAAACTATAGTTATGGCTGCTATAATGAATGATTTTTTTAGATATAGGCAGAAATGCTGCAAACAGGTTAAATAGAAGTTTGCATTTCTGCTCTTTCTGTTGTTCTATTTCTTTGGAAAAAGCAAACCTGAGATCTCATAGCACTACTCTAGGGCTTTGAATTTCATGAGGTTTATATTTGGAAGCATTCGACACACTCTTGTATAATTTTAAAATGTAAAACAAAAATTTAAAAAAAAACACAATGAAAATAAAGTTGAAATATTAAAAGTCTACTCCACAATAAACATCATTGGTTGTATTGTATCTGCATTTGGAATAAATACCAAGAAATGTTAGTTAGAGCAGGACATCAAAGGAAGGGTTCCAAGAATGATGGGGACACATCACAGGATACAAGAGTCACTTTGTAGAGGCTTCTACTGGCCTAATCAAGGACAATTTAAAGATAAAATTACATAAAAATTATTAGAAAAAGAAGGGGAAGGAGTATATATTTCCAAGCATTCATTCTATAAAGGCTGTTCTACACTCATGCTTTAAAATATGCTAATTTTAATAATTAATTATCAAATGAAGTGGACAGAATGTATGACATGCAAATTCAGAAAAGAAGGAAATTTCATGGAGGAAGTGAGATGAGGTAATTTTTCTATCTAGATTGACAAAGAGCATAGGTAAAGACACTTCAGGCTGATGTAAGAATTCAAGCAAAAGCTAGAAATGAGAGCTTAGTCAGCCAACCTACATTTATCAGTCACTTCACAATGTGCTATTAAGTAAAAACGATCTGGACTTAAGGAAATCACTTATTCAAAAATCTATTGTATTAAGAATGCTTTAACCATTAAATCTTTAAGTACCTTAGAGTGAAGGCAAAAAAAAAAAAAAGGCTTTCTTTTACAGAGAAAAATGACACAAGAGTAGACGGAAGTAGGTGTGGAGAAGTGGGGGCAGCAGGTGGTATGATTGAACAAGTGAACAGGAAATGTTTCTTTACCATCGGCTAATTCTCAGAAGGAATTTTTAAGGCTGGGGAGAGGAATGTGGTGCTCCATGTTTCAGTACTTGCTTCAGCTCCCAATTTTAGTTTAAGCCTAAGGTAGGGCAACTTTCAAGGGCCTGGGGGAAAGAGAGACGCCTGACAATAATTTGGTCAAATGAAGTTTTCAGTAATTTTGTTCAGGTTGGTAAGTAGAAACAAACAATTCAGCTCATCATTTGTGAGACAAAGAATAGGAAGTTGGTGAGTCTGTGCCAGTCTTTGTCAAGGGGGCTGATCTGCAAGTCTTATTTAAGTCAAATGGGAAGAATTGTTCTTGGAGTAATGCATTTTTCAGAACTTAAAAGTTTGAGGATTATTTGTTAACTGTCGATAGTTTCCAGGAGCACAGGGCTCAGGTACAATTCAGCATTGTCAGAACACACTTCTGTGCTAGACAAAAGTAGTACTAGACAATATTCATGCAGTCAAAGATTTCAATTTTTGTGGTAAGACATGCATAAATAATATTTTATCAATACAATATAAAGCTTTGAAGAGAGGTGGAGAATAGAGAAAACCTTAACAGAAGGATGGATTTTGAGGAGACTGATTTGATGTTTATGGAGGTTTTGTGTCATGAAATCAAAATTGGTAAGACTTTGTAGAGTTTGATGGTTTTTGAAAGTCTCAGCTTTTAGAAAGAATTTAATGTATGATTACTTAGAGGATTTATTTTCATTTCAGGTTCTGTTAATTCATATAAATGATAATAGATAAAAACATTTAAATATTTTCAAGAAGCTCTCTTTGGTTGATAATTAACCAAGCACAAGACACATTAGAGGAAAGAAATAGAACTTGAACATAGGAAGCTGAAGGAGAATGAAGATAGTTTCAAGCCAGAGGGCAGACGCCTTGACTTTGATGTAGTCAAAAGAGCCACTGATATTATGAACTATAAGTTGATCCAAATAGAACTTTAAGTTTATAAAGTCTAATTTGAAAGCAGTGCACTAAATGAATTGGATAAGCAATTTTTTTAACAATTAATATAGTGCTACAAATATTTAAATAATGAGAGCTTGAACTAGAACAATAAGAATGGGTTGTTGCAAATAAAAGTGTTTAAATACTCAGAGTTGGAGGAGAAATGGAATTTAATTGAGTAATTGGTTTTCTCTGAGAACTAAATAACTAAATAATGGCCCCCAAATGCCCATCTTTAGTGACATTGGACACATTTGTTGCCAAACAAACCAATGGAAAAATTGAAAGAAAAAAATCTCAAAAAAAAAAAATCCCTTTGGAGGCGATTGGAGAACCACCAAGGCACAAGGTGGCATGCACTCAAAGAGACAATCTCTGAGACATGAAGTGCAGTAAGTTAATCCAGCAATTGGAGCTATGTAACACATTGTTTGCAAATATGGCCATAATTCTTCTTCTTATATATTGTTCATTTACAATATGACTTTTAAGCTTTTTCCATCAAGAAGCAAAGTGTATTTCTCTACCTCTTCAATCTGGCCTATAATTGTGACTTGTTTTATGACCAGTACACTTTGGCAGACATGATGTCATGCTAATTTCAAGCATAAAACTGAAAAATATTCCTTTAATTCTGCACAATCTCTTAGAACCCTAATCAACTGGAATACAAATAAACCCAGGCTAGTTTGCTGGATGAAGAGAGACATGTGAGCCAGTTACCTTCACTGACTAACTGACAGAGGCAGAAGCAGAGCCATTTAGTTGACCAGGAAATGATTATAGAAACAAGCGTAAGCCCTGTAAAAAAGTAGAACTGCCCAGCTGAGCTCAGACAAAATTGCTAAGACTCAGAATCATAAATTAAATGAATGACAATGAAATGGAAACATTTCTAAAATAGTGTTTTACTAATATTGACAATTATTAGTAAAGTTAGAGACAATTAGGATATCTGAATAGTTATATATCAAAGCGTTGAATATGTAAATAATACCTGCCCGCAAAGGAAACTACAGACAAGATGTTTTATGTGTCAGTTCTATTCATTCAGGGAAGAAATATTACCAAGCTTACACAAACTTTCCAGAAAGTAAGAAAGGATGGAATACTTCCAAATTTGTCTCATGGGCTAATCATAACCTAGATACCAAACTTTACTAAGCTATGATGAGAGAGGACATTTAGAAATGAATTTCTCCTGTGAGAATAAATGTAAAAATTCTAAACAAAGTATTAGCAAACTGAATGTAACAGAATTATACATAATAAACAAAAAGATTGATTTCAATGAGAGATTGATTTAATATAATTATTAATCATACATGTGAGATGAATCAATATAATTTAGCACATTAATAATATAAAAAATGTATGTAATAATTATAACAAATGCATTTATGAGACAAGTTTTTGCTGTGATACTTCTACATTACAGATTACTCCAAAATCTAATGGATTACAATAACAAATGCAGTTTTCTCAAACTCAGGTTAAAGAGTCTTTTGGGTGTTTCTGCTTCATCGTATAAATCAAATTTAGATTTGTTCTACATATTTTCTTTCTGAAGCAGCCTGAAGTTGCAGTAGTTATCTGTGGGAATTTATTCACGTAGAACAAGACGCTAAGCAAAAGGAGGCAAACAGTATTTAAAATCTTTGATGTGTCATGTCCACTAACATTCCATTGGAGTGTCATATGACCAGGTGAATGGTGTGAGGATTTCTATTACAGCATGGCAAGTGATATAAATACTGCCTATGAATCAATAATTAGCAATGAGCAAACCAATAAAAAAAAAAAAGCAAGAGATATGAATATGCGTTTTACAAAAGGTAATATGTAAATATAATCTTTTCTAAAGTGCTCACTTTATGAATCACCAACAAAATGCAAATTATAGCTATAATGAGAAACTATTACACAACTACTAGGGTGACTAAGAAGTAAAAAAAAAAAAAATACTAGTGTTGATAAGAATATGAAACAATTGGAATTCTCCACATCTCTTACTCTAAACCTCGGAAAATTGTTTGGGAGTATTTACTAAAGTTGAACAAAGGTATGCCCTATATTGGAGCAATTCCATTCTTAGACATATATACCCAGCACACATGTATTTATAGGTTAAATAAAAGGCATATGAAATATTCATAGAAGCATTTTCATAACAACAACTCGAAAAAAACACCTCTATCAACACTAGATACATTGCAGTATAATTATTCTCTTTTATATTAAGCAGCAATAATAATTAACAAACTACTTCTCTATATAATATGGAAGATTTTAACAAATGTCATGTTGTGTAAAACAAATTAAACACAAAAGAAAACATATTCAGTGATTCTATTTGTATAAATTAAAACAAAGGCAAAAGATAATAAAGTAATAAAAGTGAGAATATTGGTCATATTTGGGGAAGAGAATAAGGTAATAAATGGGTGAGGTCAAAGAAAAGCTTCTAAGGTGCATTTTCTGTTTGTAAAATTTCTTCTATATTTATTTTGTGATAGTTCATGAGGGGTGCCCTTGGAACTGTGCATTTATTTCTGCATGAGTGTTTTAACTCAATAAATTTTTCATTAAAAATATGGCCTGGGAAAAATGGTATCACCTGATAACAGGCTATCTTTATTTAAATCATATTTCTACCTTTTACTAATGTATAAAATATATTTCAAAATTAATTTGGTAGCTTCGTAACAATTAACAACTAATATATTTCCATAAATATACGGAAACTTTTGAAGAACGTACTGGTGTGGAAAAGATCCACCTGTGCAAGATCAATGCAAATGCCATAAAGGGAAGATCACTCTCTATCTCTCTCTCAACTATGTGGAAGAAATTGGAGGGTTGATAAAATCAAATATCAATAACAGATTTGGAAAATATTTTCTATATAACTATAATGAATTAAAAACTATACTGGACAGGAGCTTCTATAAATCAATAGATTAAATAACTGTTATGAGTTGAATTGTTCCCCCCATCCCCGCCAAATTCTTATATTGAAGTCCTAATCTACAGTACCTTAGATATAACAACATTTGGAGATGGGTGTTTGTAGAAGCCATTAAGTTAAAATGAGGTCATTAGAGTGGGCTGTAAACCAATATGACTGGTGTCCTTATAAAAAGGGAAACCTAGTCACAAAGTCACACATAGAAGACAATATAAGGAGACATGGGGACATTTGCAAGCCAGGACAGATCCTTCCCCCACAGTCCTCTTAAAGAAGCAACTCTATCAGCAACTTCATTTTGTATTTCTAGCCTCTAGAATTGTAAGTCAAAAAATTTCTGTTTTTTGAGCCACCTATTCTGTGATTACCTTGTTACAGAAGCCCCAAGCGAACTAATAAAATAATTAACTCAAAATATAAATGGGTGAAAGGGCATCATATGCAGTTAATTCATAAAGGAAGAAATATAAGTAATGGTTAGAGTTATGAAAACAGAATTAATCATTCTAATAAAGTGCTTGGAAATTACATCAGAAAGAAGGTATCATTTTCCACTCATACCATTAACAAATACAAAATAAAAGAGGGAGACGATTTCCAGTTCAGACAAATCTGTTGAGAAGAATATCAGAATATACTGATGATAGAAGAATAGACTAGAATAGCTTATAGGAAGGCAACTAACATCTATCAAAATTAACATGTTAAGTTTGGAGTGAAATATTTCCACTTCTAAGAAATATTCAGGAAAATGTATTTGTACCCACATATATGGATTAAGAAAGAAAGAGAAATTGAAAACACCCTAAGTGTTTAGGAGTAATATATATGAAAGTACATACATATTGGATTTTACTATGTATAGACATGAAAAGAGCTCCAAGATGTACAGGCTAGTTGCAGAATATGACTATATGAGGATTATATATATATATGAAATGTATGTTATGGGAAAATAATAACATGTATTGAAAGATGAATATGCACTAATTTATGAATACAAGAAAATCTGATAAAACACTAACCAATGCTTCCACTAAGTTTACTTCTACAGAACAACCTGGTTTCCCTTTTTATAAGGACCTTAAATGATTGCATTTAGAGTGATGCTATTAATTAGCACACATGGCTATATTATCTTGGTAAATTATATCCTCAGTGTATTTACCAGAAAATAGAGGGATTTAAATTCATTCTTCTTTCCTCATGAGGTTACTTGAAGGCCAAATATGATAATAGAATTAAAAGATAATTATAAATAATGAAAAAGGAAATGCTATTTATAATTTTATTTAATAAAAATAATAAATGGCAAATAAATCCAAAATTTATATATGTAACAGTGAAGGAAGAAATAACACAAAATAAGTTCTGTGATGGGTACAGTGAACATTTAATTGTGATAAACTCCTAGCCAAGTCAGTTTGTTCTTACAGTGTAATGGCTAAGACACTGGACTCTGGAGGCTGACTGATATAGAAATATGTTCTTGGAAGTTACTATTCCTGGGACTCAATTTTTTCCACTGCAGAATGGGGTCAGCACTAGTACTGATCTTGAAGAGTTGTTTGAAGATTAGGTGAGTAAATATATATAACACCATCTTGCATGTAATGCAATGTCAATGCATGTTATCTAACATTGTGGTATATTATGGTTACTTAAGATAATTTTGGAGATGTGTCCATTGTCATATTCAGGAGAAACAAAGTGGGGCATGAAGTAAAGTTGTATAAGTAAAATTAGATGAAAACGAACCTTACCATTCATTATTTGACTTTGCTTGTGAGACTGAAAGAGAATCTGAGGCATCAATAACTGTCTGATTACTAGCTGATTACTGTTCATTAGTGAAAATCTCAAGGCCAGGGAGAAATATTAAGGCACATAGCAGTGGGGCATTCCAATTTTCCTCAAACAAGAAGAATGTGAAGAGTACTAGAGAACTACATTTAAAAAATGAGAAAAAGCAAAGAATTGTAGTAGAAAACTATTGTAGATGATACACATTTATTAAGGCCATTGGTCGACCCAGTTTCTTTATAATTCTGTAAAAAGACTGAAAATTCATCAGATTTATCAGTAATAAAATTTTTACATATTTTTAAAATTAATTATCTACTATGGGTTCAAAGCTTTGTATAAGTTGCTCCATTTAACACAATAATCTTGGCGAGGTCAGTGTTAGTATTGCATTTTACAGATAAAGTAAAGGTGAGAGAGTTTGAGCCATTTTCCTACAAGTTTCAATTTTAAACTTGTCAACCAACTTTCATTAAAAAAAACAGTTCATCCTATGACTCCTTTCTCAGGAAAAGGCTGTGTCGAACAGTCGTCTAAGCCAGAAACATGGCAACATTAAATATCTAATGCTCATAACACACAAAATATTTTTAAAATTATATATCATTGATTCAATTTTGCATGTTTTGCTGAAATCAATTCAAGCTTCCCTGTCTTCGCTGCGTCTAATCTAATTTATGCAGCCTCAATATTTACCCTGGTTAACTTCCTTAATAGCCTCCCTTTTTTCCAGATTTTACCCTCTTCCAATTCAGTCCCCAGTTTTTAGATAGGAAAATATTTTCAAGACGTAAATCATACAAGTCACTCCCTGTTTAAAACCTTCAATTACCTCCCCTTGTTTTCAAAACAATACACAAACTGTTACCATCACTTAAAAGTCTTACATAATTTTACTTATGCTTTCCACATTCTCATTTCAAAGGCAAGCCTCTCGCTGCCCAATTAAAACTATAAACTGCCTGATATTTACATACGCTTTCCCCTTTGATATAGCTAATTTCTACTTATCTTTCAAAGAGCCCCTTATATATATTTTATGTTACTTTCTCCAGGAAATTTTTCTTGGATTAGCGACTTTCCTATATGCTTATTCCAATTAATCATTTTAACCTTTCTCTGTCAGTTACAATTCTACGCTATACTGGCAATTATCTGTTTCCTTGTCTACATTCACCCCCCCTACAACAGTCACACCATAACATACATAAACACACACACACGTGCGCACACATACACACACACACACACACACTTGATCATTCCTTGAATAGGATTTTAGGGTAGTAGTAAAAATCTCTCTGAGCCCATTTCTTTTGCATTTGCAAAAAGAGAAGTACAATACCTGTCTTACCTTCTTACAAAAGATCAAGTGAGATAAATGGAAAAATATGTATATATATATATACACATATATATATATATATGTGTATATATATATATATATATATGTATGGTACTTAGAGAAACAAGTCTTTCATGGTAATTGTTAACAAGTCTTTTCAAATTTAACTATATTTATTGACTGATTTTCTTAGATATTTTATTTTCTCCAATATCTCTTTAATAAGAGTAGAGTTGTAGACATATTTGGAAAGAGTGCCTTTTCAATGGGCTTCCTTCCCTACAAACCAGTGATGAAGCAAGGCTCCTACAATCTGTTCTGGCTCTACTCCCAAGATTCCTACTCACCCCCATGTCAGAACCTATGTCTTCGAGATACATTGGTTCAAATCATACCTCTTGCTGTGAAACTTCAAGGACCTTTGAAAAAGGTGTGGCGATGTCATGAAAATATCTTTTTTCCAAGAAGTACCTGATAAACTGTGTTCTACATGTAGAAGATATACAGTATTATTCTGGAACCGATCTGTAGCCTGGATAGTCCTCAAAGTAAAATGAAATCTTTGTTATAAAATTTTTGGTTTTTCAATTTTTCTCTTTTCAATGAAGGAATAAGAATAAAACACCCTAGTAGTTAAGGTTTCAATTAACTAGATATTTCTTTAAATTCAAGGGCTTATGATTACGATTAAAGTGGCTGAAGCCAAATGGAAGAATTTGGGGTTCTCATGGCCTTTCTTTTCTGTGTTAGACAGGACCATGAAGATCTAGAAAAGCAGCTGAAAGAAATCTTTAAGGAGCGAAGCACCATCCTCCAACAGCTGACAAAGAACTCAAAAGAACTTGATGGAATTAAAGGCAACCTTCAGGTGAGATGAAAATTAATTTTCCCAGAAACAAAGGATGAGGAGTCACCTGGTTTGTCTTGATGGATGAATATGTAAAGACTTCCGCATTTTTAAAAATCTGTTTTGATTTTTTTTTTCTTGGTTTGACCATATGAGTAATTATTTATAATTATATTAGATTTGGAAAGAAATGTCATTGAAATAAACTCTGGGAATCTGTGGTTTTTAAATTCGGGAACAAAAAAATTATGTGTTTGGCAAAGCCATCAATTTCTCACAATCCCTGAGATCAATTGACCCTCGTGTTTTTTATATTATGAAGTGAGAAAAAGTAATTATGACCAAGAGTTAAATGAATATAAGAATGATCTCTAGAAAGGAATTTTAAAGAATATTTCTGAAGATTCTTTAATAAACCTCATTCCTAAAATCGGCAAATGCCTTAGAAAGGAGAGAGTCATCTGTAAACATGTGTTAACATTCAGTGAAATCTCAATCAAAAACCAAGACGAGATTTATATATGATGAGAAGAATTTTCTGAAATATCTGATAATATCTTTTAATATTTGACTTAGACATTGTATTTATTGAGTATATACTGTATACTAAAACTTTGGCTGTTTTATAGAATTTAAATTTCATAATATACGTATGAGGTAGATACTATTTAACATGATTTTTTTTGTTACACCTGAGGAATCATGCTTCGAAAAGATGAGTTATTTTGATATCACAAGGGAAGCCATATATGAAATGCAAGCAATCTTGCTACAAAGACTGTTTATTAGTTTTTGCACTGAACCATGTTTCTGAACCATTTGGAGTCACTGTTGTCTTTGGCTTTCTATTGCCATGAGGATGAGGATGATGATAACAGTGATGATGATGACGGTGGCAGTAATCCATACCGCTTATGGAACATGGTCAATGTCTTGTGTTAGGTATTCTTTCTACAATTTTATTTAATTTTCACGTAATGGCTATGCTGTGGTTATTATCGGTTTCATTTTTTATGTGAGAAAACAGAGTTAGACAAAAGTTAAGAAACTATCAAGAGCACAGAGTTAGGCAGCAGAGCTGCTTTTTAAACCTAATGCCCAAGCTCTTATTCCAAAAGTTTTGTTACATCTCGAGAACATAAAAATTAGAGCGAAAAAAAAATTATTCACATTCCAATAGACCACAGAGACCACTAGCAGGATAATTGTGCAGGAATAAAAGTATTATGATAGAAGTATTTGCAGAACATTAGGGAAGCACTAACTAGGATGAAAAAGAAAGTACAGCGATTTCCACAGGAATCTGATGCCTGAAGTGCCACCTTATCATTAAGGAGAAATTCACCAGTTACAAGAGGCTGCAAAGAATATTCAAGACAATTGCATCTTCTTAGAGGTATGGCACACATGGCACTTTGAGAATATTTCAAGCATACGGTGAAATGACTATGAGTGGTGAGTGTTAACAATATTCTCAGGACACTCAATTTCTCTGTACCAGTAGCCTAAATTAAGATACCTAATTACAGTTTAGAAAATTGCTTGAAAAAAATGTGTAATTTCATGGAGTTACATTTTTTGAAAGGGTAACAATTCCACCAATAAATGTAGTTGCAATTTTTAAGATGTCTCTTGTTTATTTTGTGCCAGCCATTGTGCAAGGTGGTTTTTATTTCGTATCTTATTAAACCTTCCTAACAACCTCTTCACAAAATTAAGATGATAAGATCATTCATCTAATCATTCTAGGTTTCAAACACATAGTGAATAATAATATAGTTGTACATATTTTTTTCGAAAGGACTTCATGAAATAGAAGGTTTAAAGTCTTGTTTATCTCTGTAATCATAGCACCTTACTGGGATACAGGTCAATCAACAAACATTATGTTGATTCATTAGTAGGTTTGTCGACTTTTGGTATCCTTAAAAGAACCAAGAGTATTTCCCTAGATGTATACTCTGGATATTTCCCTGGATATTTCTGGGGAAATAATAGTCAAGTACCTCCAGTTCTTCTAATGAGATAAGCCTTGCTGATCCCCATGTGTATATCTACCTTTTTCATTTCTGCATCACATTTATTTTTTTTTTTTTAATTTCTTGAGGACAATCCTCTGCCTTCTTTATCTTGGTTTCCTTTAAAATGTCCAGAGTATAGCATATGGTCAATAAATGAATAAGCGTATTTTTATTGTACTTTTCATCAAGTGCTTTTTTACACATCTATTATCCCCTTTGAGTTTCCCATTAACTGTCTAAAGTAGGTTCTTCAAAAAAAAACATATTTCAAAAACAGGAATAAAGAATGGTAATAACTACATTCCTATCAACACATACCTCAAATGGAAAAGAATTAAGTGCTCCAACCAAAAGATAGAGTGGCTGAATGGATAAGAAAAGCAATACCCCTACATATCCTACCTACAAGAGACTCACTTTGGATTAAAAGACACACACAGACTAAAAGGAAGGGGATGGAAAAAGATATTGCCTTGATGGACCTAGTGGGTCCATCGCATGATTTCACATACATGTGAAATCTAAAGTACAAAATTAACAAATACCAGATGGGAGGAGGGTTGAGGGGACAAAAAAAGAGGCAAAGGGATTAAGAGGTATGAATGGATAGTTGCAGAATGGACATGGAGATGTAAAGTATAGCATGGGGAAGATAGTAGTAATGTTGTAATAAATATGTAAGGAGGAAGAGGTGTACTAGATTTAGTGGGGTGATCACTTTACGAGTTATGTGGATCTCTGATCACTATGCTATACAACTGAAACTGGGATATTATTGTATGCCAACTATCAGGGGAAAAAAACTCATTGAATTGTACAAGGTAAATACAAGCAACTAATTGTCTATTATATTTCAAAAAGACAGAAAAAAATAAAGTAGCTCTTCAAAATTCTCATTCCTGTTTCTCACATAAGGAAGTCAAAAGACAGATTTTGTGACCTGTGTGAGGTCATAGGTCATATAACCATGATGCACTTTGAACTGTAAATATTAGGATTGGTGACTTTTCCCCACTGTAATTACTTGTTCTGCTTT